>NW_017731582.1:825736-839682 GCF_001890085.2 Hipposideros armiger
GCTGTGTCCTTACATGGTAGAGCGGGCGAGGGAGCTTCTCTGGGGTCTCTTTTATAAGGGCGCTAATCCCATCCAAGAGGGCTCCACCCTCATGACCTCAACGCCTCTCAGAGGCCCCACCTCCTACTACTATCACAAGGGGAATTAGGTTTCAGCATATACATTTGGAGGAACACAGACATTCAGTCTATAGCATATGGTGAACCATTGGACGGTTCCACGTTGGAGGGCGCCATGAATGATTTATATTTAAAAGGATCCCTCTGGCAACTGTGGGGAGATCAGGCTGTGAGTGGAGGACAAGAGGGAAACCTGAAGGCCAGGTAGGAGGCTTGGCCAGTTCCCAGGCAAGAGGTAGCTCTGTGTAGGGAGGTGGCAGTGGAGAAGGAGAGGAGTGGGTGAATTCAGGATGAATTTTGAGAGTAAAGTCAACAAGTTGTTGGATTAGATGTGGAAGGATGAAGGAAAGAGATGAATAAAAGTTAACAGCTAAATGTTTGATCCAGTCAACTGGGTAGATACTGGTACTGTTTCCTGAGAATGAGAAGAAGACGCAGGTTTTGGAAGGGAAAGTCAAAAGGGCTTCAGCCATGTGAAGTTGGAAATGCATATTGGATATGTAGTATGGGAAGGGATAACAATAGGAAGTGGGATATCTGAGTCTGGAATTCCAGGTAAAAGTTAGGGAGTCAGGGATTTGGGAGTCAAGGTGGAAATTAATTGAACTGTTCATCTAGGTTCTGACTTGGCTAGAGGCAAAGGGGCTGTAATGACAGCAAGGGGGCAGAGCCACTGCTTAATTCTCATCCTGGCGTGTCTGAGGCTTGGGGTTTTTGTAGGGATGGGTCCTGATTCCCCAGGACTTTTGCATGGCCTGGGAGGTCATGTCTCTCCTGGGTCAGAAGGGAGAATCCCAGGTTGCTCCGATGCAGCAGATGTGGGCAAGATGCCTTTCCTTGATGGCAAAGCCTCCAGCTCTCTGGCCTCTGCTTCTCCGTGGCAGACACAATGGTTTGTGTTCACCACTCCATTTCCTCTTCCAGGGTACACAGGAAGACTATTTCCCAGCCTCCCTTGCAGCTAGGTCGGGGCCACATGACTACTTCTGGCCAATGGGATGTGGGCAGAGGTGATCTATGCCACAACCAGGCCTCATCTTTAAAAATATCCTGTTTCATTGTATGAATTGCCTTTTGCTGCTGTAACAAATTGCCACAAACTTAGTGACTTAAAACAATGCAAATTTATGTCCTAGAGGCTAAAAGTCTGAAATGAGTCTTATGGTTCTAAAAGTGTTGGCAAGGCCACTTCCTTCTGGAGGCTCTAGGGGAGAATCTGTGTCCTTGTCTTTTTCAGTTTCCAGACGTGGCCCACCTTCCTTGGCTTGTGGTCCCTTCCTTGCATCACCCTAATTTCTTGCTTCTGTCATCACATCTTCTTTTACTGTCTTCTTGCCTCCCTTGTGATTACACTGGGCCCACCAGGATAATCTAGGATAACCTTCCCATCTCAAGATCCCTTAAATGAATTACATCAGCAAAATCCCTTTTGCCACGTAAGGTAATGTATTCACAGGCTCTGGGGGTTAGGACGTGAACATCCCCGGGGCGCCATTATTCTGTCTACGGAGGTGATCTTCCAGCCCAGTCTCCCCCTGTTTTGGAGATTCTGAAGGCCACATCTTCCAGTTGGTGTAGCTTCAAGATGAAGGAGGAAGGACTGCCCAATCTGCCTTGGGCTTTTCCACAGCCCCAAGGACATTTGTATTGTGTTAAGACAGTAAGACTCCAGGGTGAATGTATTACTACAGCATAGCCTATCCCATCTGGACTAATTTAGTCTTCTATGGGCTCTCCTTGGTGACTTTCAAGTCTTGGCCACAGCTGAGAGGCAACACACCCCCCTCCCCTGCTTTCCCCAGGGACTGTCAGTCTTTCCCTCTGAGCTTATAACTGAATGGCATGGGAAATCCTCTAGTGGTTGAGTAGAAAGCTCTGTCACCTCTACTACTGACTTACGTGCGTATGTGTGTTGGACCCTGATGGATGTTGGCCTTGGCCATGTGATTTCTTTGGCTAAACGAGTGTTCATGGACACGATAGGCAGCTGCTTTAACAGTGCTTGCATGGTTTGGGTTTTTTCTCAAGCTTTGGTGAACACAAGAGGATGAAATGCGAAATAGCCACGAGCCCTTTAGCCTGAGCCCCAGAACAGACACCCATGGAGGAGACCTGAGACCAACCCACAGCCTGGGGTCCAGCCCGGTCGACCTGTCAACTGAAGCAGAGCTGGGCACTGAGTCCGCACTGGATCAGCTTTACCACGTCATCCTGAACAGGGACGTAATCATAAATGCTTGTTGTAAGCCGCTGAGACGTGGGCCGGTTGGTTATGCAGTGTTATTGTGACAATGAGGACCTTGGGTTTCCTGGCAGCCTCTGGCCACTTACCACACCTGGTTGTTAGGACTTGGGTGAGAGCTGCACCTCCACCACTCATCCAGGGAGGAGCATGTCTTCCATCTTTGTCGTCACCACCCCACTCCAGTGCCTGTTCCAATGCTGGGTACCAGGGGATGCCCTGTTGCTGCTATAGAACAAATGAAGACTACAGAGCCACAGGCCCAGGTGGGGAAAATCATTCTGTTTGTTTTAATTAAACTGACTGAAGAAGCCAAGACACAGACAGAAAGAGACTAAGAACCAGACTGGAAATAGTTTAGAAAAGAAATGAAAAGCGATCGCAGAGATGTCAGTGCCCGATGGAGTGGTGGGAACAGGGGCCGAGCCTTCACGTCAGCTCCAGGACCACTGTCAGGACAAGCACCAAGGTGAGCCGGTCACCAGCAGGGCCAGAAGCGGAACCTGTGTGGGCTGCAGGGAGTAGGGTCAGGGCCCGCAGAGCCACTGTGTCGCTTTCTGGGCATGACAGGGTGGGAAGCCTGGGGACGGCATGGCTTCAATGGCACCAGCAAAGAGTCGGGATGCACTGGGTTCTAACTGCGCACAACCCCTTCTTTGCACGGGGCCAGCTGGGCCGAGGTCAGCCTCCCTGGTGGCCGTCGGGACCCTTCAGTGGGGATCAGGAGTGGAGGCCTCCGTTGTGAACTGGGAGATTGGCTCGGTGTGGGGCTGGGAGGGCTGGCTAGCCTGAGAGCAGTATCTGGGTGCCATGGGGTGGTATGCAGGTCAAGGGGCAGCCTAGGGAGAGCAGTATGAAGGGCCCTAGCAGAGGCATCTGTCTGTTCCCAACGCCCTATAGAGTAGTCCAGGGCCCCCGAACACAATCCCACCGCGATGCTGGACACATCTTTTTGGGGCCGGAGTGGGGGCGCCTGAGCTCTCTGAGCTAAGAGCACTAGAATCACTGTGGATGGTGGTGGGGACACACTTGGTCCCTGGAAATCCCTGGTGCTGCTTTGGGGTGCTGAGCCCCCTTTAGAGCCTCAGTGCCACTCCTAACCACCTCTGACCCAGGCTCTACCTAACTAGAAGGTGATTGACGGAGGCTTGAGGGAGGGGCCAGGGTAGGCTATTGGGCAGTTTGGGGGCCAGAGCTGGCTGGAGCCTTGAAAATCACTCACTTTTAAGCAAGAAGCTCTGACAGTGGAGACTTACCATTGGAGTCCTCCGTTCCTCTTGGAATATTTGGGTTTTCTGTTGGAAAGAGCAGAGGGAGAGCTAGCGAGTGGACGGTGGCATTCGGAACGCAGTAAAGGAGCTCCCTGCCCTTCAGCCAGTGCCTGCTGTGTGGTGTCACGTGCATTGTCCTGGTGCTGCCACACCGGGCTGGCAGCACCAGCCCCACTGCGTGGATGGAGCGAGGAAGGGAGGGGAAGCAGCCTGCCCAAGGTTGCGCAGCTGCTAACGGGAGGATCTGGGATTTGAACCCAGAGCTCCCTGGTTTTAACCGCTGAACTACAGTGCCTCCCTGTGGGGCACGCTCTCAGGGAAAATTTAGGGAGCTTGGGCCTTTGCTGCTCCCTCCTCCTTGGGACAGCGCCAGCCAGGGCCCGTCCCTGAGCCGTCCCCCTGATCCCTGGTGGGGTGCAGCCTACCGAACACGATGAGCCGGGTGTGTGTGTCGGTGGAACCCAGCGGGTTCTGGGCCGTGCAGCGGTACATGGAGCCATTGAGCTCGGCGGGGACCCGCTCCAGCACCAGCTCCTTCCCGTCGAACTCGGTGCTGCCATCAAGGAGGCGGCTCCCGACCCGTGTCCACGTGAACATGGGCTCTGGGAAGACTTCGTTCTGTTGGCCAGAGCAAGGGAGAGTCAGGTCACATGAGGAACCATTCTGCCAGAGCAGGAAGGGGTTAGAGGCCTGGCCTGGCCTGGCCTGGGCTGGGCTGGGCTGGCAACACATTCTCACCCGATGGGTTGGGAGGGGCTGCCAGGAACGCCAGGCAGAAAAGGGCAGGAAAGAATATCAAGGTTCATGAGCTATGTCTGCTCCAAGTTCTAGATGGGTAAGCAGACAAGCAGGCACCTCTGGCCATTCTTCCTTGAAGCCAATGCTGCCATTACACAGATTAGCAGACTGAGTCCTGCTGGCTGCGCGGGGGGTCAAGGGAAGGGTCTTGGAGCATGCTGCCAGGGACATGGTGCCCAGTTGGTGCCCCTACTACCTCCTACAACCTTCCCAGATGCTCAGAGAGAGGCCGACCTGAAATCCATGGACGAGAATCCTCACTGTGTCCCCGACCCGGGCTCTGCTGGGCGTCATCATGATTTTAGGTCCTTTGGGGGCAACTGTAGGGAGAGGAAGGTTAGGTCAAAGAAGTGTGTGCGTGTGTGGGGTGCGGGGAACTGAGCCAGGAAAGAAAGGGCAGGGGAAATGGAAGAGAAAGTCCCAGTCCAGCAGTCAGCATCCTCGGGATTGGCTGCTGCTGAGGTAGGAGCTCCGAGGGTGCTCATTCATTCATTCATTCATTCACTCATTCATTTGATTATGCCTGCCTTCATGCACACGCGTTCCCTGAGCCCCTGGAAGGAGTCAGACCCTGTCTGGAACCCGGGGATTCAACAGGATATAGAATATGGTCTCTGTCCTGCGGCGTTCACTCTCAGTAGGGATGAAAAACAAGTACAAGCTAGTGCGACAAAAGTCAAATCAGAGAAGCCTAGAGGACGATGGAGTGAGGGGTGCCCCCGGGAGGTGCTGCCCGAGGGATGACTCAGCTTTGAATGGGGGAAGCCTAGTCCAGCAGCCGTGACTGCTCGAGGCAGCCCGAACTCCCCCTGCACTGACCCTTGTGAGGTGGGGGTCTGCCATAGGCTCCTCATTGTACAGCTGAGCTAACTGAGGCCCAGAGAGGGGAGGTGACTTGCCAAAGGTCACACAGTGGGGAAGAGCTGGGTCCACAATTCAGGTCCCCTGGCCCCTGCTCCAGGGCTCCTGCCTCTAGGTTAATCTGCCCAGTGGGCTTTTTTTCTGGAATCTCTAGGAGGGGGATGGGTAGATGGTGAACAAGGTGTGGGGGGCCCATCTCCTTCCCTGGCCCTTTGTCCTCCCTACCTCTTTCTCACACCCTCGTATCACTTCTTCTAAGCCCCCTTACATCTCTGAGCTTGGGAGACCAGACGCCCAAGGGCACTGCTGTCCTGTGAGCAGAATATCAGGATGGAGGAGCCACTGGGATCACTGGGTCCATCCTATCAGGTTTCAGATTGGAAAACGGGACCGCGGGTGACACACAGGCTTAGCCACGGTCACCACAGAGCCAATTTCCCACATTTTCTGGCTTTCAGGCCAGGACTCTTTCCCCCAGCATCCTTCCTTCCTTCCTTCCTTCCTTCCTTCCTTCCTTCCTTCCTTCCTTCCTTCCTTCTTTCAACAAGTAATTATTGAGCCAACTATGTGCCAGGCTTTGGCAGGGCTGGGGACACAGTGGTGAACAAGACCAAGTGCCTGAGAACTTGGAGCTCCCACTTTAGTCGGGAAGTCATTCGAGATGCAAACCAGTACACAGACAAGAAACTCTCAGGGAGCGTAGCATTATGCAGAGAATCAGAGCCAGGGTGAGTGGCGGTCAGTGTCTCTTCCAAGGAGGTGACATTTCAGCTGAGACGTGATGCTCATGAAGAGGGTTCCAGGCAGAGGGAGAAGGTGCTGAGGCAGAAGGTCAGGGGATAATGAGGGTGGGGCTGGGGACAGACCCCGTAGCGCTTCCTGGGTCCGACGAAGGCCATAGGGTTTTGATCAGAGCACCATGCATGCTCTGTGCCATTCTCTGTGAACATCTTCCAGGGGTGGTGGCAGGAGAAAAGCTTTGTCCCCAGCCCCCCAGGACCTCCCCCATCTGTCCTTGCCTGTTCCTCTAGCCTCTGCTTCCCACTCAGACTCTCTGAGCAGAAATCAGAGCACCTGGCAGATGTGGGTGGTCTCCAGGCACAGCCAAGTTCATTCTCTGCGAAGGAGACCAAAAGTCAATCAAACCATGAGCCAGACATCTGAAGGGCCACATGGGGCTGATGGAGGCATCACTGGGAAGAGCTGGGCCTGCTCTGATGGTGGTGGTGGGGGAACCGCACGGAAGGTGAGGGCGGTTTCCATGGCTGCATCCACAGGAGCGAGAAAGGAGCACTGGCCTGGGAGGCTGAGAGCCAGTTCTGCCCTATTCTGTGCCCTTGGGCGAGTCACTTCACCTGGCTTTCCCCAAATACAAAACGGGAACCATAAAATGATGACAACCTGGGCCTACCCACTGCCCTGGTGGTTAGGAATATCGGGAGACGGAGGGTTGAGGGCTAACATTTGTCAGGTGGCGCAACAGGGGCCCGTCACTCTGTTCACGCCTCACGTGCATGAACTCATTTTACCTTCTGACTTTTTGCGATCGTCCCCATAAGGGACGGGCTCAAGCCTCTTTTTCACCTTCCGTCCTTATTAGCACTCAAGTTCTGTGTAGGTCGGTTTGCAGGTGGGAAGCACTCCACAAGGCGGGTGTGGCCCTGGGTGATTTTGTCTGCTCTTTTGTCCTGCTGGGACGGCACTGTCCTGCTGCAGCCAGCAGAGGGCTCAGAAGGGAGGGCATCCCTGTGCCCAAGAAGTCTGACCCTCTGGAGGACAAGGTCAGACCCCTTTCCCCTTCCCGGTCGGATTCCTCACTGCCCTGTTTTCTAATGGTCCCACCTACTTTCTTCAAGCTAGGGCCTGGGCATACTGACCGTGAGGGGCGAGGGACCCAACAGGTATCAGGTGTCTAACATGCACTAAACCCCGTTTTAGGACTGTCACTCCCATCCTAGTGCTCATGAGGCAGGTTCCCACGTAGCCCATTTTGTGGCCATAAAACTGGCCATAGGGAGGGCAGTGGCTTGCCAGAGGTCACACAGCATGAAAGTGGCAGAAGCAGGACTTGAAGGCACGCAGGTCTTCAGAGGGAAGCCAGGAGCCCAGGGGTGGAGGAGAGAGAGAGAGAGCTGGTGCCTTCTCCCAACTGGGACAGCCAGACCCCTTCCCTTGCCGCCTGAGCTGCAGTTCCTGGAGCTGACCCTGAGGGACAGAGAGGGGCAGGCGAGGGGTCTGCTCTGCCCTCACTTCTCTGAGCTTGATCCCTGCAGCTACTGACCCACAAGCGCCTTTGCAGCAGATGACCCCTTTGACTCCCACCCTCACTGCTGCAGCAAGGTGTTACTTCCGGGAGCCGGGTCAGCTGCACTTCTGCCACCACCCTGACGCCCATTAGCAGCTGCTGGCAGTGAAACCCTGGCCCCCTTGCCTTCTGCTAGAACACACACTGAGAGCACCTGATGGAATGCTCCCAGCCCCAGGTTTCACCCCCACTCCCTGGACATAGGAGTATAGAAAAAGGGGAGTTTGGAGAGCCAGGATTGAGGGCTAGCCTTCTCCGCTCTCTGGCTGTGTGACTTGGATGAATCAATTCAACTTCTCGGGCCTCAGTTTCCTCATCTATAAATGGGGAGAATAAGTTCCCCCCTATTTGAGGAGTTGCTCTGAAAATGACAATGAGGGAGAGATGTGAGATGTAGAGTGGTGTGCATCTGCTCAGGGCAATGCAGAAGACCCTGATTAGATAAGCTGCCCTCTTTACCTTTCCGGAGCATTCTGCTGCAAAGATAGACTTGTGAAATCTCACAGAAACGATTCTCTAGGCTTCACCCATGAATTTCTGGGTATTCATTAAGACTATCACTCACCCACCCACCACCCACTCATCTATCCATCCATCCACTCATT
This sequence comes from Hipposideros armiger, assembly GCF_001890085.2. Lineage (NCBI taxonomy): Eukaryota > Metazoa > Chordata > Mammalia > Chiroptera > Hipposideridae > Hipposideros > Hipposideros armiger. Next base: position 833,938 of record NW_017731582.1, read on the forward strand.
CTATCCATATGTCCATCATTCCGTCATATCATCCCATCCATCATCCATCCATCCATCCATCATCCATCCAGCCATCCAGCATCCATCCACACATCTGCCCATAAACCTACCAATCCACTCAGCAGCCCATTCGTTCATCTGCTCTACTCCTCTAGCTTTCTACTGTACACCTAATTTGTGTTGGTCGCTATGCCAGGCAATGTTGAGGATACAGTGATGACTGATAGCAGTAGCTTCTATTTATTGAGTACTTTCTCTGTCACTATGCTAAGCACTTTGTATGCACTGCCTTATTTAGTTTTCACAACAACCCGGAAAAGTATTAATTGTTATTAAACAAGTGTTTATTAAGTAATATGTTAGGAATTGTTCTGAGCCCCTAATGGCAGGTAAAGAGGTTGCCTACACGCAATTTGAATTCCAGTGGGGGAATCCAAGAAATAAGGAAATATATAATATACTCATAGGTGGAAATAAATACGATACCAGAAAGCAAAGCAAGATAAGAAGTTGATGAGGCCAAGAGGAAGAGGCTGTTTGAGATAGGGTAGAAGATTTGAGCAGAAGATTTGGGCAGAGTCCTGAATGAAGGAGGGATTGAGAATATTGGGGTAAGATTATTCTAGCCAGAAAGTGCAGAAAGCCAGTGCTAAGTCACAGAGGAGGACCTGAGCTGGGTATATTCAAGGAAGGGTAGGGAGGGCCCTGTGGCTGGGTTAGTAAATGGGGCAGAGAGGGGATTGATAAATGAGTACCCTGGGATTCTGTTTTAAACGGGATGGCAGTCACACAGGAAGTGCAGCTCTTATGTACACAATTGGATGACTCTTAATGAATGCCTATGTAACTACCATCCCAGTCAAACTCTAGAACATTCCCATCCATCCAAAAGTTTCCCTGATGCTTCCTTTCAGTCAATTTCCACTCTCCATAGGTAAACATTGTTTCAATTTATATGACTCTCAGAGGCTTGTTTTATGTTCCAGAAGTTCATATAAATGGAATCAGGCAGTCGGTACTGTTTGCAGTCGGCTTCTTTCCCGTTAATACGTTTTGAGTTCCATCCACGTTGTTGCGTGTAGGGGTTCATTCATTTGTATGGATGAGTGGTAGTGTGTTGTATGAATACACCGCAGTTTTTTTTCACCCATTTTCCTAACTATGGACATCTGGGTTACTTACAGCTTTTGTTGTTGTTATGACTAAAGCTGCTGCGAACATTTGTATCTGAGTCTTTGGGGATCTATGTTTTCATTTCTCTTGGGTACATACTTAGGAGTAAAATTACTGGGTTACAGTCTTTCCCTTTGTAAGAAACTGCCCATTTTCCAAGTAGGGGTTCTGTTTATAATTCCACCAGCAATGCCTGAGGGTTCTGATAGTTCTGTAGTCACGCCGACATTTGGCATTGTCGATCATTTCCATTTTAGCCATCCTAGTGCTTGTGAAATGGTATCTCACTAAGGTTTTAGTCTTCACTTCCCTGATGACTAAGGATGTTATGTATCTTTCTATACACTGATGGGCCACTTGTAGATCGTTTTTTTAAAATAATTGAGTTGCCATGTCATTCGTGATCTTTAGTAGTTGTTTATATATTCTGGATACAAATCCTTTGTCATAGACGAGTGTCTGGATTTAGAGCATTTTTTCTCAGTCTATAGTTTGGCATTTTAGTTTCTTAAAATTGTCTTCTTATAAACAGAAGATTTGCATTTTGATTAAATCCAATTTACCAATTTTCAAATTTTCGTTTAATGTTTTCTGTGACCTCTTTAAGAAATCCTTGCCTGCCCCAATGTTACAAAAATATATTCCTATGTGTTGTTCTAGAAGCTTTATGATGCTGGGTTTTGCATTTTGGTCTATGATTCATCTCAAATTAATTCAGTGTGTACGTGAAGCGAAGGTCCAGCTTCATTTTTTCCTTATGCTCCTCCAAGCGTTTCAGGGTCATTTGTTAAAAAGACTTCTCTAGGGCCGGCCGAGGGGCGCGATTGTTAAGAGCTGGCTTGGGACGCCAGAGAGCCCCGGTTCGGATCCCACATATGAGGGCCAGTGACACTGCCCTCTACAGCTAAGATGCTGAACAACAGCTCAACCTGGAGCTGGGCTGCCTTGAGTTGCTGGCAACGGCGTAGGCTGCAGCCCCTGCTGCAGTGGGTTGCCATGGGCTACCGTGTGTGTAGCCAGCTGCTAGCGTGAGCGGCCAGCAGCCACCGTGAGTGGCCGTCCAGAAGCCGGCGACTGATCTGCCTCGCCCGGGAAGAGAGCAATGATGGTGCCAACTTGGGCCAGTGAAGCAAGGTCCTCCACAACTAGACTGAAGAACAAAACGACAGCAACTTGTCTGTTCCCCTTCCCCCAATTCCCCAATAAAAATCTTTAAAAAACAACAACAAAAAAAGACTTCTCTATCCCCATTGATGAGCCTGGAGTCCTTCGCCAAAAGTCAATTGAGTCTATATAGCAAGGTCTATTTTTGTATGCTATTTCATCCTATCAATCTATGTGTCTACCTTTAGAGAGTTTGGGGTGGGTATGTATGTGAGTCATGATCTGATTAATATTTTAAGTGGATCGGTCAGGGTGGAGAACAGACGAGGGCACATGTTGAAGAAAGATCAGTTTGGGGCATGAACTGATGGTGGTTGGGTTGCATGGTCAAAGAGGAAACCATGAAAAAGTGACAAATACGGGGTATATTCTGAGGTTGAGCTGCTAAGGCTTGGTGATGGCTTGAATGTGGGATATGAGAAAAGAGTGAGAAAAGTGGGTGACTCCAAAGGCTCTGGCTCCAGGGTGGTGTCCTCCCATGTCCTATGTGTTCCTGGCCCCAACCTGGCAAAACTTCCTGACCCTGATCCAGCAAGCCCGCGACCTGCCATGTCAGTGACCCTTACCTGGGAACTCTCCCCTGAGCTCATGGGTCTCTCATTTGATCCAGAAAACCTCCTTGTCACCGCCCATGTTCCTGACTGTGACCAAGAAACTCTTCCTTGGCCTTTCTGTGACCTGACTCAGCAGCCTTCCCTGAAGAGTCCCAAGTCTTGCATTCTTAACTCACCCAGCAACCCTCCCTATGCCTTCCATGTTCCATTTCCAATCTTTTCTTTTTTTAAGATTTTGTTGGGGAATTAGGGAAGGGGAACAGCCAAGTTGTTGTCCTTCAGTCTTAGTTGTGGAGGGTGCAGCTAGCTCAGCTCCAAGTCCAGTCGCCATCTAGCCACCCGTTGGCAGCTCGCGGCCGCTCAGCTCAAGGTGCCATGTTCAATCTTAGTTGCAGGTGGGCATAGTCCATCATCCCATGTGGGAGTTGAACTGGCAACCTTGTTGTTAGGAGCACGTGCTCTCACCAGCTAAGCCATCCTGCCACCTGTTGGCAGCTCAGCAGCAGCTCAGCTCGGGCGCAGCTCACTGGCCTATGTGGGAATCGAACCGGTGACCCTGTTCCTCAGAGCTCATGCTCTTAACCAGCTGAGCCACTCACCCGGCCCTCCATTTCCAATCTTGAAAACATCCCATGTTTTCTAATACTGATCCATAGTCTTGATCCTCCCAGACCGAACTCCCATGACCTCTCGTGTTCCTGGCCCTATCCAGTGAACTCTCCTGGCCTCCCTGTAATGCCCCATGTTCTCCAATCCAGCTCAGCAAACCTCCTTAAGAACCCCGATTCTGACCTCTGTGCCTCACTCTGACTCCAGTCTGCTCCATCTCCCCCCCATCTCCATGGCAGTGGCTCAGAGACCCCACTCCAAGGCTCCCTACCCCATCTCTGCAGAAGGGCAAGTGCCAAGTCTTACCCAGTGTGACCTCTGCCTGCATGGGCATCGAAAGCGCTGGGTGCTTGACTTCACAGCTGAAGAGGGCCTCATTGTCGATCTGCGGGTTGAGTGTCCAGGTGAGCAGGGCGCGCACCTCCACAGTGCCGTCGCTGCCCGGGGTGTGGCTGTGGCGCAGGAAGTAGACAGGCTCGGCGCTGTGGACCCAGCGGGGGAACTCACGGCTCACCACCGTCTCTGGGATGTTCTCGGTGGTTGGCTGGAGGAGGATGCTGGGGTCTGGGGTCAGGCTGTGGAAGGGACGCTCCGTGTAGGGCCTCCCACCCCGGTTCTCAGCGTCCTGCAGGGACAGTGACCTCTGCACCTTGGTGTCATCCAGGTCGCGGTGCAGAAGGCTGCGGAAGGGCCTGCTGTCCTGGAGGGGGCCAGAGCTTGCAGCCGGCGGCTCTGACAGGGGCACTGCATCGATTGGTTCCCCATCTCTTTTGAAATAAACCTGAAATAGCAAGATGAGTGTGGGAAAAGATTTTGTGCCAATGACCTAGGCCTCCCAATGGGCTCTCAGAGGAAAGGGCCAGAGGAGGCCATTCCTTTCAGAGCCTCCTCCTCCTAGTCACCTTCCAGAGAGACCCCCCTTGTTCCTTTCCCTCCAGCACCCCAAGATTCTGAGTCAGCTCTGTTCAGTGGGGACACAAAGGGCCCGGTGGCCGAGGCTGGGCCCATTTCCATCACTTACCAGCTGGCGAGCCTCTGAGCCTCAGCTTCCTTACTTGTACGGAGGAGTAAGAGCCCCTGCTTCATGGGGCTATGGGATGCTTAGAAACGATGTGCACAGAAAGAGGGGCCCTGGACACAGCCTGGCAGCCGCCTGGGCTCCAAGGGGCGGTCCGTGTCCACTTGGGGAGAGCAAGTGGATGAGGGGGCGGGGCACTGGAGATTAAATACAATGTCAGAAGAAGAAGCAGAAAAGGATCTCTGAGTGTATGTGCATTTTAGAGGTTTTAGAGACAAGGCAGAAAACAGGTGCGTGTGTGTGTGTGGGAAGGAGCTAGGTGTGGGGACGAGGCGAAAGCGAAGGCCTTCTGATTTTTTTCTGCTGGTGGGGAATTCAAGTTTTGAGAGGCGGCACTTAATTTAATTTGCTGTCTTTTTATTTGGGTACATGTGCCCAGAGGCCTGTGGAGATTTGGTGTGTTTTTGTTTTAATAAATCAGATAAATAAATAGAGGGGAGAGAGGGAAAAGGGAGGCAGGAAGCAGCTCTCAGGATGCTGGTGTAGGTGGGGGAAGGAGGAGGAGATGGCAGGAGAGGCAGGGGAAGGCGGGGTGAGGCCAAGGATGTGGGGGCGGGGGTGTTGGTAAATGAAATGTGCAATGCAGAGAACCTGTCAGAGTTTATAGCTCCCATGAAGAATCTCTTATGCACATAATAGCCTGCTTTGGGTTTTTTCTTTCTTTCCTTTTCTTTTTTTGAATGGTCCTTCAAAAGCAGGTTTGTAATTTATATCAAAGAATTCTTTCAAGTTCTGAAGTTCCAGGCAAATGTAAGATACCTGGAATGTGGGGAGATGGCGATATACATATAATCTGAGTATTTTATTGGCAGGTATTAAACGGCAGGAGAGGCAGGCTGGGGAGGGGTTTCTTACAGCTCCGGGCTGTGAGGAGCCTTTCTTTGGGCCCCTGGAAAAGTTTTTCTTCGTGGGATAAAGACCAACTTGCTTGATTTCTAGGGAGGCGAGACCGCTTTATGGGCTCCAGAGGGGAAACCTTGGAGCCATGTCTTCCTCTCACCAATTGCTGGCTTTGAAGCTGCCTTTTTATCGGTCTTATTGGGAATCAAGGTGTGGGTGGAGGGAAATGGACCTCACCAAACGTGTGTCTGCGCAGCTGCCCACTGCCCCACCTGTGCGCACCTACCCACTGCCCCACCTGTGCACACCTGCCCACTGCCCCACCTG
>NW_017731582.1:841544-848873 GCF_001890085.2 Hipposideros armiger
TCTCTCCCTCCCTTCTTTCCTTCCCTCCTTCTCTCCTTTCTTCCCTCCCTTCCTCCCTCCCTCCACTGTGGACTTGGCGCTGGAGGACATGAACTTGAGGTCCAGCTCTGTCGAGAATACTGTGGGGGACTCCGGATGCGTGCCGTCCTCATCCGGGGCCTCATGAGCCTCCATTCTGCTCAAGAACTGGGATGGGGTTGAACTAGATGCTGGGCTCCCCTCAAGACCACTCCCACTATGTAGTGCTAGGATCGCGGGTCCAGCAGAAATGGGGGTTCTCAGCCCTGGGCGACTGGAAACAAGAGAGACACGTGGAGACTCGGGCGGGCCAGCTGAGTGGATGGGGTCAGACCAAGGCGGGCAGGGCAGAGTTAACTTACGCAGACCACACCCTCTCTCTTTCCTTCTCTAGAGTGGGCACCGTGGTGACACCTGCAGCTGGATAAGCCACGGAGGAAAGCGGTCCGGCAGGGACTGAGGAGGGACTGGGCACTCCGGGGGTACTCACCATGGGTGCTGGTTTCCCTCCAGACACGATGCAGACCAGCGTGAAGTTCTGGGCTTGGTAGCGGCTGAAGGGGGCTGGTGTGTCAGTGGCCACCACTTCGATGGAGGTGGGAGGAGCTACCCAAAAGGGAAGCACAGGAAGACAAAGGCTTAACTGGAAGATTCAGGAAGAGCTCACTGATTATCTGAGATGGGCCAGGTCCTATGCTGGGTGCTGGGTGGAGGGGGCGGCGGCGCAGTGGGGCAAATGTTGCCCAACTTCGGAGGGTGCCATTGTCATCAACCACAGCGAGAATGATGTCCCTGCTGGGTGTGCAGACAAGGCCCCTGCCTCATGGGGCTCACAGCCTGGTGGATAACAGAGCATGAATCAAGAGATGACACAGTTATATGCTAAGTGCACCAGGTACCAGGAAGCATGACAGAGTCTAAGCTTGGCAGGTGGTAGGAACAGCATATGCAAAGGTGTGGTGGCAGGTTGGCCCAGGGCAGGGGGGTGAGAGCAGGCCATTTAGTGGGAATTCAAGGAGCCAGAGCAGCGGTTCTCAACCTTTCACAGGGGTCGCCTAAGACCATCGGAAAACACATATTTTCGATGGTCTTAGGAACCGAGACACCGTTCCTCTATCCGTCTCCAGGCCCACATGCAGATACGCCCACATACAAGTACCCGGCGACCCCTGTGAAAGGGTTGTTCGACCCCCAAAGGGGTCGCGACCCACAGGTTGAGAACCACTGAGCCAGCGGAATGTGGTGCCCAGTGGGGCTGGGGTCATGCGCAGGACAGCTGCTGGTGGGTCACCACTCACTGGGGCAGGTTCCGACAGGCTCGTGAGAGCCAACTGTGACATTTTCAGGAATTTGGTGAACTAGGTGTTAAACTGCTGCTCGCTTGAAACGGGCCGCAGTGGGCGTCTTGACACCATGGAAATCAGCCATGGCTACAAATGAGGGCTTTTTTGTTTATTTGTTCCTGCTCCTGCCCCAGCTGCCAGGGAGCAGGTTTCCCAGCACATCACAGTTCGTGACTTTTTCTTCTTTGTCCTTAGAGCAGTGGGGAGCCATTGAAGGTTTTAAGCAAGAGCAGTGACATGATTAGAGTTGCATTTTGAAGAGACTGGAAACGGAGTGTGAATTTAGGCTAGAGTAGGGGTCGGCAAACTTTTGAGACGGGACGTACCCAAAGAGCTGCATGTGGCTCGCGAGCCGCAGTTTGCCGACCCCTGGGCTAGGGAGGTCGGTAGCTCTTAGACCATGGTGAGGGCCGCAGAGAGAAGAAGGCGACTTTGAGAGACATTGGGACGCAGGAGGCTTCCTGCTTTTCTTTTTTACAGAGGCTGGCTTATTTTGACTGGTCCCGCCGACCACCAGCTCACCTCTCTGCTTTCCTCACCAGCTGCCACTACTCGTTTGCCAAAGCCCACACTTCCAGGCACTGTGGGGTATTGGAAAGGACTCGCATGGAGCCATCAGGCACTCCTGGGTCCAAGTCCCAGCTAGGTCACCCCACCTCCATGTCCTTGGGCAAGTTACCAAAACCGTGAGCCTCAGTTTGTGAAATGAGAATCATACTTAGCAGACCTTCGAAGAAGAACCAGCTACTAGATATGAAAGAGCTTAGCACAGGGCAGGGATCGCCTATTCTTATGATTCCTATTATTATAGTATTTCCCCACCCGCCTTGATATTAGCAGAACAGGAGCCAGAAATCTTAGCCTTTCACTTGGGAAAGGCTGTCGGTTCTGGCTTATCTGGCCACGGGTCCTGAGCAGTGGGGGAAGCAGAGAAACTGAAGGAGCGTGGGCCTTCCCTTCCTGCAGGAGGTTTTCAGTCCCGTTAAGTTTAATTAAATCCGACACACATTTCCTGACACCTACTAGGCGTGGGGCCTGGTGCCAGGTGCTAGCGGTAGGCGCTGGGTGATGAAACAGACACAGGGATGAGAGGGTCCCAGTCTGGCGGGGGGGACAGTCTCCTGGCAACTCTGTTTTAAGGTCTCATGAAGGGAAGCCAGGTATGAACCATTCATTGATTCAGGCAGCCACCACGCGTTGTCAGCAGGGGAAGCAGACAAACAGGAAACAATGGGAGAACAATAGAGGGAGAATTGTAATTAAGTGTAAGATGGGATGAAACAGATGCTAAGTGGGGTAGGACTTCCGAAGGGAAAAATACACCAGACACTTCAATTACCCAGAAGTTGCAGATTCTGCAATCTAACTTTTCTAGAACTCGCCTGAAAACCTGGATCGCACAGCCAGAGCCAACAGTGGCCAACGCTCACCAGGCAGGAGCTGTCCTGAGCCCTTCCACGTGTTCATTCACTTAATCCTCACCATTAGTCTATGAGGTGGGCTTATCTATTCCCATTTTATAGATGGGGACATTTAAGAGGCGAAGCAATTTGCCTGGGTTCACAGAGTCAGGGTTTGAACCCAAGTGCCCTGGCTCCAGAGCCCGAACTGTGACATGAAGCTGTGGTAACTTTATCTTTGGAAAGAACGAAGGAGCTCATACCCACGGGTACCTTTAGCCTTCAGTACACATTTTAGCCACTGGCATCACTCATTCACCTGCTGCACCTCAACTTCCACGGATACGGACCCCTCAGAACCTGGTTCTGGGGGTGGCGCTACTTAACTTGGTTGCCACGAAGATCAAGGGACCATACCAATAGACACCTAGAACCTTCCTTATGGGCTTGCTTTGAGGAGTAAACGAGATGATGCCTACAAGATGCCTGGCACGCAGTATGCCTGAAAATACAGTTTGACAATTTTAATTAAGATTATTCGTATTACTAATATAAGGAGGTAGTCTAGGACAATGGTTAAGAGTGTGGGCTCTAAACTCGACTACTGAAGCTTCAAAGACCAGCTGTACCACTTACTGGCTGTGTGACCTTGGGCAAGTTACTTGACCTCTCTGAACCTCTGTTTCCTTATCTGCAAAATGAAAATTAAAGGGGACCTGTGCGGATTCAATGAAGCAGTACCTGAAAGTGATTTAAAACCGTACCCAATACATGTCAGCTGCCTTTATTAGCAGTACTTACGAACATTCTTTCTTTGGGGCTCCTTGCTACTGGCTGGGAGAATAAAACCTGGTCTCTACCTTCTGGGGCACTCACGGTTTCGCGAGGAAACCTGACCCAGTGACCACTCGCCCCTTGTGGCTACCGTGCACTCGAAATGTGGCTTTTTTGAGTTCATAGGTGAAGTAAATGTAAAACACACACTGTATTTTAAAGACACTTTTACAAAGAATGTTAAATAGATCATTGATATTTATTATCGGTTACATGTCGACATAACATTTGGGCTATATTGGACTTCATCAACATTATTAAAATTAATTTCGCCTATAAACACTTTTCTCCATGTGGTTATTGGAAACTTATAATGACATATGTGGCTTGCGTTATATTTCTATTGCACAGCGCTGGTCTAGAGAACTTCCATTTTATAGGTTAGCAAACTGAGGTCAGAGAGAGGGAGAGATTTGCCTGTGGTCACACTGTGGTGGCAGAGCCTGGACTGGCACCCAGGCCTTCTAAATCCTGGCCAGGGTTCTTTGCACAGCATGGGTGCCCCCCCCACCTCCCCCAACACCCCCACACACTCACACACCTGCGTGTGCACACATCCCCGTCCTGGAGATCTGCACCCAAGTCACGCACACTACCCACACAGACCCCGACTGGGAGCTGTGTTCCTGTCCCTTGCTATATTTCCGAGCAGGTGTTAGCAATATGTACAGTTAATCAAGCTCGTAAGACAATAACAGATTTCAGTTGTAGGGACGATGAGACAGCAGAGCTGCTAATATCAGCATGGACAGCTCAGGCTTCACACGCTTTCCCCATCAACATCGTCCTCAGTCACTGTGTCCTAGAAAAATGCCACTCCGCATCTCGCCTGGTGCAGGGCTCTGCGTGGAGGCAGGCGGGGAGCTGCCTACACCTGGGAGTCCCTGGCTGCTCATGGATGCGTCACCCCACACAGCACCATCCCCCTCTCCTCTTCCTCCCCCTTTCCCTCGCTGTGACTGAGAACAGCAATCTTTTTCTCCCACAACCCACTGCTTCGTAGGCTTGTCATCTACAGCCTTCCTTCATTCTTAGTCTTCCCATCTGCATCCCAGCCCCACCCCCACCCCCACCTCCATTCTCACCTCCATCCCATCTCTTTCCCATTTCTTTCTCTACCTCCATTCTTACCTCCAAACCCATCCCCTTTTCCAGTCCTATCCCCACTTCCATTTCCTTCCCCCATTCCTATCCCTACCCCGACCCCAACTCAATCCTTATTTCCGTCTCCACCCCTTCCCTAACTCCAACTCCATCTCCATTCCCATCTCCACCCCCATCCCTGTTACTATACAATCTCTGACCAAGGTGAAAGTGAGCAACCCCCTTATGAACCCATGCCTGGGACAGACCCCATGGCCCCAGGAGCAGTGTCTAGTCAAAGGCAGATGGCCAGCTGCAGACACAGGCATAAAGTCCACAGGACTTCCTGGACAAGAGTAATCCCGAGTTCAAAGTTGGGCTCTGGAATGAGCTGTGCAAAGCAGGGCCACCTGGTTGCAATCCAGGTGGCATACACTGGCAAAGCATCAACAAAGACCCCTGGCTCGCCAATCTCTCCTCTACTCCTTTGCGACAGTGTCCAATACACCCACCATTAGTGCCTCATTCCTGAGATCGTATCTTTAGAGATTTCTGTGCTAGAATAATGTTCTCCTGGGGGGTGAGGGAGGGGGCGTGTTCCCCACGCACTGGGAATGACCCTCATCAGGTGCAGAGACACAGAGCAGGCACATGTGGCTTGCGGAGGGGATGAATAGTAGTTGTCGTAGTAGCAGGAAGAACCTAGATTCAGGCAAAGCTTCAGGATTTACAAACCACTTCTGGACACGTTCTTGCACTTGTATAACACCAGCCTGGGCAGTAGGAAGAGCCCCCCAGTTCTACAAGTTCACCACCATGGTCAAACAGAGGCCACCACCATGGACTCCCCTAAATCCACTAACCCCAAGTCAAGCCAGTGGACTTCCCAGTTTATTTTTGTCTTTGCCTTAAGTGAAGAGAATTGCTGCTAGAAGTCTCTTGAACCAATTTTGGCTCGCATCGGGCAAGGTGACATGGCTTTGTATCTGACACAGTTGCACGTCACAACTAACCTTGATCGTGCCTGTTCCATGGCCATCAAGGGAGGCAGGAGTTGTTATTTTAGACTCCACAGTTAAGATCGACAGAGTGAGGTAATGGTTGGGTGATCAGTTTTATGAAATTAACGCTGAAATATTGCCTGCCTTTATCTTGAAAGCAGGACTTGGTTTCGGTCATCGTAACTCACTTTGGAGATAATAGGATGGCTCTCTGCTCTGTAAATCATCCCGTGGCCTTTGCAATTTGGGAGCACTAATTTGTTCTTATATAAACACTAGCATTCTTGGAAAGAGAAGTCTGCCCCATGCCTGTTTGTGACTGTATCTACTAAGAGTTCAATTCTCTCCCCACCAGGAGGTCTACCTCATCTCCTGCTGGGATCCTGCCTCTAATAGAGTCAGACCAAGGTTCCATCCAACCCAGACTTAGCTACCAACCTTCCATGGGAACCTGGGCAAATCAATTGACCCACCCGCACTGTGTCAGTCTTCCCATCTATAAAATGGGTTCAATAAAACATACCCTGCCAAACTTTCAGCTGCCAGGATTTCTGAGAGGAGAAGCAAATGAGAAAATGAGCATAAACCTTTCACGATGACAGCGAAGTGCTGTGCAAACAGAAAGGGATTATTCCTATTATCTCTTCGATTGCCCACACCCCTGCCTTGGCTGCAAGGGACCATGTGTAGGGCAGTTTCGTTTCCTCCCTGGAATGGCCATTGTCTGGAGGAAGGGATAATCTGTCCTGTTCCTTGGGTTCCACTTTATGACGGTGCTTAGTACACTTCTGCCCTAAGTGTTATTTATCATGGGGTGGTAATCAATTAGATTTAGGGGAAGGGGGAGGGAAGGGAAAAGACAAGTTCAAAATTATATTATTTGCAAAAATCCATTTTTTTCCCTCTCAGCATGCCTGCTCTATTGACTGCCTTTCTTTTCAATCAGCTCCTAGTCATTACACTATATTTCAAAAAAAAAAAAAAAAGAAAGAAAACCACCCCTTTAATATAAAAGTGTCCATGAATATAAATGTGCCTCCATGGTCCCTATTTTAATTTCCTTCCTTCCTTTTTGGTCCCAACTCTCAGTTTTTCTTTTCTATTCGCTCCACCAGTTTCTTTCTGCTTCTTTAAGATACTGCTCAAAAGAGCATCTCCTCCAGGAAGCCTTCTCTGCTGCACTGCTACACTGCTCTGCCCAAGGTTCCTTCCTCAGCTCCCTCAGTCCTCTGGGCCCTGCACATACCACTCCTTCTGCTGGTTATCTCTGCCGCTTCCTAAAGGGCTGGCCTTAGGTGTTGACTCCTCCAGGCAGCCTTCCAGGACTTTGCCAGACCCAGTGAGGGCTTATCCTCTGGGTTCCGGGAGCATCCTCCTCTGGTGATACTCATAGGTGCTTGTCGTTCTGTCCTGGGTCTACGTCTATTTCTCCACTAGATTTGTGCTCCCTGAAGGTTTTTTTTTCCCAACCTAATTTCAGAGCTAGTGCAGGCCCGCCACACAGGAATTCAATTTCAATTCCTGTTTGTTTTCCTCCTTCCTTCATTTTTCTTAGCACAGGCAAACATGCAACCTGTTTGTGGAAGAAATCCTACAAGGCCCTGAGATGCCATGGACCTACCCCCATCTCTAGCCTAGTTTTTTTTTTTT
>NW_017731582.1:849718-885294 GCF_001890085.2 Hipposideros armiger
GGATGAGTTGGGGGAAGTACCCCGCTGTCTGGCCCTCCAGCCCCCGTACAATATGGAAGGGCTGAAATCTCTAGTCCCACCCAAAATCTCACAGTAGAAGCCAGAGGCAGCAGGTCCCACAGTGGGAGGGGGACTCCAGCAAGAAGCGAGCGAGAAAAAGCACAACTCTTTGGTTTATGGGAAAATTAAATATTGAACTGAGTAGTAACAGCAGCCAAGGGAAAAAAAAACACCTGACAAAAAGCCCCCAAATGGAGCCGCCATCAGTGACAGGAGAGATAAACGCAGCGTCTGTGCTTATATGGGCTGCAACGGGCCCTTTTATGTGGCAGCTGCTGAGCCGAGCCCACCGCCGGCTCCAATACGAAAAGGTGGGAGCCCATGTACTGATGCAATGGCAAGGGTGGCGAGCTGGGGTCTAGGTCATTGCCAGGGTGGGTGGCTGCTACCTGGGATCCTCCCAGCCAGGAGATGGGGCCTTTCTGAGCGGAGCAGGGTCACAAGGGAACCCGTTGGCTGCAGGCATAATCCATCCTCCTGCCTCCCACTCCATGGGGAGCTGGCTGGCAGCACCCGCTCACCTGCCTCGCCCCTCCCCTGCCAGCTGTTGTGCTTTTTCGGTGGTGGAAGATAAAATTAACAACCCCAACTGGAGGCTCTGGCTGACTGCTCTGGGGGAGCAGGGGAGACTCTGGAGGGGGGTGTAGCGAGTGAGGCGGTGAATCGGTAAGGTTGGACAGCGCAGGATCCCACTCAGGTTACTGCTGATGGAGAAATAAAGTCCTGCGTGTGTGTACGTGCGCACGTGTACACACACATGGGGACAGTGGGGAAGCCAGGGCACAGGTTTTGTGTTAGATCTGGTATTTTAATGCTATTCTGTAAACTATGATTTTAACCTGGTGGTTCTCAAAGTGTGGTCCTCTGGACTAGCTGTGACAACCCTTCCCTGGGAGCTTGTTAGAAATGCAAACTCTTGAGCCTCATTCCAGACCTGCTGAATCAGAAACCTCAGGGTGGGGTGGGGTGGGGTCCAGCTACCTGGGTTTTAACAAGCCTTCCAGGAGATTCTAATAGACTTCAGTGTGCGAACCACTGCCTTGACTTCCATAAGCTGCAGTGAGCTCATCTCTAAATCAGGGATAGCAAGCCCCACTGGATAGTGCTGTTATGTAAAGTAAGGACTTGGTCCAGAGTAGGTGCTCAGTAAACAGCAGTGAAAATTATTCTGAGGGAGGGCAAGGCTCAGGGAGGACAGCCTCAGTGTGGTGTCTCCAGGCCCCAGCAGACAGGGCATAGGTAGAGCTCTCCAGAGACTCTCTGACTCTCTGCGCTGATTGGATCAAAGGATTTCAAATACCAAAGCCCCGCCCCCACAAGCTTTGCAACTTTATGCTCGTGCCTTGATTGGCTGTTTGTCAATGTTCCCAGTTTTCTGATTGGCCTCCTACCCCACCTATATAGACCCTCCCTGGGAGGGGCAGGGGTTCGCTAGCTGGAGACAACCTGTCTAGGGCCCCCAGGTGAGGCTGCCTCAACCCTTCCATGCTGTTTTAATTTATATGGCAATAGAGCAAATGTGTTCAGGCCCATGATAGGTGCCATTTGTGCAGAGATGAAATCTATGGGGTGTGACATGAATCCGTTTTAAATAGCAGCAAGGGTGGCTATTTGGGGGATGTTTCCAATGTATCCCAGGGGTATATATTACACACATGGGTGATTTTACCAGGTGCCATACTTGTCGCTTTATGAAAGGAGCCTCCGTGAGCCTGCGGAAGCCTGGGGAGGCCCTGGCAAGTGGGGAGGCCTACTCAAAAGCCGGCCAGTGGCAGTGGCATCCAGCTCAAGTTCTTCCTGCTCGAGTTCAAGTTCAGGGCTGCTCTACATTCCTCCTCCCACCCCCAGAAGCTCCGGGTGGACCCCCTCTGCCCTGACCCTGGAAAACTTCTGTTCCTTCCAGCAGGACTTTGTCCCCCTAAGCACCAGGCCTTGGTATTCCAGGGCTCAGAACAAGACCTACCCGTGACCTTCCCTACCCAGAGCCTGGGACACCTCGCCTCAAGGTCACTGCCCTTCTGTTCCCAGGCCGTGTGTCCCTTAGGCAGTTCCTAGTTTCCTGAGCCTCACCCACAGAGTGAGGGGGACACTGGTGCCTGTCTCATGTGGGGTCACTTGTGAGGACTGAAGAATATGGCTGGGGCCACCCCTGTGCACCTCACAGCAGAGCCCCCACCCCCCACCCCCCATTCAGAGCCCTCCCTTCTAGCAGGAGATTTCCCAGGGGGCTCTGCGGCCAGAGTCTTTCCTGTGCTATCAGCATTTTAAGATTGATTTCCAAGTTAGAGGGCAAGTAAATCATTCTTGCTGCTTACTTCTCATAGAGCAGCTTCCAGGGGAGAGCTGGGGGAGGGGAGAGGCCGTAGAGAAGGAGCTTTTTGTGGGACGGGGAGCGCGCGTCTTTTCCCTGCAGTATTGTGCTATGAAAGTTTGCAAACCTATCTAAAAGCTCAAATAACTGTGCAATGAACACTCTTGTACCCATTGCCCTGGTTCTATGATAACATTTAAGTCTACTTGCTTTGTCGCACATAGACTTAATTGGCTTTTGACTTAATTAGACTTTATTGGATTGTGTCTTTTTCAAGAACGGGGTGAGCAGAGCCAAGCTGCATGCCTGATGGGACCCAATTCCCGGCCAAGGCGGAGGGGCCTGTTTCCAGGGTGGGAGTGGGGTCTCTGAGATCCGGCACACGTGGCCTGTCCGCCTGGCCTTGCCATGATCCCATGTGCTGGGGCCTTGGCCCCCTATCTCATCGCTGACCTCTCTGACCATCCCTCACCAGGTCCATTCTGGCCTCAGTATTCTCATCTGTAAATTGGGATCCAACAGGACCTGTCTCACTCATGGGGCTATTGGAGGATGACCTGAGCTCGTGTGTGTGAAGCTCTTTGCAGGACACCTGGTACTGGTAAGTCCATGTACCCACTGCCCACCCCATCTGTGAACAATAACCTCCATCGCTGGGCCTGGCACCGTGGCTGGCCTTTGCCTAGACCGCTCATCCTGGTTGCTGGCCTGGGAGCTCGTCATGCTAAGGCCACTGGTTTGTTCTGCCGACCGGGGCCCAGCGCTGGGCCGTGTAGGGCAGATCTCAGCGAGTGTGTGGTGAGTTGAGGTTTGCGGGAATAACTGGCCAGATTTGCTCAGTGAGGGTCCTCTCTGCATCCTGAGTCAGGGTTTCACTGGGTCCCCAGGCACACAGCAGGCGGGGTAGGGGGTGAGGTGTGGGGAGGGCACTCGCCCTTCCTCTCTGCTCACTGGTGGTCGCTCTGGGGTGGGTTCCATGCTAAATGCTTTAATGCATTAAACCCCCACATAACTCAGGAGGTAGGAATTATTATCTCCCACAGAGGCAGAAACAGAGGTTTTCAAAGGCACTGGTTCATAGCTACTCAGTCAGTAAGGACAAGGGTAGGACTTGAGCCCACATCTGACTTAAGCCATCAGCCCATACTTATACCCCTGAGGCGATGTGGGGCCCTGCTTCTCACCTGCTGTGGGCTCTCTGTCAGGGCCTTGGTTTCCCCTGTGACCTGGCGATGGGGCTGGGCTAGAGGACTCCTAAAGTCTTCTTTAGTTCAAAGAGTCTATGGCTCTTAGTGGGGGAGGTCTGGAGGGTTCAGGGTGAGAGAGGACCCGACAGACAGCAGGGCTGATCTGTGGAGAAGGGCCCAGGCTCTCCCTGCTGGGGAGCCTCAGAAGTTGGGCTCTCTCCTCTGATGGGCCTCAGCTGGGAGGGCATGGCTGGCACCATAGTTCCCCAGTGAATACCCTCTCTACCCTCACTCCTGCTCCCAAATCCCGGGACCTTCCCAGGCCCATCCTGGCTCCTGTGGTGTCCCCGCTGTGGCCTTGCCTTTCACATGCCTGTGCCAAGCCTGGTAGACAGAGGGCAGGCAGGGCCCATGGCAGCCTGGCATGAGAGAAGAGCCTTCCCCAAAGGCCCTTCCTCACCTCCCCTGCTCCTGCCAGGACTGGGCATAGCAGTTGGCCCCTATGTGCTCAGGAGCCGCGCTGCTGTATCCTGACTCCGCCATCTATCAGCTGGGTGACCTTGGCAAGTCACTTACCCTCTCTGTGCCTGTTTCCTCATCTGTAACATGGGGATCATCATAATATCTACTTGATAGGGTTCTTGTGAGCATTGTGTAAAGCATTTAGACCCTGGCTTGGTACCTGGCGAGCATTGAATAAATGTCAACCATTGTTGTCATTATTATAATATCATATCTTACTGCCTACTCCTTAACTGCGCTGCCTTGGGGTCCTGCCACACAAGGGTGCTCCCTACTTGCCATGCTTTGATACTCCCACATGGCTGCCTACAGGGCTCTTTCTGCCTGAAATGCCTCCTGTCCTCTCTGCCCCCAGCCTTCTAAGCCCAGCTCTAGACCACCTCCTCCATGAAGCCTCCCTGATGCCTCCTCCTGGGAACTCCCACATCCCTCATCTTGCACCCCCGTCCTCCCCGATCATCCTTAGTTTCTTTCTGCTGGGATTCTGGAAACCTGTGCCCTTCTCTGTCTCCTCCATCTTTCAGGGACCCCTTCAGGACACACACTGGTCTTACACCCCTCTAATTATTCCTGGAGCCTAGAGGTCATGCTCTGGATTCAGAGAGAGGGACCGAGACTCTCTATTTGGTTACTCACTAGCCATGCGAACTTGGGCAAGTGGCTTCTTCTCTATGAGCCTCAGTGTCCCCTTCTGTAAAATGGGCATAACCACACTCACTCTCTCGCCAGCTGTCAGGAGAATTAAACACGAGAATGCTCACCAAGAGCTTAGTGCAATGCCTGACACATTCATGAGTCCTCGGTCAGACCTTTTGTTATTATGATTTGTCGTGATTATAAAGATGATGTGTTATTAAGGTGATCACTGCTAGGGAGTGAGTGAGGTAGTCCTGCCTCCTCATACAGATGGGGAAACTGACTCAGGGGTGCACTGCAAGCTGGCTGCTGACTCCCGGGCCAAGCCAACGAGGAGTGTGCTCTGGGCCTCAGTTTCCCCTTTTGTACATGAGGTGGTGGGATTCCCTCCCTCTCCCCAAGAGGGTCTGCAGGCAGGAGGCACTTCCTGGGGCTGGCTGGTCGCCTCCCACAGCCGCCCCGTCCCCACTCTCCCAGCTGCCCACACAGCCCTGTTAACACCTGTAACCTCAGCCTCATGCCTGTTCCTTAAATCACTGGGCCTGAGGCGCCGCAGTTTCCACAGCCACATATCACTTGTAATTAAGGGCCCTGTCCCAGGGAGGGGAAGTTTACCTTCTGCCAGAGACACTAAATCCAGCTCCCAGTGGTGGAGAGGATAAAGCATCGCACTGACCTACCAGTTGTCAAGATTTAATGATGGCAGCTGCAGGCCTGCTCTGGTGGGGCCGGGAGGCTGGAGCCTGGAGCGGTGGGTCGTGGGAGGAAGAGGCAGCCCTGAACCAGAGGCGAGCCGTGGTCTGTGAGGCACGGGAGGTGCAGGGAGCTGGTGAGAGCCTTGGGGAGCTACAGCCACCTGCTCGGGCAGTTCCAGGGAGCAGATGGGTCTGGGTAGCTCGGCTCGGAATGGGCCACCCCGTGAGAGGCTGTCGAGAGGCTCCTTAGCCAGGTGGTCTGGGTTTCAAACAAGCTGTGCCACTCATTCTCTGTGTAACCTTGGGCAAGTTACTTCATCTCTCTGGGCCTCTTTTTCTTTTCATTTCTTAAAATGGGAATAATAAAAGTACATACTTCCTAGAATTGTGAGGGTTAAATGAATTAATTCATTTAAAATGCTGGGAGCAATGCTTGGCACCCTGTAACTGCAAAATTTACCATATTATAGTATATCCTGGCTGTCCTATAGTAAAATGAATCTCTCTCAGTCCTTCCCCACAGCAGGCACATAGTAGGTGCTGATAAATATTGGTTTGAATCAGGGACTTGTAAGTGTGAGGAATGAATGAGTAAATGGTCTGTTTCCCTCGGAGAAGGGCTGGTGACGTCTGCTCTGTGCTATGGCCCCAGGGACAAGATGCTCAGAACAGCACATGCTAGTTGACTGAGCTGGCTGCTTCCTCCAGCCACAATCAGGAGTCAGAGAGGTTCCAAATCATGCCCAGTGTGTGGATGTGCTTTGGAAGCCTTGTCTCCACCGCCTAGCTCAGGGCTTTGAGTCCCTACGGAGGGAAAGTGGCAATCAGAGACCATTCAGATTCGTACTCTAGGCTTCTCTTAATTAGCAGACTCAGTTTTCTCTTCTGTTAAATGGGGTTACAGATCTTGCTGACGTCCCAGACAGCTGATGGTACAGCCCAAATGGTCCAAGCTGTCTGTGGAGAGGAGCCCTGGTCTCTGGCCCAGGCCCATCAGGCTGCCATATTGCCCACACTCAGAGAGGAACCATGTCTCTGCATCTTTCTGGTGTCATGGGAGAGCCAGGGGGCTCTGGTTCCCAGCAGACCTGAGCTCAGATCCCAGCCCACTCACTGCTGTGGGATGTCGGGCATGTTCCCTGGCCTCTCAGGGCAGTCTGTAGCTTGCCCACTGTCAGGGAGGCAGCACGGGGCCTGTCTGGGAGCGGGTAGATTAGAGGGAGGACTGGTGTGCTAGTGGAATGTGCTGGGCCTGTTGCTGAGTACACAGTGGACTGCAGTCAAGGGCATTCCCCCTTTGCAGGGCCGTGTTCAGAGAGGGAGGAATGGAGGATTCTAGAAGCCGGTCCAGGAGGTGGTCAGCAGGCTCGGGCCTTTGGGGCTGAAGCTGGAAAGTGACCGTCCTTGGTAGATGACCCAGTTAACTCCAAAGCACTCCTCTGAGCCCCAAACCCATCTGTCTGGCCCCTCTATGAGCTGGCTCTCAGCTGGTGATCTTATCCAGCTGGGGGCCTATGGATAGGCAGTGGGCAGACTGGGCATCCTTTATCCGGGTCCCTGGACAGCTTCAGGCACTTAAGGTGACAGTGTCCAGTCTGAAGATGCTCTTATGTCCATCTTGGAAGACCCTGGCCATTCTGGCCTTGGTCCTCTGGGCTGCAGCCCCCTTTGGCAGCCCAGCCCAGCCAGCTGTCTCAGGTCCCTGCTGCCCTCCTCAGGGGCTCTGGCGGGCAGGGAGGTCCTTAGCACTGCAGTCCCGGCCTCTGCACCCAATGGCCCAGTTTCTGTAGTCATCGTCTGCTGAGTGAGATCACATGGTTTTATTACCATCTCAGGGACCATCTCCATCCAGTGTCAGGTCCTGCCATGTCCCCCACATCTGCTCCCGTCTTTCCAGTTGGTCCCCATGTCCTGTGGCTTCTGTCTGGAAGCACCTGGCATGTCCAGCCTGTACTGCCTGAGCCCTGGGCTGGCTCCTGTTTCTCTCCCCTCCTTATGGCCCGCTCTGCCCTCAGAACCTGCCAGCAGAGCCAGGCTGAGCACCTGCCCTGTGCACCATCTTATCGACTCCTCACACCAGCCCTATGAAGTAGGAACCTTCATTACCCCCAGTTTCCAGATGAGGAAACTGAGGCTTGGAGAGGAGAAGTCACAGCAGGACTGTGGAGGAGATGAGGCTGGACTCAGGGCTGCTGGCTCTGGGTTTCCCTCATCTCCTCTACCAGTGTCCAGGGTGGGAGTCTGTCACTGGCTGGCTGAGAGAGCTCCCGCTGGGCTGATGTGTCTTCCTGCAGCTCTGACTCTGGGGTCAGGGTGAAGGTTAGGGGAAAACGGGTGAGAAGCAAGAAAAACTACTCTTTTCATGAGCTCACTGTGCGCTTGGGACACAGGCCGATACATCTCATGGCCCAACAGGGGAGGTCCTACTGTAACCCCCATGTAGCAGATGGGGAAACCGAGGCCCAAAGGGCTTAAACAGCCTGCCGGGGTAGCACAGTGGTTAGGCCTAGGGGCGCTAGAGCCTGCCTACCTGGGTCTGAATCCCAGGTCTATTTTTACTGGACCTGTGCCCTCAGGCAAAATTGTAACCTCCCCGTTTTGACACTTGTAAAATGGGGACGGTAAGAGCAGACCCTACCTTAGAGGGCTGTTGCGACAATTAAATGTGTCAACAGAGCTGTGCCTGGTGTATACTAAATGTTCAACAAACATTTGCTGCTTTTATTACTAGTAGTTGCAAACCGGGCTTAAAATTCATGGCTGAATGCAAGGCTCATACCTTTAACCACTCCTTGGCTCTCTAAGGAAGTACACGCTATTTCTACTCAACCTACTTGGATAGAGGGATAATTCTTCAGCTGGGGACTTCCCAGCTCTCTCCTGTTTCCAGCTAGGAGGACCTCAGGCACTTGCTGTCATCATGTGGAGCCGCGGGGCAGGGGCTGGGGGAAGGGTAAGAGCTTGGAGAAGGGCCTGCCCAGACGTTTGCTTCGGAGACAAGAGCACCCAGGCCTGGTCCTCAGGACCCAGGGCTCCTGGGGTGGGAGGTGGAGGTTTGGGTTTGCGCCTCTGTCCCTCAGCTCCCTGGGACGGCTCTGCAGCTCTGGCCTGGATTCCAACACTCCCACGCCTCCTCCCGACAGCAGCAACGCGCGATCCCTGGAGCCTGTGGCCACCATAGTCGCCTGGGGCCAGTTCATGTAATTAGTTTAAGCCAGCAGGAGGCTCACGTGCTCAGACGTCAAGGCCGGGGAAGGAGCCGCTCATTTCTACCCAGCAGGTGTCCTCGGTTCTGGAGAGGGCTGCGTGGTGGCGCTGACGCTCCCCTCACAGCTGCTGGGGCTGCGGACCCCCAGGGGTTCTCAGACTAGTGGCCTCCTTCCGAGGACCTAACCTGCCCCCTGGACGACCATATATACCTGCAGTGCACTGGTTCTGCCTGAGAGATGCCTACCTCCCCACAGCTGTCCTGCGCTCAGGCAGGCTCCTTGAAAGGGGGTTGGTATGTTTCTTGTTTTGCTCGGGCTTGCGAGAGCATCAGTAGGCTTTTGTGGGATGCTGGGTCTGCCCTCAGCCCTCAGATCGCCCCTCCCCACTGGAAGCCATAGACATTTCTCCTTCCCAAATCAAGAGAGGTGTTTGAACCTCTGATTATTGGTTCTGGGAATGTGCTCCGTTTTCTAGAGAGGAGCACTGGGCTGGGAGCCCAGAGATTCGCTTTCAAGAGTCTGGTCTTTGAAGGCAGAGCTCTAGATCTCTAGGAATCTTAGGTTCTGGCCTGGCCTGGCCGCGTGTTGGTTAGAGTGCTATCTGAGGAACTGGGTTGTCGGTTTGATTCCCACATGGGCCAGTGAGTGGTGCCCTCTGCAACTAGATTGGACACGGCACCTTGGGCTGAGCTGCCAATGGGCAGTTGGATGGCTCAGTTGGTTAAAAGCATGTGCTCTTAACAATAAGATTGCTGGTTCGAATCCCGCATGAGATGGTGGGCTGTACCCCCCCATCCCCACCCCCTGCACCCCGCAACTAGATTAAAAATGGTGATTGGTCTTGGAGCTGAGCTACGCCCTCCACAACTAAGACTGAAGGACAATATCTTGACTTGGAGCTGATGGGTCCTGGGAAAAACACACTGTTCCCCAATAAAGTAAAAAAATTAAAAAGCACCAGAAGTGCATAAGGACATATAAATCAAGGGAATAGAAGAAAGTCCAGAAATAATACACATTTACATTTATAGTCAACTGATTCTTAACAAGGATAAGACAGTTCAGTAGATAAAGAAGAATCTGTTAAAAAAAATGGTGCTAGGACAACTGGGTATCCACATTTAAATAATGGTAAGCATCCCTCACACCATGTACAAAAATGGAGTAAAAATAGATCGTAAACTGAAATGTAAGAGAAAAAAACTCTAAAAACTCTTAGAAGAAAAACATAGAAGTAAACCATGACCTTGAGTTAGGTAAAGCCTCCTAACTCAGATATGACACTTAAAAAACACAAGCAAAAAAAGAAAAACTAGATAAACTCATCAAAATAAAAACCATTTTTCCTTTAAAAGACACTATCGAGAAAGTGAAATTATAACTTAAAAATGGGGGAAATGTATGCAAATTACATATCTGACAAGGCCCTTGTGTCTGGAATAAGGAATTCTCACAACTCAGTGATAAAAAGATAAATAACCCGGTTGAAAATGAGCAAAGGATCTGAAGACATTTCTCCACAGAAGATACACAAATGGGCAATAAACACATGAAAAGACATGCAACATCATTAGCCATTAGAGAAATGCAAATCAAAATACCACTTTACGAGAGATTTGGAACTGTATGCTGACACAAAAACTTACCCATCAATGTTCATAGTAGCATTATTCACAATAGGCAAAAAGTGGAAACAACCTAAACGTCCATCGACTGGTGACTGGATAAACAAAGTGTCATCTATCATACAATGGAATACTATCAGCCTTAAAAAAGAAGGAAATTCTGACACATGCTACAACATAGATGCACCTTGAGGGCATTATACTAAGTGAAAGAAGTCACGCAGGTCACAAGATAGTACATATTGCATAATCCTATTTATATGAACTGTCCAGGCAAATCCAGAGAGGTAGAAAGCAGATGAGCATTTGCCTAAAACTGGGGGGAGGGGCTATAGGATGCGGAGTAATTGCTAACGGGCACAGGGTTTCTTTTGGAGTAATGAAAATGTTGTAAGATTGCTTGCATGAGTAAAAGTGGTTGCACAACTCTGTGACTATGCTAAAAAACCCCCACTGAATTGTATACTATAAATGATTGGATTATGTTATGTGAATTATAGCTCAATAAAACCGTTTAAGAAAAAAAAAAAAACCAAGGAGGAAAAAGCACCAGATGCACTTAATAAAAATTCAGTAAAACATACTGAAAAAAAATTTCAAAACAAAAAGACAAATTATGGAAAGCTCATTAACAACTCTTCTCCGGGGTGGGAGTTATATCCCCTTGGCCCCAGGTTTGGAAAACATATGGTGTGGTTTGGGGCCATTGCGACTTCAGGGTCCAAAATTCTAACTTCATCTGCCAATCTCACTTGGATGCCTCCGGAAGAGAGAGGGGGATTCCGAGAGAGAGTATTTTATTAATGCTTATCAATGCTTTGGGACTTCCAGTCGAGCAGAGCGGTTAGGTCTATAGGATGCATTTACCCCTGCCTTACCACTAGCTGGCCGGGTGGCCTAGGCAAGTGACATAACCTCTCAGTGACTTCATCTGTCAACGGGAAATGGCAGTGTCCACCTAACAGAGGCTGTGTGATTGTCCCATCAGTTAACGAAGGAGTGGCTTAGCACAGCGTCTGGCATATCAGTAAATGCTCAATGAAGGGCGACCCATGTAGTTGGGAACACGGAGCGTCAGAGTCAGTCAGGGAACCCTGCTCTGCCACCTCCTGGCTCAGTTACCGTCGCGATTTGAATTGTGTCCCCCTCAAGTTACATGTTCCAGTCCTAACCCCCAGTGCCTATGAATGTGACCTGATTTGGAAACAGGGTCTTTGCAGATTTTACCCACTGAAGATGGGATCGTACTGGGTTCAAGTGGGCCTAATCCAATGTCTGAAGTCCTTGTAAGAAGAGGGGAATTTGGACACAGAGACACAGCTGCACAGAGGGAGGACGCCTTGTGAGGACAGAGGCAGGGATGGAAGTGATGCGTCTGTAAGTGAAGGGATGGATGCTGAGGACCGCCCGCAGCCACCAGAAGCTGGAAGAAGCAAGGTGGGGTTCTCCCTTGGAGCCTTCGGAGGGAGCCTGGCTCTGCTGACCCCTTGAATTCGGACTTCTAGGCTCCACAAGTGTGAGACAAGACGTGTCTGTTGCTTGAAGCCCCTCCCCCTCCCCCGGTTTGTTCAGCCCTGGGGACTGAACACAGTTATCAAGCCACGAGGTCTGCATCTGTACCATGAGCTATCTCCCTGGATGGACCGGAAGTTCCACGAGGCAAAGGTTTGCCTTGTTCTCCACGGTACCCTCAGCACCTGGCACTGTGCTTGGCTTAAGGAGAGGCTGAAGTAGCCAGTTGAATCCGTGGCCTGAAGTCATGTCGTCTACATGGCTTAGGCCCCACCTTCTTTGAGTGTCACCTGGGAGAGACCGTTCTGACCACACTGTTAAAAATAGCTTCGCTTCCCTCTGATGGTACCTGCCTCTGCTCTCCCTGACCACCTCGGACACACCACAGAGTCCCGCTGTCTACTTGTCCATGTCTCCCTTCCTGCACTCTAAGTTCCATGAGGACCAGGCTGAGACTGAATCCCCGTGCATGCAACCATGCCTGGAATGTGCTAGGTGCTCAATAAATATTTGTTAAATAAACGGACAAATGAAGAATGAATGAATGAACGAATGAGATTTAGAATGCCCGTGTGCGCGTATCCACGTCACCTTCTAACATATTTTAACAGAAAAGACATTCTGACGTTGCCTTTCGTAGAAAGGAAGTTTAGCTCTGGTCTGTCCATGTCACAACTGGACACTGACCTGGGTTTGGACTCAGGTCTGCTGGACGCCAAGTCCAGTGCTCCTTTCAGAGGGTTTGAGTGGTGAGGGGCCCTGGCTACTAAAGGATGGGAGAAGCACCCACGGGGACTGGGGTACAGGTATGGAGAAGTGGGGGACCCGGATGTGCTCTTTGTCCCTCCCAGGTTCCTATAGGCCCCCAAAGGGAAAACAGCCCCACATGACCATCTGAGTTTTGGAGAGCCCAGTGTTCCTAGCGAGGGCTCTGTCTTACCGAGGTCCCCCCTTTCTCTACTCTGCACCATCCATCCCCCCATGCTTCCTGACGTTTGTGTTACTAACAGCCTATGTGTCAAAGGTAGGGGTGCTTCCCTTGGGGGTTCAGAGTTGCTGTTAGGAGCACCAGCTGTGGTCTCGAGCAGAGCTGGTGGGACCCCAGCTCTGTTATTCACACGGGTGAGCCCCTTAAATTCTCAGAGCCCCTTCCTGCCTCTGTAAAATGGGGATGACAATGCCTGCCTTGGAGGGCTCTCTGTGGGGTCACATGATTAACTGTGGGCTGACACTCAGCACTCAGTGCGGGGCACACGGCCCGTGTATGACGGAGAGTGGCCTTGATTATTAGCTGGGGGTTGGAAGAGCCCCCTCGGTGGTGGCAGTGCTGTACCGAGAGGGTGGCAGAGAAACCCTGTGCTTTGGTCTTCTGGCAGACCCAAAAGAGCGGAGCCTCTGCTTGGACAGGGTGGGGGTGTCTGGGCCTCACAACACTTAATTGATTGTAACATCACACCCTTAACATGCTCTCCTGCATAACCTGCACCCACAAGAAGGGCCTTGGCAATGCTTCCGTGACTGTGTATAATGCGTTCCTGGGGCCCAGCATGCAACTTTCAAATTGGCTTACAATTTATCTGCAGCTCGTGTAAAAACATTCTAATGACTGTGTGCGGCACGAACCCTCCGTGTCACCCACGGGGCTCCCAAATGCCTTCCCCCACCACATAGCGGGGATGTTATAGGCGTGAAATTACAGCCGCTCTCGCATTTTGATCTCCACCCCGAGGCCTCTGGAAACAGCGCGTTAGAATGTGCTGGATGCAGACTCGGTGATGGCAGACGGGGGTGCCCCGCTCTCCGGCAGAACTGCTCTGTGCTTTTGATGCACACGGGGCCCTGGGCCCCCCCTCTCCCCACGTCCTGGAAAGCTGCTCTTTGACTCTCAAATTGGACAGCCGCTATCCTGCCCACTGTTGTCTGCCACGGTCCTTAGGGTGCCTTCTGGCACAAAGGAGACCCCAGCTTTCAATGGCCTGCACTAGCTTGGAGGGAGGGTCTTTGTGTGTGCGTGCCTGATGAGCAAGGGTCTATGCAATGTCACAGACAGGCCAAAGTGGTGAACAGATTTTAATTTTTGAAACATGCCTTGACATATATTTGAAGGAGAGACATGGTACTGGCAGGGGGCAGGGGGGGTGGGGGACAATGTTTAACCTTTCTAATTGTGCCTGATTTTTAACTGATGTGATTACTGTTTGTTGATACCATAAGAGATAGTATTTATTGAGCATTCAGAATGAGCCTGAGCTCTGAACTTTCTACTCTGTGGATTAGCCCATTTAATCCCCGCAACCTCAGCCAGGTCACTTCCTTCTCTGAGCCTGGGTCTACCCAAGGGGCATAGTACAGCTCCTGTGTCACAGGTGATGTGGCTGCTGGATTACGGGAGATACTACATGGGAGACTTTCTCATACTCAGCCCCGCTGTCTCTCCCACCCTCCCCTCACCATCCTGGACCCTGGTGACCCATGGGAGCCACGCCGCCCTAGGACCGCGACAGCCATGGTGCTGTGGGGTCCAGAGTAAATCCTTTCCCTGAGCCTCAGTGTCCTCATCTGTGAATTGGGGATAATAGCAGTGCTGACCCTGAGGGACTGTTGTGAGGATCAGGTGAAATGCTTGATTGGAAGCACTTAAGAACTGGCATAAATAGGGTAAGTGGGAGGTGTTGCTGTCATTATCAAAGTGGGGTACAGCCCGGCTTCTCTCCTAGGCTCCCGGTACTAGGATAGGCTGATCTTCAGGGGGAAGCCAGGAGGAAGGGTAGGCAGAGGCCGGCTGCCCTGCCACTCCCAGAAATAGGGCAGAACTGAGCCCCTTTCCAGGGAGCCTGGGTGCACAAAGCTGCAAACACTCATTTCTCAGAATGGCTTAAAGATCGCTGGAGTCCTGAATCATGGATGAGGCTTCGAGCAGGGGCTGAAGTCAGGGGCACGAGGCAGCCGCAGCCATGCCCTACAGCAGGCAGGCCGGGGACAGCGATGGTGAAGGTGGTGAAGTCTGACCCACGGAAACTTTTGGCTGCCTCATGCTGAGCTGGGTGTTTTGTAAACTGTATCTAATTTAAACTTTACCATCACTCTGGGAGTTAGGCATCCTTATCTTTACTTTACAGATGAGGAAACCGAGGCCCAGGGAGGCTAATGATGTGGAATTCGGATCCAAACCTGTGTGTCCTCAACTTGTCGGCTGAAGGAATCGGGGCATTCTCCTGGGCCTGGGGTAAAGTGAGGTGAGGGAGGGAGAAATACATTGTATGTGGACCAGAGTATAGGTATAGATGTTGATATATGTATTGATATAGATATAATATACTTATATAGAGAATCAGTATATATATTTTTTAATACTTGCAGGCTTAGATCAGTTTTTTGAAAGTGTGGTTCCAACACTGAGCTGCCTGATTGTCATAGGAAGATTTTTGTCATCCTGGCTGTGTGACTTTAGGCAAGTTGGTTGCTTTCTCTGTGCCTCTATATCTGCATCTGCAAAATGGGGATGATAACACTCGTACCTCCTCTCGGATTGGTGGTGAGGACAAAATGATGTAACATGGAAAGCACAGGCCAGCCGCCTCTGAGGTGCCTTCCCTGAGTCCTCTCCCTAAACTAGCCACCACCACCTGCAGTTGCTTCTTATTCCATTACCTGCTTGATTTTCTTCCCGGTATTTATCACCATCCACAATCATCTCACTTATTCATCCATGCATGTGTGTCATGCTTGTCTCGTGCACCGGATGCAAACTTCCCAAGGACAAAGATGATGTCCTGTTGACTGTATGTGTCCATGACCTGGCACATAGTCGGTGCTCAATAAATATCCGATGAATAAATGCTTGCATACATGTTCCTCATTAGACTGGGAGCCCCTTGATGGGGCAAACTGAATTTGCTCCTTGGTCTGACCTGACCAGGGCCGGGCACTGAGAATGTTCCTTGCCCATGTTTTACAGGAGCCGATTGGTGAGTGGACCACTGCAATAGGGGAAGGTTTCCTGGTACCGTCACCTGCCCACCATGGCCCATCCCCCAGGAAGCCAAAACATACCATATACCACAGACTTCCGCGGCAGGAATGAATGTCCCTTTGGAGGCCTGGCCTTTGGAGGTTTTCAATTTCCCCCGAAGCAGCCCCTTTCAACAGGGCCTTTATGCTTTCATTGATTGCCCGAATACACAAGCTTTGTGTCCCTGATAAATATCATTTGATAAGAAAATCAGAGAACACTGGAGCCTGGAGTTGAGGCCAAGCCCCTTAGAATTCTGGTGGCAGAATCCAAGAGTGTGCCTGACGAGTACGTCAGCATTGAAGGGGCTTCGGAGACCCCTGGAAACAAGGCCTGTGTTTTTGCAAGTGGAGAAACTGAGGCTAAGGTGGGGGGCATAGTCAGACAAGCACAAGCATATCATCCCCATTTTGCAGATGTAGAAATGGAGGCACAGCAACAGAGTCAGAGCCCAGGAGTTTTGGACACTCAAACCAGCTCACTTTCTAACTCATCACTTGGTGCTTCAGTATCTCAAGAAAGGCCTTGAGAGGTCCAGGGAGGGGGCACGTGGCCGAGTTAGAATCATTCTCGCTGCGGCAGGTCACCTCCTGAGCATCCCGGCTGAGACGCTGTCTCAGGCCCTCCCCAGGGAGGCTCCTGGAGTGTCCTGCCGCGCTTGGAGCACCCGCCCACCCCCACTGCACTTTCCCCACTGGTTTCTATGGATGTGCCCCTTGGCTTCAGCCTGGGAAAGGCGTCCACACAGCTGCTCCCACAGTGCCCAGCACCCCACCGGGTCACAGAGCCTGGAACTAGGTGGTCCATGAATGACCCAGTAGGCCTGCATCCCACCCCCGTCTTACAGAAGGAGAAACTGAGGTCTAGAGACTGTGACTGCCTACTGCTGGTGGGAAGCTCTTACCACTCCTTCAGCCCCTCATCTGCTGCAATCAATGTGCTGGAGCCCCTCCAGAGCGCCCGGTCCATGAGGACCCAGGGATGAGGTGCGGCCCTGTCTTCATGAGGTCAGAGTCTCAGGGCAGGAGGAGCAGGGGGTCCTGAGAGGAAATCCTCAGGTGGCAAGTCCACACCAGTTACACCCCGACATGGCGGGCCTCCCTGCCCCTCGAGGGCAAGGGTGGGAAAGAAGGGGTCCACTGCCAGCACAACAGGCATTTTGGCAGGTGGTTCCCAGGACAGCCCCCCTGTGCACCCGTGCACGCATGAGCATGCGCACACATGCACGCCCGCAGCTCCTCACTGTGACGCCGGGGCCGGGAGCCATGCACTCACCCATGACGTTGAGGAAGATATTGCCTGATGCCAGGACCACCTTCTCTCTTGTGGCGCGGTCATAGATGCCCACGTGGCACTCGTAGGGACCGTTGTCGGAAACGCGGACCTCGGGCAGCCTGGGGGAGGCAGAGGAGCAGCGTGAGGGCACGTGATCTGGGGCTGGAAGGCGCGTGCACTCCTGGAACCACCCCAAAGCCCGCGGTCCCGCCTTCTCTCAGCTAACACTCCTGGATCGTCCACACGGCTGTGCGCTGTGCCCGGACGCGGGGCCACATTTATGGAACACCAACTGTATGCCAGGCCCTGTGCTCGACGCTTCAGAAGGCTGCCCTCCACATATGGGCCACTATTCCCATTTCATAAGCATGGAAACTGAAGCTCTAGAGGGGGTGTAATTGCCCCTCCCCCCATCAATATGGCTCATAAGAGTCAGGATGGGAATTTGAATGCTGCCTGCCATCACTTTATGCCCAGCCCTGGGCATAAAATTCTTGTCCCCGTCCCAGTGGACAAGGAAGCAGGGAAGCTGATTATCGCTCCAAATCACGCGGGAGAAGATGAGCTTAGCAGAGCACAGAGCGGGAGCAGCTGGTTCTACCTGAGGTAGTCAGGAGGGCCTCTCAGAGGAGGTGACCCATGAGGATGGGAGAGACCCCCTCAAACCTTCTTCTGCACGTTTCCTCTAAAGAACCAGAGAGTAAATATTTTATGCTTTGTTGCTTTCACAGTCTCTGTCACAACCGCTCAGCTCTGTCCTTGTCGAGCAAAAGCAGCCACAGACAGTGGGAAAGAAAACCAGAGTGTCTGTGTTCCAGTACAATTTTATTATAACCATTGAAATTTGAATTTCATATATTTTCTTGTGCCATGAAATCTTCTTCTGTTTCTAGTTTTGAACAATCGTTTTTAAAAAATGTCAAAAAACATTTTTAGTTCACAGGCTATTAGAAAAACTGGATTTGGCCCACAGGCTGTTGTCTGATAATTCATGTTCTAGACCCCTCTGCAGGGTCTATAGGGTCAAAACATGCTCAAAATGAGTTGATCCGTTGTTCTCTCTCCCTATGGAAAATGCCTACAGGGCAGCTCTTTCCTTACTCCTGCATCGAAGAGCCCTGACGTGGGGTCAGAGAGCATCAAGTTCAAATCCTGCCCCTGCTGCGCGTATGTTATGTGACCTTGTGCAAGTCATGTCATCTCTCTCTGAGCCTCCCTTTTCTTATCTAAAGTATGGGGCTGCTACTTCCCAGGACTGCGGTGAGGATTAAATAGGAGATGTCACTGCAAGACCTCGCGGTAAGCATGACAGTGGCATGAGGTGGATGAGACAGCATCGCCTATTGAGGGAATGCCTGGCGAGTGGGATCGGCACACTTTGAACAGGAAGAGACTCCACCTGGTGTAACAGAGGCCCGGTTGCTGCTGCATCAGGGAAACCTGTGTGTCCTCCAGCAAGTTCCAACCTTCTCTGGGCCTAATCGTGCAGCCCAGGGGGAGCCCATTCTGGCCACAACTGAAAGGAAGTGGGGTCATGGCGTTGGGGTCTTAGAAGTTCTCGCACTGTGGCAGAAAGATGGGGAATAGGCTCCGATTTACGGAACCTCTTAGTAAATGCCAAGCATGGTGCCCTACCCACCAAACTGGCCCAACACGCCTATCAGAGAGACCCTGTGGGGGCAGGAGGGGGTAGTGATTAAGAGCACAGGCTCGGGTGTGTGTCCTGCCCTGCCACCCCGAGAAGGGAGAATCCTTCAGTCCAATTCTTCATTCCCACCCCTCCTAGACGCATTTGCTCAGCTAAGCCTCTCTCTCCCATCTGTTTCTGCTGAGCAATCTAACCTCAGATTTACTCCTTTCTTCTCTCATTTCAGCTGCCCCCACTTCTTTGTCTTCCAGCTCCCATTTCCTTCTGACTCACTGTCCCCCACCTACCACCCCCTTTCCACCCCCACACCAGGGCCTCAGCCTCTGTTTCCATTGCCGTTGCCTCCTTCAGTGGAGCTGGCCCCTCTAAGGTTCCCCCTTCCCGCCCAGCACTCAGCACACATTAGCATAAACAAATACCTTCATTTACATAGAATACACAGAGGTTGACATCTGGTCTCCCGACTGTCATGAAAGACTTGAAGAACAGGGAGCTTTTCATCAGGGAAACTTTGTGGGGAAGACACTGCCTGTCTCAGAAGAGCACAGTGACAGTGGAAACAGCAGGGGACCATCTCCCTCCAGGAACTATTTTCTCTGTAACTCAGTTGGACTGAAAATATAGCCCCTCTACTGGACACTGTTGCTGAGTGATAGTCACCCTGAGTGACATGTTTAGGTGATACTCATAGGCGTCAGTTAAGGAGGTTACCTGTTTAAGTGACTTGTGTAGGTGACAGGTATGCAGGTGACATGCTCAGGTGACAGCTCTGTAAAGAAACAGGCTCAGGGGACATGTGTAGCTGGCAGCTACCCAGGCGATGTAATAAGATAATAATGACATGGCTGACACGTAGGTGGAGCCGTTCAGGTAGCCACCACATAGGTGAGATACGCAGATGTGCTTATGTGATAGCGACACAGGTGATGCATTTAGGTAATTGCTACACTGATGACATGCTCAGGTGACAGTAACATAAGCACTATGTTTGGGTGACACGTGTAGTGACACCACACAGGTGGTGTAGAAGACAGCTCGGGGAACACCTGGATTGGTGTTTTCCGAAGAAGGCAGCTTTTCACTTGGAACCATTTCTAAAGCCTCGGATGCTCCTTCTACTGGCTTCCCTAGCTCCACACATGGTTCTGCCCCCACCATTGGTCCAAGTCACACCCCTGATTTCTATATTCCCCACATACAGTCAGTGACCGCCTTCTAAATATATCCTGAACTCCCCACTTCCCCCATCTCCACTGCCACCACCTTTTGTCACCTGGAATGTGGAGGCGGACAGGTAACTGGTTTTCTGCCCCTCCTCATCTCTCTCCTGATCCAGGCTCAAGGTGAACCCAGATTTCTTTACATGCAAATAGCATTAATGGTACTCCCCTACCTAAAGCCCTTCAAAGGCTTCTCTCTGCTCTTCCGCTAAAGACCAGAGCCCTTATCTCGGCCAACAGAGCCCAGCACCGTTGGTTCCGGCCACATCTCCAGCCACATTTCAGCCGCCCTCTTCTTCCAGCTACAATGGCAGTCTTTCCATCCCTCCCATGTGCCGGGTTCCTGTCTTTGAAATAAGCTTTTTATTTTGGAATCATATTTGATTTACAGAGAAGCTGCAGAGAGTAGAGAATTCCTATACATCCTCACCCAATTTCCCCCGTTCTTAACATCTTACGTGACCATGATACAGTCATCAGACTGAGACCCACATTGATACATCACTATTAACCCAACTCCAGACTTTATCTGGATGTCACCAGAGTTTCCACTAATGTCCTTTTTCTGTCCCAGAATCCCACCCAGGATCCCTCACAGGCGCCTTTAGCTAAGTTCCTGTTTTGATTCAGCACTGTATTTCTGGCACTAGTCTTTCCCTGGGACTATTGCATTTTCTTCTGGCTATGACATCCTTCAAGTTACGGGGAATGGTCACTTTCTTAATGACCACCTGGACTAGATGAGTTGGTAGCTTGATGGCACTGATGGCCTGCCTGTCTCTGTGCCTGTGGCCACGTGCCATTACAATTCCTCCCGCCTAGGGGTAGAGCCTATGTCCCCATTCTTGGCCTTGTGATTTGCTTTGATCAACAGTAGTGGTGGGAATGATGGTCTGCCGATTCCAAGCCTAAGTCTCCAAAGAACGCCCGCCCCCCGCCCCCAACACACACACACTTCCTCCCTGCCTCTGATGGAGGATGACAGCATGTGGAGAGGGGCCCCAGCTGGCCCGGTCATTCCAGCCAATGCCACACTCAGAAGCCACACTCAGCCTAGCTAACTCCTAGACTCGTGAGCAATAATACGTGGTGATTGCTTTAAACCATTCAGGTTTGGAAGAGCTTGTTATGCAGCAATAGCTAACTGATACAGCAGGTCTCCTCATACCGGTGTGTTTGTCTACACTGTAATTTAATCACGTATGTGGCGACGCCCGTGTGTCCTCTTCCCCTGACCATGTGCAGTAAGTGCCATGAAGGCGGGGTCTGCACCCGTCTGGTTTACCAGCATATTCCAGGCCTCGCACAGCGCTCGCCATCATGGTAAGGTCATTGATATTTATTAAATGGAGGGGTGGTGGCTGTGGTGTGAGCATGGGGAACCCTGTCTCTCTCTGGGCTGGAAACCAGTTGCAGCCGCCTCCCCACCCCCCAGGCAGATTCTAGCTCTCTGCAGATCCAGTGGCTTCCAGGTCACAGTTTTGATTGGACCAGTCTGCCTTGTAGCGCTTCCTCTGAGCTTGCACCTGCACTGTTATTCTTCTAAAGTGGATTAAGCGGTCCCGAGACCCCCTTTTCCCAGACTTGAGTGGCATTGATCTGCATGCTGAATAGAAGGTCTGTGCAGATCGCAGAGCCCCGAGGGGGCTGGGGTGAGGAGACCCACTCTCATCAGCAATTGGTTGCGATCGATAAACTATTAATAACTGGAGAGGCTTCTGGCAAGATCAGTGTAATGCAGTGTAGTGGCTGGAGCTTACCGACTCCGACAGCGGCTCTGAAGGGCGAGTGTTGTGTTTTTGAAAAACTGGGCAGAAAGATAGAGGGGGCCCCACTGGCTGTCCCCGTGGTCCCTGTGGCTTAGGTGAGGCCATGGATGGGCTGGTCCCTGGAGCTTCTGCCAGGCCTGGGGCCAGGACTGTGGACTGTCCAACCTTTAGCACAAGGATTTAGACCTACTGTGAGCCCCACCCCGTGCTGAGCCTTGGGGAGTCGGAGGTAGAGGGTTTGGCTCCTGCCTCCAGACTTTGCCCAGGCTGTCACCTCTCCTTGGATCACTCTTCCTTTCTTGTGCATGTGGCAAGCCTCTAGCCATCTTTCAAAACCAGCATGCGAGCTCATCAGACAGTAGAGAAGATTACATGAGATAATCAGGGCTTAGCTCAGAGCTGGGGTGGCATGACAGTCCAATGGACTAAAATCACTAGATGCATCACAGTCCATAGGCTCTGCATTCAGATGCTGCCTCTGCCAAGCAGGCTGCCCTGACTGCCGGCCCCCTGTGCAGACGGACTTCCTCTCCACCTCCCCCGGGCTGCATCTGTCTGGGCCCACCTTCCTGTCCATATCATGCCATATTGTTGCCTGTTTGTCTTCCCTTCTAGGGAATCATATGAGCCCCTTGGAGGCAGGCCTGGCCACACAGTAGGTGCTTATGGAATAGCCACTGTGTGAACGGGGGCAGCGGAAGCAGCCGAAGCCAGGTTAGGCTAAGTTAGGTACCCTGGGCTCTAGTGTGGGCTCTGTGCCTGATAAGCTGGGTGAAGTTGGACAAGTCCTTTGGCTTCTCTGAGCTTCGTTTTCTCCATCTGATAAATGGGTGTTATAATACTTGCCTTGTGGAATTACAGTCTTTGCGGGGGAGGGGGGGCGCAGGCAGGGAGTGCTGATATGTATAGAGATTTACAATGAGAAGCATTGTCCTAAGCATTTTATCCCCTCTCACTGGATCCTTGACACTATTATAATGCTCTGATAATAAAACATGCTCGAATATATATTATGGAGCAATAATATTATTATCCCTGCAGCATAGATGAGAAAACTGAGGCACCCAGAGAAGCGGTAACATGACCGAGGTCACAGAGTGAGTGGGTGGGTACCACGATTCGAAACCAAACCCGGTGGATACCAGGACCCACAAACTGTCTTTGGACCCCCTCCTTCTCTCCCCGCACTGCTCCTCAGATCTTCCTTTCCCAGCAAATTGATTTGCGCTCTCCGGTGTATTTCTATTCTGAGCCTCGCCATCTCTCCAGGTAATAAGAACCATCTGCTTCCTCCCTGCTGGGAGACGCAAGATGGTCTTTTAGGTTCCCACATTTTCTCCTCTGGCTTCCGGTGGGCCCCTTGATTCTGACGACGGGAGTTGGCTGAGCAAGTTCACCTTTTCTCCACACCTGACACAGCTTAACAGCCTCTGAGCAGCTTTCCTATCCTGGCTTTGTCTTTTCCACTGGGAAGAGTCCTAGATTCTCAGAGAATTGAGATGTGGACTTGGGCGCAGAGGGTGGGCTGGAAGGAGACAGACATGGACCTTTGAGTTACTTTCCTGTCCTGTTGGGGAAGCAGAGAATCCAGTTGGGTGACTTGTGCCGAGAACCAAAGCCTCCACTGATGAACCGATGAGAACGCACTTAGAACAGAGCCTGCTATGCTGTAGGCGCTTGTCAGTGTCAAACCCCTATACCGTTAA
Organism: Hipposideros armiger; assembly: GCF_001890085.2. NCBI lineage: Eukaryota > Metazoa > Chordata > Mammalia > Chiroptera > Hipposideridae > Hipposideros > Hipposideros armiger. The sequence goes on from NW_017731582.1 coordinate 873,106, forward strand.
TTAATTAAAACTCTGAAACAAATGATGTAGTCCCTACCATGTATCAGGCACTGTCTGCACTGCAGAGTACATAGCAGCGAAGAAGGCAGAGGAACACTTTCAAACGGCAACAGTTAAAGGCGCTTTTTCCATCGAGTCTGCATATATGCCTCCCTCCTTCTTAGAAAAAGTTGGCTGGATGTTAAGTGGCCCCAGGGTCAAGGCCATCATAATAAACATCAATCTCATTCTGCCATGTCTAATGTGTCAGTTTGCCCCTCCGTTATATGTGTCCTGGGAGCCTTGCCTTAAAAATGATTGCTTATAGTTTTATTGAGGTATCATTGACAAACAAGAAACTGTGCACAAAGTTTATCCGTTTGTTGGATTTCGATATATGTATACACCATTGAAACCATTGCCCCCGTCAAGATAATGAATGCATTGCTCCCCAGAAGTTTCCTTGTGTCTTTTGTAACCCCTCCCAACCCCCAAAGCCAGGCAACCACTGCCCTGCTTTCTGTCACTGTCGATCGTGTTTCCCAAGATGTCATGTAAATGGAATCACAGGGCACGTGCTACATTTTATTTGGTTTCCTTCACTTGTCAATCATTATTTTGAGATTCATTCATGTTGCTGCTTCTATCAATGGTGCCGTCCACCCTCTTTGTGGCTGAGGAGTATCCCGTCGCAAATGCATACATGCACCTGCTTTTTGTCTTTCCATTCACCTGTGGATGGATGTGTGGGTCACTCTCCGTTTGGGGGATTACAAATAAAGGTGCTCTGAGGCACGCGTGTGCAAGTCTCTGTATGGACACGTGCTTTCATTTCTCTTGGGGAAACGCCGAGGCGTGGCTGGGTGTATGTTTCACTTTATAAGACACTGTCCACCTGTTTCTAGAATGAGTCTACGAGGGCCCTCAGCTTTTTATGAGTTTTTGTCTTTTCATTGCTTGGGATGCCTCCCTTTAGAAGTGTCTCGCTCCATATTACCCCTAACTCACCCACCCACCCACCCTGTTCCCACTTAAGCACTGCTCTCCATTTGCAGTGAGCTTCAAGCCCAGATAGCAAGTCCTGTTGGAATTGTGTGCGCAACATGGATAAAAAGGCTTGAGAGGGGGCTAAGGGATTTCTCTATGAGAAGAGTGTGCATGACAACTGTGTGTGTGTGTGTGTGGGGTGGGTGGGAGGGGTTGAGGGGGGACTCTGACCCTTTTTTTTCTAATTCTCTCTCCCTCTCTCAGGTGAGGGGAGATTGTGGGGCGGGTGACATGTGGACATTTCCTTCCCTCTAATCCACTGCCTCCACTCTTTCTAGAACCTCTCCACTCTTGCCACCTCTCCCTGGCCTGGGCCCCTCCAGTCTGTCCCCTCCCCACCCCATTGCCAGACTGACCTTATTGCAGTGAAGATCTGGCCTGTCCTTTCCCAACTTAAAACCTTCCTTTCCCGTGGCTTCCAACCCCCCGGAGAGTCAAACCCACACTCAGTCAGACTGCAAAAGCCTCCCTGGTCTGGCCGGGGGCCCAGGAAAAAGGAAGGGAGGGGAAGATGGCGGGAAGGGCGTGTGGCCTCATATCTCTTGCCAAAATCAAGCAATGGAATCAGAAGGCTTGTCAGGACCAAAGTTTTATAATCCACCCTATTTAAAAAGCATTTTGTAATTCAAACATCTTCATTTATATACATAGCACCTCATTCTGGGCTAATGGAGGAGATTCAGGTAAGGATTGGTCCTTTGAGGCACTGCTTTAATGAAGAGACTACAGGGCCTTTTCATTTGTATAACCATTGTTTGCATGGAAACGGAGCTTCGAAGGGGCCAGGAAATAGTTCATTCTTGCAAGTAGGTTAAACACACCCCCTGCAATCTTATTAGCCTCGTGTCTGCTCAGCTCTGCTCTCCCTCGTCCCTGCTGGAAAGATCTCAAGTGGGAAGTAATGGAGTTTTACTGTTTGTGCATCTGCCATGCTTCTCTGATTGGCTGCACATCCCCTGAGGCCCGGACCTTGTTTTTCCCTCCCTCAAACACCTGCTCACTCTCCCAGCTCAGGGTCAGGCCCCTTGATGCAGGGGCCACATTTACAGAGTGCCCTCTTCACCTCTGCAGAACCGTGAAGCAGAGCTTACAGAAATCGCCATAAAGTCTCTGGCAGCCACGGGTGCTATTGGAATGTTTGCTAATAAGACACTTGGCAAAAGGTCTGCTGCTCTCTGAAAAAGGCGGGGGTGGGGAATGTTTGCCCCTGCCCACCCTTCCTTGTATCTGTGCAATTCGTAGAGCCTGGCTGGAAGCTGGTGGGCGGCTCAGGTCAGCTTGTTTGGTCCCGTGGCCCAGGTGTGCACCTGCTTGGCCAACTGCCCTCCCTTCATCCCACTTTCCCTTCACAGGCCCTGAGTAGCTGCCTGAACCCTCCAGTAGTAGGAAATGCACTAGGTTTTGTGGGCAGCATTTGTGACAACTGGCAAATCAGGGAAAACAGAGGGGGACAGGCAAGAAAGGGCCTTGCCTAGACCTTGGCTGGCCTTGGGATGGGGTCCTCTATAAGAGACCCTGAGAGGGTACTGGGGTGCTTGGCTGAAACGTGAATGTGCTCAAGCATCCCCTGGGGGGTCCGGTTCAAATATAGATTCTGGGAGGTCTGGAGTGGGGCCTGACAGTATCTAACAAGCTCCGAGGTGACCCCACTCTAAATCCCAGGTCCTCAGTCCCTTTCCCTCCCCCATGGGTCCATCCATCTGTTTAACCTTGCTCTCCCCCACCAGACACACTGGGTGGTCCCTTTCCGTGGGCTTCACTGAACCCCAAATACCAGCACATAGAGCTCGGAAGGCCTTGGCACAAAGCATGTCAACCCTAGCGAGTAGGGTTGCATGGAGATTATTTGAGAATAGATTTTGCAGCTTTGAACAAGTCCTTCAAACCATCAGAGGCTGCCACCGAGCAGGCCACACACAAACTGTGGCCTCCATCACTGTCACTCTTCACCGACTTAATGCTGAAGCTGCCCTCCTGGGCCCTGCCCTATACCTGCCCCCTGTCCCCCAGCTCCTAAAAGAGACGATGTCTTCTCAATCTTTCCTGGCCTCCTGCAGGTGAGTCTGTGCTCTCAAGCTCACCCCAGAAAGGGGACCCAGGCCCTAGACTCAGCTCAAGGGCAAATGGTCTTATTCTGCTTGGCGTGAACTTGGTTGGCTAAGGTCAGCTGACATGACAAGAACTGAGCCACCCCTTGTCAATACATTCCTGGGGGAGCTGCCTGTGAGAGGGAAGTTTCAATCCCAATGGGACAAGGACAGGACCATCTGAAACCCAGAAATGAGTCCCTCGCCTCCTTTTGGCCAATCCCTGGATTTTTCTCCTCCAGCAAGCCCTTTACACGGAGACATTTCCCTTGGGGAGGCGTGGAGCCATGGGGACTGCACCAGGCAGATGCCGGTGGAGGAAGGAGACTCGCCCCTGAGCTAAGGGACCTGTCCTCTGGGCCCAGGATGTATACAGAGAAAGGTAGGAGTTCTCCTTTAATATCAGTCTCCCAGCCCAGCCTGGTTTAGCACTGAAAGTCCCACATCCCAGGGACCCTTCAGCTCCAGGCAAATCAGGATGGCTGGTCACCTTACATTTAACAAATGAGAAAACTAAAGAGAAAGGAGTGACTGGCCCCAGGCCGGACAGTAGTCAGCGGCTGATCAAGGATGGAGAGGTCAGGCCACCTGCGTCAGGTGATCCAGCAAGCGCTCTGGGAAATGGACCAAGGACAGACACCCCCTGCAGGGTGGTTTGAGGATTGGTGACGGTGTTACAGAGCCCCTCACGCGGGGTGGGGGGTGGAACACATAGTAGGTGCTTACTGAACGGTGGTGTGGTTGCGGTGAGCCGAAAGTCTCAGTGGATCTGGGTCTCAACAAGCCAGAAATATCTGGTGCTCTTTTCACAACGCAAAGCTGGGGAGTTTGGGTCCCTGAGCCAAGCAGGAGAAGGACATGCCAGAATCACTCCATGGGTCTGGGAGCCCACAGCTGGGGCCCCTACCATCTTCCAGCCACTCCCGCTGCCTGGGAGCCAGCCGAGGTCCAGCCAGTCTAAATATGGCAGGCTTACCTGAGAACGCTAGGCAGCACCCATCAGAGGTGGACAGCCTGTCTCGAGTTGGGGGGAGGGGTGCAGAGAACAGATGGTGGAAGGGAGAGGGGGCTCCGGGCAGGGGGCCTGGGCAGCCAGAAAAGCCCCCTTATCTAAGAGCCTAAGAGCCAAGCACCCCCGTCCCCCCAGTACTAAGAGCTTTATTATTTTCTGCCTTGTATGTTTTCCCACTTTCTTTCCAGAAACTGCCTGAACTCTTTTTTTTTCCCCCGTGGCCTTTAAAAGGCCATTAGAGTGATTTTTATCCTCCTTTCAACCTGCAACCGGTTTCCATCATAAAACCACTCAGTGGGTGCAAAACATCTGTGGCTTCCATTCAAATGCAAGGCTGGTAAGGAGGCATGAGAAGGGTGGTAAGCGGGGAGGGGGGAGAAGTTCCAGAACACTCCACTACCTTTCCTGCCCCCGCCCCCACCAGTCTTCCCCTCCCCTGTCCAGGGAGCCCTGGACCCACCTCAGGCCCTGCCCGGCCCAGGCTTTGTGGATGGCAATGCCACCCCTAAGCACAGGGCATTGTAATTAGGGCCCAACAGCTGCAGCTCTCTGGCCAGCCTCCCACTACACCGACGGTAGAGGGAGAGGACCCAGGTGAGCCCCACTCTGCCTTCCACTGCCTTTCCAAGGGAAGGGGCTTGCCTCCCCCCGCCCACCCCCGAGCTGCACCCTCCTAGCTTCTGGCATTTCACTGAGAAGAGACCCTTCCCGCTGGGCTCATCCGAAACCAGCTCAGCCTCCCAGGACCGTGTGAGCTCAGGCAGGTCACTCGACTTTCTGGGCCTTGGCTTCTGCTTCGGGGCTGGAGGAAGCTTTTGTTCTGAGGCTCAGACAAGGCCACTGTGGAGGCCCCCTCCCTCCTGCCCAGAGCGGTGCTCCAGAGATGGCAGCCATGATTCCCCAGTGGGCAAACCGGGAGTGACCTGATTCCAATGTGGGAAAACAACGCTTAGAAATCAGGTTTTTCTTCCAGGGATGAATTCCCAAAGGAAAAAACACAGCCCGGCCTGGGGTTCCTACCTAATTCACCCAAGCCCAGGAAGTTAGTAACCAAGATGCTGATGACGACAGACTTGGGATCCCTGCCCCTGCCGCTTTGGCCTCCCTGATGCCTGGGTGGTGGAAGATGGGGGTCGCTGTGTCATCCATCCCGGCACTTCCCACCCTGTGTGGCTGCCGCCCTGAGCTGAGCTCAGGCCGCCAACCCCACTCCCATCCCGTCCTCTCTCTGCTGACCCCGTCCCCTTGACTCTCTGGCCTGCTGCTTCCTCCTCTCCGTCCCTTCCATCCTGACCCCTCTTTTCTCTTCTCCCCATCGCTTCCTCTCCAGGCTTCCTCTCCAGTCTCTTGCTGCTGCCATGGAAACCACTTTCTCCTCCACATCCTGATTGATGCATTTAGCCCCTCGCGGTCAGCCTACTTCGCTCGGGGTCTGGGTTGGGAGGTGGGTAAGGGCGGGAGGGACCCAGGGTTCAGGATATTTCTTCTGTCTCATCTCCACCCCGCGCCGTCCCAGGCCCAGCAGGCACAGGGACTGAGGTGTGTGCTCCGTGGAAAAAGACACTGGGTGTGGGGAACCAGAAACCAGGACGAGGGCCAAAGTGGACTCAGACCAGGAAGCTGGGTAGTGAGCCAACTAGAAGCGAGGCAGAAAAGCTGAGGGCGCATGGCTTTGTCTGCTGCCTCCTTTCTCTCCCTGTGGGTACTTTGCTTTCTAACAGGAATCTCTGTCTCTCCATCTTTACCTCTCTACTTGGGGGTGGGAGAGAGTTGGCACCATAAAGACCTGAGCCTCTTGGACCCCAGCCTGCCTTCAGCAAGACGGAGAAGGCGTCGAAGTGGCTGCCCCAGGGTTCCCGCACTTCCGGGCACCAGTAACCACTCTGACCTTGTTCAGTGAACATAGCCACGCCCCTACTGTGTGCAAGGCCAGAGTTAGGTCGCTGAATGAAGAGATTCTAGGGGACAGGGTGTGCCCCGTGCAGCTCTGCAAGTCAGTGGTTCATTGAGCACCTCTGTGTGCCATACCCTGTGCAAGGCACTTATTCCTTTCAACCTTCACATGAGCCCTCTGAAATAAGAGTAATGATAGTAAGAATAACCATAACAATAATAGGGCTTTCTGTGTACCAGATACTCCCAGCTTTAATATGCTATGGTTGAGTGACCTGCGACAACGTATTTAGTACCCGTGTCTCAGTTTCCCCATCTGTGAAGCTCTATCTTCACAACAATCCCATAAGGTAGGTGTTAGTATCATTAGCCCGATTTCACAGATGAAGAAACTGAGGCATGAGGTGTGGCTGAGAACTCGTTGACAGTCGCTCAGCCAGAGGATGCCAGGGCTGGGGCTTGGGTCCTGGCAGCCAGGCTCCAGAGTTGATGGCCTGAACCCTCATGTTCATTGCCTGTCAAGGTTGGAGTGGACCAAGGCTTCTGCAAGGTCACCAGGTGGCGGCAGGACGGAAACACAGTTGTGCAGATTGGGAAGAATCCTAACGGGGGAAGCCGGATGAGTGGGTGAATGAATGAATTCAGCAACGATTTTGCTCTGGGCCTCCTGCCAGCTGACGTGGCATGGGGACCCGGGTGCACAGCCTGGCTGTGCCTTCTGGTGACTAAGAGCAGATTTCTTCAACTACAGAGACCACATTTTTCCTGGAAGCGAATTCCAGCAAAAATCCATCACCTGGGTCTCTCTAATATGGGGTCAGAGCAGCCCAGGGGCCAATCCCTTCGACCACAGTTTAACAAAAGGATCCGAAAAAAGAGGCTTAAGAAGGTTGTTCTTGACCCTTAAAAAAGTAGGCGGCATGCCAAAGCATTGCATTTCGGAGAAGCGAGCTGGCCTGGCCCTCTGGTGTGGCTGTCAATCAGCCAGCTCCGGCTTCGTGCATGGAGAGAGTTGGGGGAAATATCCTCAAAGTCTGAGACGAGCACTGCAGCCAGCTGACATTCTATCATTTAGTACCTACAACCACCCGGCGAGATAAAAAAGATGAACTTTGTTGAACAGATTAGGAAACTGAGGCCCAGAGTGGCCAAGCAATTTGTCTAAGGTCACACAGCTAATGCCTGGTAGAGCTGGGGCAGGAACCCAGGTCTGTCCGGCTCCAGGAGTCCATCAAGAGGACGAAACATCTGAGAGTGGCCTAGGGCTCGCTCTCTCCTTTGGGATGGCCCCAGGGCCGCTGCAGAGCAGGACCAATTACCCGGGTTGAGTAAAGCAAACCTTAGCTTTCCCTACAAATCTGCAGCTGGGCCTGGGGCCCCACAGGAGGCCTTTCCCAACCAGGTCAGCTGATGGGTGACCCACGGCTGAACCCAATTCCCGCTGTTTCATCAAAGCTGAGCTAAAAACAGCCTTGCTTTGGCAGTGGAAAATTGAAACTCTCAGCTCCCTCGTAAGGATCTTAAACAGGTCAGCCCACCAAAAAACCCAATCTTTCAATCTGAATTCTCTTAAAAAGTAGGGCAGGCCAATTATGTTTTACTGTCCTGAGCCACACGGAGCTGAGAGCAGGGAAGGTCAGGCCGTGGCGCCCAGGGCTGCCAGCAGATGGGAGACCGAGGAGCCAGCCAGCTTCTCCCATCAGCCTCTTTGTCAAAACAGAATTAAAATGCCTGGACTCTTGTTGGCACCGAGATGCCATCCAAGGTAATAGGTATTTATCTTAGTGTGTTCGGCTTTGGGCTCGATGCCACGCGGATATGGAAACTGGAAGGTATCTTGTTCCCTGCTGTCTCTCACACCTAGTACAGCACCTAGCATGTGGAAGATATTCAAGAAATATCTGTTCATTCATTCATTCATTCAGTGTATTTTTACTGAGTACCTACTATGCGTCAGGGCCTGTCCTGGGTGCTGGGGTACAGCTGTGAACAATACAGACAAAAAGCCCTGTCTTCATGGAGCTGATGTTCTAGTTGAGGGAGACAGATCACAAATAAAGCAAGCTTTAAAAAATAGCATGTTGGTGGTTACCTGTGTATTTAGAAAAATAAATAGTGTTAGGGTGCTGGGAGCAGAGGTGGGGGTTTAAATTTTAAGTTAAGGGTGGTCAGGAGAGGGGACGTTTAGCAAAGACTGAAGGAGGGAAGTGATGAGTCATGTGGACATCTGAGGGAAGAATGTATGAGACTAACAATCATTGCCTGACAGTAAGTGCCACCGCACACGTTTGCTATGCAGCCACCATCTCCTTGAGACTTCCTTAGAACTTTCTCAGATGAACAACAGCGCCTCAGTTACCACTGAAGTAACAGAAACTCAGAGACAAAGTCAAAACAAGGTCTCCTCTTCATGGGTTTATGGTCTGTGTAAGGAAGTTAAACAACTCAACAGCTATTCTCTTTTCGTAGTAAGAGAACCCATGACAGCTGGACACAAAGCTGCCTGAAATAAAGACTACCTTTCCCAGCCACCCTTGCAGCAGGGGTGGCCATGTGACTATATTCTGGCCAATGGGAGGTAAGTAGTGGTGTCAGGTAAAACTTCTGAAGGATCTTCAAGGGATGGAGTGAGTCCTTTTCCTCCTGACTAGAATGTAGACCTAATGGCTGGAGCTAGGGCAGCCATATTGGACCTTGAGGTGACCCTAAGAATGGAGGCTATGGACACCAAGAGGGCAGAGCCTGAGTCCCTGACACCATGGAACACCCTACGTGCTGGGGACAGGCTACACGGACTCTTAGGAGAAAGAAGAACAAACTTCTGTCTAGTTTAAGACACATTTATTTATTTATTTATTTATTTTTCTGTTGCACGTAGCCCAAACTAATTCCGACTGATAACAACTTCAGACACTAGAAAGGTTGTTCCCTGATTTGAATCTAGCCACTATTTATGGCAGCCGATTGCTATAACTTGGGAATAGCCAGTAAAAAGGCCAAATCTTTGGTGTTTAAATGAAAACTCAAAAATAAAGATTTGTATGTAAAATCTCCTGATTTTCAACAGTTTGCCATGGATTTAATTGAAAACTTAAAAAAAAAATTCAGTGTCAGTCACACAGAACTCGTTTACTGGCAAGCTTTGGCCTGTAAGCCCGTGGTCTGTGAGTGAGGCCCCATGAGGGGAAGAACTTAACAGGAGGAACTGAACAAACAAGGGAGGGGCAGAGCTGGGACCATCCGGTGCTCAGAGCTGATCCTGCTATGGAAGGGCTGAGGTGGCCGCCGCCTGCATGGGGGAGTCCCCACTCAGAGACCCACTGGGTTCAAGCTCCGGGACTGGGCATCTTGGATTCTCACCAAGTCCAAAACAAAAATGGTCCTGTTTACCAAATGCGCGCGCGCGCGCGCACGCACACACACACACACACACACACACACACACACACACACACACACACACACCCCTTCCAGTGGAGGCGAGGCCTGCAGAAGGGAGCAGTGGCTTGGCAGGCTGGTGTATTTGAATGGATGTGTCACTTTCAGCCAATGCCTCTGTCACCTGTTCCTTCTGCTAACTGCCATTGGACGTAGATGTGGTGGTGTTGGGAAGGTGAGAATGCGGAAGGAGCAACTGTCCATCCACCTGTGAGCCTGGGAGGGGGGACCAGGCTCTCCCTCAGACCCAGGGCAATGTCATTTCACAGGTACACTGGTCCAGGGAAATGCCAGCAGCTGTGGGTGGGGTGGCCCACAGTCCTGGTTTGGGATGAACCATGTAGCGTCAACAAGCTTGCCCTCTGGCTCGGAGGAAGTTCTTTCGCTTTACATTCATTCCCCGTGCATTCTCCAAACCCACTATGAGAACCTGCATGAAGACTATGGATGCCAAAGATGGTGGTGCATGGACTCTGGAGCCTGGCTGTGAATCCTGACCCCTCCACTGACTAGACGTATGACCTTGGACAAGTACGCCACCACTCCGTGCCTCCGTTTATCCATCTTAAAATTCAGGACAGTCATAGTACCTTTCCTATGAACTGCCAAGAGGATTAAATGAGGCAATACATGGAATAATAATAATAACAATAACAATACAGTTAGGGCAGTGCCTGCTCTAGTTACGTGTTCATTTGTATCGCCATCATTTGTATTGGTGTTCATGCATCTTCTGGCCACTTGGTGCCTCTCTGCTGTTCTTTAGAGGCCTGGGTAGGGATGTGGGCTCATGCTCAGAGACTGGGTGGGAGGAAGGGACAGGACCAGGAGTTCCCAGGAACATTTAGCCGTCAGGGTGCATACACAGGGAGTGTGGGTGGGTGCTATTCTCGGCAACACTTAAGACCACACACTGAGATTTCACTTTTCCAAATGTTTTGGATGCTGGAGGCTTTGTCCTGGCTCTTAGGTCCCTTGGATCTTGTGGTCCTGGTTCTCAGAGCCAAGGAGTGGTTCCGATGGGGAGGGGTATGGCTTACTGGTCAAATGGTCACAGGTGGTGACATCTGACAGACGTGGGGTCAAATCTCAGCTCTGCCACCTGCGAGCCCTGTGACCTTGGGCAGTTTGCTTAACTTCTCTGTGCTGTGCCCCGAATCTGTTAAATCAAGTAATATAATGCCCACCTCCTCCCAGGACTGTGGTGAGGAGTGAGGTAATTAATAGTAAGGAAAAAGATGGAAAGTTCTTTCCCTGCTAATAGACCAGGCCTGTTGGTCCTGAAAAAAACTGGTATGAACAACACTAACCATCATTCACTGAGAAGGCACGGGTTCCAAGCTCTCCACCCACTCCATCTCTAATGCTCACCAAACCCCAGAGGGGCGGGCACTGTGCACATGGGAAATCCGAGGTTCAGCTTGGTTCTGTGATCTCCTGAGGTCACAGAGAAGGAGCGGTGGGGAGATATCACCAGTTCTGCAAAATGGAACAAAGGGTGGGCTCTGTCCTTTAAGGTAAGCTAAATGAGCCAGTCTGCTCACCTGTACCCCCAGCACCTGGAACTTTGCTGGACACATACCGGTGTTATGTCTATTGTCGAATACTAATAGATGACACACAGTGTGTGCCGGGCACTGTCTAAGCCCTTTACATGTATTAGCTCCCTGAACCCCCTAACAACCCTGTGGTTGTTATTATGTACTGATACTATATTATGTACTGTTATCATCTCTGTTTTACAGTGGAGGAAACTGAGGCACAGAGAGGTTAAGCAGCATGCCCAAGGTCACACTGCAAGGCTGGCTATTCTACTACCAACGCAAGAGGCAGGTCAAGTCAATGCCCTATCTGGAAGGAGTCGACGTGCTGGGGAGGGACCCTGGCTGGGACTTAGAGACAGGGGTAAAATTAGAGAACCTCTTACGGAATGGAGGGGCAGGGGCTTGCACACAGGTAGTAGGAAACTTGCTCACACCAGTGTTTAAGGTAAGAGAGGAGGAACTGATAAAAAAATGAGTCCATGCGGAGTCCTGAGCAGGAATAGGACCGTGTGAGTCACTGAACAAGGAGCAGAAAAGGCTGGGCAGCTGTGGTTTCTGGAAGGCACTAGGACTATCCCATCAAGGGCAGGAGGGACGCCATTCATTCCTCAATGTTCAGCTTTGGAACTCACTTTCTATGTCCCTGGCAGTGGCCATGACTATGCTGGGAACAAGGAGACAGATGACAACTCTGCTATGACAGAGCCCAAGGTCTCCAGGACTTCCTACCCCCACTGCTCTGCATCATTGCTTGGCAGAGCCCAGGCCCAGTGACTGGCACAGGCCAAGGACCCCAACTGGCCTCTGTCATACCTCTGTCTTGAATGGCTCTGGGTCTGGGTTTCCCATCAGGGGCTCTGCCTTCCAGAAAGTGAGCCTGAGAGGCAAGCAGGAATCCTTGTGCTAGTGCCTGGGAGAGCTCTGTGTTTCCACCCTAACAAACACTGAGTGACTTTTCTGTGCCAAGACTATGCAGGAAGCTTCTACATAGAATCTCATAAAAATATTCAGTGCTTCCATCCACCTGACTGTCCGTCCATCCATCATCCATTCATCCACTCATCCATCATCCATTCATCCATCCATCATCCATCATCCATTCACCCATCCATCCATCAATCCATCATCCACCATCCATCCATTCATTCATCCATCCATCCATCCATCCATCATCCATCCATCCATCCAT
>NW_017731582.1:885734-927009 GCF_001890085.2 Hipposideros armiger
CATCATCCATTCATCCATCCATCCATCCATCCATCCATCCATCCATCCATCCATCCAAGTCTACACTGAGTGTCATGTTCCACTCAAAGGCACATGGGGTAGTTACTAGAGGGACAACCGTGAATAAGGTAGGCATGACCCCCACCCTCATGGCGCTTACTTTCTAGTGCTGCAGCCAGGGATAGAGCTAACCACAGAAATACATGTTTAGTTAACAGTGTGATGAATTCTGTGAGACATCCAGGGTGCTACCAGAGTTGACAGTGGGAGGACCTGACCCCACTGCACTGAAAAGTCAGGAAAAGCTTTCCTAGGAAGGAACATGAAAACAGAGTCAGAAGGAAAAGCAGGACTTGGCAGGTTAGGCAGTGGGGGAGGGTGGGTTCCAGGCAGACGGAACCAGATGTGCGGAACACCTGGGAGGGTGGAGAGCAAAGGTCATGGAAGAAGTAAAGGAAGGTTCAGGGCGTGAGGGGCAGTGGTACAGGAGGCAGAGGGAGAGGCAGGCAGGGGTCGGGTCATGCAGGCCTCCTGGGTCACGTTAACGAGTTTGGCTTTTCTCCTGAGAAGAGCGGCCGTCACTGAAGAAACTTGAGGGGGAGTGAGGGTAGAGGCGTGACATGGTTAGTCTGCATCTTAGCTCTGCTGAGTGAAGAATGGGAAGACGAAGGATGAAAGTGGGCATGGACTGCCCCGCTGGGAAGCTGCGGCAACGGTGTTAGATGAGAAATGCTGGCGGCTTGGTGCAGCCGGGGATGCAGAGAGACATGAACTATTTCGGAATCAATTCAGGAAGTATCGGGGGTGGGACATAGTGACTGGTAGGACATGGGGAGTGCGGGGAGAGGTGCCTGGATAATTCCTGAGTTTCTAGCAGCTGGCGCATGGCTGGGTCCCTCCCTAAGGTGAGCAGCAAGGAGCAGCTGAGAGGGGACCGTATGAGTTTGGTTTGAGTTTAGGTCGCCTGAGAGACATCAAAAGGAAGATGTTGAACAATAGGGTGGCTATGTGGGTCTGGAGAGACTCTGGGCTGAGGATAAAGGCCCCTTGATGTGGGCATCACCACTCCCATCGGGCGCATGAAGAGCTGGCCTCAGGTTACATACATGCCCAGGTGCTGGGCCGGAGTTAATCTCTAGAGAGAACAGCATCGTCGAACCCTGGATTCAAGTGCAGCCGGGCTTCCTGGCCAGAGCCAGTTTCCCTCTTTTCTTGACTCTGGGTGGTTCCATGTGGGCCAGCTTGTGTCGGCGTAGAGACAGCGGTCAGGCTGATAGTGGCGTCATCTCCGTGGGTCCCAGTGGGGACAGCCCAGGAGATTGTGGTGAGAGCTTCCCACTGCTGAGGTTCCTCCACATGGGGCTCCCACACTCCCCTCCCTTCAGTCCAGCCACAGGTCTCCGGATGCCCTGCCTGGCCTCTGCCGCTGCTGTGCTGTTGCCCTGGAATGCCTCCCTCCTGTTTGGTGTTCTCCCATTCCCCGACCAACCATGGGCTCTGATACACCGCCCAAGCCCCTCACCGCCCTGCACCTGTGTCAGCCAGGCCCAGTAGATTCCTCTGGACTCCTGGGGGGCCCCCAGTCACCACTGTCTGCTTGTCTAGCCCTCCCCCATACATACCAGGTTGTGAGAGCTCCCTGCAGTTCAAGCACTCTGCCTCCCACCGGCCTGGATTCCTAGCTGCTCTCCCAACCTGATGCATCATTTGTATCGGTGCAAGCTTGCTGAGAGGTAGGATAGTACAGTGTTGAGGACCAAGGCTTTGACCTCAGACCACCCTGGCTGGGTCACAGCTCTGCAGCCAGCCATTCTCTGTGTGGCCTCAGGCAAAAACCCTTCCCTCCTTGAATCCCGTTTTTTCCTCTGCAAAGTGGGGCTCGTGAAGGATGGCCCTCTCAGGCTTATCACGAGGATTAAGCAAATCCATGCGTGGGAAGGTTGTAGCCAAGGCAGCCCCCAGCATCGGTCATACACGCTCATAAATGTTAGCACCATTCTTATTATTAATTAGGCATGAATCATCTTTATATAGAAAGGGTGACCTCCGCTAGCCTCCAGAGAATGAGTCAAATCTCTAAGGCTGGAATTACGGAGAATGAGGGACAGCCAGGCTGGGCTTTAGGAGGAGGGTTGACAGACTAGAGATTGTCTTTGTTAAGAAAAAAAAAAATCGTTGGGCTATGTTCACGAGGAAGGCAGAAGCATGAGAATAGGTTTATCAATGTGGATTTCAGTTCCACTGTAATTTAAAATAAATAAGTCAATTTAATGTTTATAGAGTGAGTTATGCCTTATTAGGGACACGGTGAGCTGAGGAAACTTGGCCAAGGCAAAATTTGAGAAATTGGCCCTGGCCGTGAGAGTAATTACGGCAATGCTTTAGTGTGCAGTCTTGCCCAATGATATTTTCATTCTGTCTAATTTATTAGTTTATTAGCTTTATGGTGAATATAGAAAGTTATACCACAACATGGGCCTAATTTGATCAGAGCCAAATTTTCCCGTCCTCCCGAGATGGCTGTAACATGGGAAGAGACCCCTGCTTCGAAACCGTTTCCAAGGTTTCCAGGAAGACTCAGGGCAGGGTTCCAGGGCTCTGGGTCCTGGGGCTGCGAGTTAGGAAGGCGATAGAGAACAGGGGCCCAGGATGCAGGCTGCCTGGTTTTCAACAGCAGCTCCTCTGCCCTCCAGTGGTGGGGCCTCAAGTACTTAGCATGTTGAGGTCTTGGTTTTCTCACCTGTAAAATGGGAACAATCGTAATTTGTCCCCAGATGGTAATCGAGAGCCCTGTGTCACGGGGCCTGGGCCAAATTGCTTGCCACTGTCTCCCTAGAGCCCAGCACTGTGCCTGCTAGTCACAGGCATTCAGTAAATGGTGTTGGATGAATGTGGCCAAAACCAACATCCACGCAAGGTGCTGAGCATACAGTCATCACCACCCTCCTATTTCGTGTATGTTGTGCCTGTTCTAAGAGCTTTATGAACTCACCTGAGCCTCCCAGGCACTCTACAAAGTAGGTGCCATTGTTATCATCCCCGTTTTAGAGACGGGGAAACTGAGGCACAGAGGGGACGTGACTTGCCTAGGGTCCCACTGTCAGTCAGTGGCAGAGCTGGGATTCAGATGCCAGGAGCCAAGTTCCAGGGTGACTCTATCCTGTCTTACGCGTTCCTTATGTTTTAGCTTTATTACTTATACCAAAGGTCCAGTTCCCTGACACCCTGAGGGTGTCAAATCCAAATCCTTTCATCAGGAGCCCAAGCTCTCTGTGAGCCGGTCGCTCCTTCCTCTGCTTCACCTGCCTCCACCCAGGCCCTCACTCCTCTACCCAGGCGGTCTCCTCGCTGGCCCTACCCAGCATCCAGTGGGGCCGCTCAGTTCAACAAATGCCATTGAGTCCCTCCACCTGTCAGACCCAGCCCCGGACGGTGGGGGCATGGGGCTCAATAACAGGGGCTCTTGCCCTCAAGGAGCCCACGCTGACTTCCTGAGCACCTACTGTGCGCCAGACCCCGAAGAGGGAACTGGAGATAGAAGAAGGGGATGGTACTTTGCACCTGGGAAAAGGGACTTTGCAGATGTGTCACAGGTGAGGAGATTATTCTGAACTATCCGGGTGGAGCCAGTGACACCACAAGGGGCCTTATAAGGTAGGCAGGGGGGTCAGAGTCACAGAGGAGACGTGACAAAGAAGCAGAGGCTGGGGTGATGCCCTCGCTGTAAGGGTCCAAAGCCAAGGAACAGATTCTCCCTGGAGCTTCCAGAACGAAGTCAGCCCTGCCGACACCCAAGCTTAGCCCAGGGAGACCCACGTCAGACTTCTGACCTCCAGAACTGTACGATATTAAATGTGTGTTGTCGTAAGACACTAGGTTTATGGTGCTTTGTGAAAGAAACAATAAGAAACGAATACAACAGCTGACGCTGATAGAGTTAGTTCCCGCTGTGCTAAAAGCCTAACTGAGGCTGATCCCATTCAATCCCCCAAGAACTACCCCTGCCCCAGCAAGCAGGCGCTCTTATCCGCACCCCACAGCCAGTTAATTTAGTCATTGAACAAGTATTTATTGGCTGCCCCCCGGGGGAACTTCCAGGTGCTGGCGATAGAGCCGTGGGCAGAAGACTCAAGGAGACTTGATTTCTAGAGGGAGAAATGATAAACAAGCAAGCATGTAACCCCTGCACCACACAACGCCAGGTAGCGATACATTCTATGAAAAACAACAGAAACGCCGAGGTAAAGCTGGCGATGGGATGCCACTTTGTACAAGGTGGTCAGGGAAGGCTTCTCTTAGGAGGCAACATCTGAGCCGAGACCCGGATGGACCCGAGGAGGGAGCCATGGGGACATCGAGACCATTCCAAGCCAAGAAACTGACCACGGAGAAGTGGGGCACTTGCTCATGTGGGTTTGAAGACCAGCTCTACCACTCGTGGGCCCACAGTCTTAACCTCTACCTCATGCAATGAATCAGAGAGTCTGTCCCAGGAGGCCAGAGCCAGGGCCCGTGGGATTCGGGGTCTCAGGGCAGGCTCCTGGGGGGCAGAGATGAGTGACTTTGGTCTGGAAGGATGGGGAGGATTCCGACAGGCAGAGGTGGTGGGTGTTTCTACAAGGTCAGGGTGTGGGAGAGCATGGCGGGAGTCGCCCTTACGCCTGGGCCGACAGGAGCACACAGAGCACCCGGACTCTCATACCCTGCTGGTGGAAACATGAAAGGGGAACAGCACCTCGGAAACCTGTTAGGCAGTGCTGTGGATTGCGTTCCCCCAAAAGATCTGTTCAAGTCCTAACCCCTGGGACGCGTGAATGTGACCTTATATAGAAATAGAATCTTTGCAGTTATCACGAAGCTAAGATGAGGTTGTACTAGATTGGGGCGGGCCCCCATCCAATGTATGGTGTCCTTACAAAGACAGAGACACAAAGCCATAGAAGGAGGATGCTGTGTGAAGACGGAGGCAGAGATGGGAGACACAAGCCAAGGGATGCGAAGGCCTGCCGGCAACAGCAGATGCTAGGAAGAGGGGAGGAAGGATTTTTTTCCTAGAGCGTTCGGAGGACGCATGGCCCTGCCAACAGCTCATTTCAAACGTCTAGCCTCTAGAATGTGAGAAAATACATTTCTGTTGTTTTAAGCCCCCGGGTTTGTGGCATCTTGTTATGGCAGCCCCGGGGACTAAGACTGGCAGCCTCACTAAAGATGAGTCAGCAGGTCCTCTCCTGAGGAGACATCCACGAGGAATGAACGCTCCTGGCTCCAAATTGGTAGCAGCGTCCCCCAGGGTCCCTCCACGGCAGAATGAATAAATACACCATAATAGATCCACACAGTGGAGTATTACACAGCTGCGAAAAAGGATGAGCCACTGACACGTGCAACCACATAGACAAATCTCCCAGAAGTTAAGCGGAGCGAAAGAAGCCAGACAGACATGGCAAGTGTGACCGTGTGTGTGTGCGCAGAGCAAGGACAGGAAAAACGAGTTGAAGTTGATTCAATAGACTCACGTTTCCCTCTTGGTGGAAGGAAACCTCATGGGACAATGGACATGTTTTATATCCTGAGTTGGGTGCGGGGTATGCACCAGGGAGTATGCGCATGTAACAATTCCCTGAGCTGAACCTTTAGTTTAAGCACTTTCTTATGTTACACCCTAATGCAATAGGAAAATAAATATGAAGGTCTGACAATTAAGTTCACGAACTCCTCCTAGAAAAAGTGCTACCTCATTGCTGAATATCACTGCGATCACCTTCGAAGTACTCCCCTTGGGAAGCTATGCATGGACGCCAGTGCCTAGTCCACCCTGCAAAGCAATTTTGGAACTCCTTTTTCTGGAATGGCCATCAGAGCTGTCGTCATATTGCCCTTGATGTCCTGAATGTCATCAAAATGTCTTCCTTTCAATGTTTCTTTTATCTTCAGGTAAAGAAAGAAGTCATTGGGGGCCAGACCAGGTGAATAGGGAGGCTGTTCCAACACAGTTATTTGTTTACTGGCTAAAAACTCCCTCACAGACAGTGCCGTGTGAGCTGGTGCATTGTTGTGATGCAAGAGCCATGAATTGTTGGCGAAAAGTTCAGGTCATTTTCGTCTAATTTATTCCAGCAGTCTTTTCAGCACTTTCAAACAGTAAACTTGGTTCACTGTTTGTCCAGTTGGTACAAATTCATAATGAATAATCCCTCTGATATAAAAAATTAGCAACATTGTTGCAACAAAAGTTCGCAAACTTAATTGTCACATGGGGATTCCCCCAGTGGAGAGCCTCAAAAGTCTGGCAGAGGCATCTGAAGTTGGATCTGTTGGCCTCCAGAGGCTGGGGATGGGGAATGTTGAGCACAGGATGAGGTGCGTGCCGCCCGGGGCAGCACTGGGGCATTTACTGGCATCTAAAGAGGATTTATAATGAGTCCAGGGGATCCTTTGGCCCATCAGCCCCTAGAGCAGCTGGTAGTATCTCCACGTGGCCCTCCCTACCCTGGATCTCACAGGCTGGCATCACAGGCTGGCATCACTGCCTGGGCAAGTGGGGAGGCACAGAGCAGGGAGAGCTAATGGTGCAGAGACGCAGCCCATGCTGTCTCCCTGCCCTGCCAGCCTCTCCTCATCAGCGCTCTGCTGGGCCCTGCTCCGTTCTCATCAGCTCTGTCCCTCCCCGGGCACCTTGTTATTTACTCCGTCAGACCTCAGCACCTCCATGCTGACTGCTCTGGGGCCCAGACCTCATCGCCACCTTCCTCTGCTGGCACATTGTAGAGGCTAAAAGGAAGTGGGCCTTCAGCAGCTGGCTAGAGGCAGTGGATGGAAAGGCCACCGGGGCAGGACCCTGCCCCCTGTCACGGGAAGTGTGGTGCCGGGGCTCAGCGAGGCCGAGGGATGGATCTCCGCCAGGTGCGCACAGCTCTGAAGGGGCGGATCTGTCCTCACTCCTGTCCGCTTAACCCCAGAGCCTGGCCCCTTCCTCCGTACTCCCCAGACTCTTCCACCTGCAACATCCCAACAGGCGATGAACTTCCAGGCTAGTGGTGATTGGAGGGGGTGTGGTTTAGGCTGAACACAGGCTGCCTGGGCTCAAATCTTGGCTCTGCCTCCTGCCGTGTGCTTAATCAGGCGCAAGACTTAATCTCCAGGCCCCTCAGTTTTCCCATCTGTAAGTGGGACTAATAGTGGTCCTCTCCTCCCGAGTTATGAGTCCTTACGTGGCACATAGTGAGTCCCAGACAGGTGCTTGCTCTTATAATTAGTGTTGTTGGCCTTGAGATGGCTACAAAGACAGCAAAGGGTCCCGTTTCTGCTAGGGAGCACTTGAGGGCATCAGACCCACAGACAGACCTTTTGTGGGCACCTCCTCTTCCTCAGTGATTCTGATGGGGGGGTGGGGCGGAGGGAGGGGGCAGGGTTTGGCCAGGGTGGGAGTGGTGGCTCTGGGCCCCTCTCACCAGCTGGGGTAGGACACTGAGGCAGAGTCTGGATTTAGCTCAGCTGCAGCCCATCCTTCTGGCCAGTCCCAGCTGCCTCTAACCACTTGAAACCTGCTTAAAATCCTGGGTCTGCCCTGCAAGCTGCGTGGGTCCTGGGCACGGACTCGGGCTCTGCTGGCCATTCACCTCACAGGGTCATCGGGGCCATCCCCGGCCTTCCCACCACACTCACGTCCAGACAGAAAAGGGGGCTCCTGCCTCTTGCCTGAAATCCCCAGAGGAGGGCCCCTGGGGGAGGTGGGAAGTGGGGTGGCCAGGCAGTGGGCAGGGCGCCAAATGGTCAGGCTTGTCAGGTAGGTAACAGGGTGAGCCCCAAAATGGAGGCTCTAGGTACTGGCACGCCGACCCCCCAGGGAAGAGCTCACAAAGCACACCCCACAACTGCGCCCTGACCCAGGCTGCCCACCTACGCCCTCTCTGCCACCCTGGCATGTGGCAGCTTGGGCATAGAAAGGCCCCGCCTACCTGATCTGGGCCCTCCAGCCCACCTCAGGGCTCCATACACTGTACTGTAACTGTCTCTTTACATGTCTGTCTGGGCCTCAGTTTCCTCATCTATAAAATGGGAAATGGGGTACAGCCTACCTCATGGGGCGTTGTAGGACTCCGCTGACACAATCCATATACCATGTTTAAAGCCTTGTAAGTGCTCAGCAAATAGAAGCTCTTCCTCTGGGGAGAGTGCCTGGCTGTGTTCTGTGATCACGGCACCTGCCCTTCTTACCTGGCGTCTGACTCGTCCGAGGCACTCAGACATGTTCATGAATGAACAAATGAACAAACTGTCCAGGGATTCCTTCTTCCAGTCACTCCTGGAAAATCCCCAGGCCAGAATGGGGGTAGGAGCTGCACTTAGGAGGGTCACCCAGGGGGAGCGGACAGGAGAGGGTCCCCCACAAAGCAGAAGGGAAATTCAGATCCTGCGTTCACTCCTTCCTCCTCTCTGCACCTCCTGCGCTGAGCTCCGCAGGGCCCGGGGTGGGTGTGGGTGCGTGCACACGTGGTCCCTCCCTCTAGAAGCGACAGTCGCTGCAGCTATGGAAGGGTGATGAGGGAGGCAGCTGAGATCATGGGAGCAGGGTGTCCCTGCTGGGGCAAGCGGGAGCAGCCTCCATGAGTCAGTGGCCTTTTCCCTTCATTATTACTGTGATTGTTATTATTTTACATTATGGAATAGAATTTGTCTCATGCTGAAGAATATATATATATATATATATAATATATGTATGTGCATATATATAATATGTATGTGCATATATATAATATATATGTACATTAGAAGCATATTATAGACAAGTACCTGTGATTCAGCTATCTTTTACTTAACACCACTATGTGCCAGACGCTAGGCAGTTGGAAGGTAAAAATTCCTAAAATCCTAACCACAGCTTGGGGAGCTGAAATCATTATTCTTTTCTTACCAACAAAGTAGCTGAGGCTCCAAGTCTTGCTCAGGGTCACCATGGACAGCATCTGGCAGACGCAAACTGTCGCTGCCCATCTGCCTGCACCATAGCCAAGGGCGATGGGGGACCCACATCCCCGTACCCCAAGCCTGCTGGAGTACTTACAGAGCAGTGGCTGAGAGCCTGTGGCCTGCCTCTGACCTCTCATAGAGCTCGTGGGTTTAAATCCCGTCTTGATCACTTACCGGCTGTGTGACCTTGGGCAAGTCACCTAGCCTCTCTGAGCTTCAGTTTTCACCTACAAATGGGGATAGTAACAGCACCCGCATTGTGAGGATTTACGTGTCAATGTGTGTAAAGTGCTTACAGCAGGGCATGGCATATAGTAAGAGCTCGATAAACGCTGGCGTTAGCATTATTATTAGTCCTCAAATCTCAGGGTTCTGACTATCGTCACTCGGTCGAGGAAGCAGAGGTCCAGGGAAGTTAAATTAAAGTGTTCAAAAGGCCCTGGCAGGGTTGGCAAGCTAGGGGGAGAGAGTTATGACTGGCTTTAGTCCCATGGTCCCCACAAAATATTCAACATGCCCAGGAACATTAACCCAGCAGGGGAGAAAAAAAAAACAAAAAACATGACTGAACGAATGCCCTGTCAAGGAAGGAAATATGTAATCAATTAACAGAGCCTCCCCAAACCTCTCCAAATAATAATTAGGAATGTCAGCTCAGCTCACCAGGAAATTGCCAGAGCAGGGGTGAGCCACTCCCCTGAGAAGGCAAACACGGATACACAGAACCGACTGGCGCCGAGGACGGTGCTAGCTGGTCACGGAACTCGGGGCAAGTGTCTCTGGGCCCCAGCCCTGGCCGTGCATGGAGGACAGTCACCCTGGGGACCAGGTCCACCGCCAGTTCCTCTTGACAGTATGGCGAGGAAGGGGGCACAGAGCATTAGAGTGGGGAGGGCTGCTCATTACTCGGTGCCTTCTCCCATTTGTGCATTAGAAAAAAGGGAAACTGAGGCTTGGGGAAGTTGGGTGGCTGGGCAAGTCACCCTGCAGCTTCACTGCAGACTCGGGATTAGACTCTCGTCCCGAGACCTCAGGGGTCTTGGCTCGGTGTTGGCCCTCTGACCAGGAGTTCACGCATCCACATAAGAAATATTTGTCAGCCACTGATATGGAGGTGCCTGGTTTTGTTCTGGATGCTGGGCCCACAGAGAAGAGCCAGAGGGAACCCAGGTGTCAAGGGGCCCGAGTGGGCAGAGAAAGGACATAACTGTTGGGAGCTGTGAAGAAAAGGATAGCCCTTGACTGGATGTCAGGAAGCACGGGCTCCGGCTTCTCCATTGCTACTGGATTGTGTGACCTTGAGCAAGTCACTCACCTTCTCTGGTTGTCTCTTTGCTTTTTGTAAAAGGAGGAAGGCCTCCCTGTCCTGCAGCCCGTATGGTGTTGTTTCATCATCTCAGCTGCAGTCTGTGCTATTTGCAAGCAGAGGTGACAGGTGTGTGTTTGGTACAAAAGGCGAATGGCCCGCTGACCTTTTGTCCTTTATCTCTATCAATGGCACATGTTAGGTGACTCCTTTCTCTGGACTACGCCCTGCAACAACCTGGGGATTCAACTGGAAGTTTCTTGTCTACTCGTTAGATCACTTGCTCATTCATTCATTCATTCATTCACTCATTCATTCATTCCTCCACTATTGAGAGCTCACTGTTAGCTCAGAAGTGCACTCATGTCTCCTGCCCTCTCCCAGCTGTGCTTTTCCAGGATCCTTAGGCTCACTAGTCCCCCACCCCACCCCCATCTCCATTAATTCCACTCAATTCTCACCTCCTGAAACACAATTACCTTCTCAGGCAAAAAAGATTCTCCTCAGAACCTGGGAACTTTATTAGGCTGCAATAATATAGTAAAGAGGAGGTTTGAATCACCCGGAGCAAATTCTAATGTGAAGAAATACCACAGCGACAAATACTTTGTTCTGAACTGTTTACTAAATTAAGTCTTTCCCGGACATTTTTAGCTTTCAATTTTTTTTTAATACCAGCAATAAAGTAGTTGCGTAATTAGTAATAAAGCTGACAGCGAGTTACTGATTTTTTACTTAGAATGAAAAAGAGTGTGTGTGTGTGTGTGTGTGTGTGTGTGTGTGTGTAGATAATTTCTAACAGCTCGGGCTTTCTGACTGCAGATATATAAATTATTTGCCATCTCAGCAACTCTGGCCTGCGCACTGTGGTTGGGGGTTGGGGGGAGCTGTACTGAGCTCTGTGGAGCAGAAAAGATCCCTTCTAGGAGTGAGAAGTTGAGTGTGTGTTCCAAGCTGACTTGCTGTGTGACCTTCAGGAAATTGTCCACTGTCTCTGGGCCTTGCTTGTCTCATCTGGAGAATGAGGGGAGTGGCCTCTGTGAGGCCTGAAGCCTGCTGGCTGCCCTGTCCTGATTGTGGGCGGGGACAGTGACTTGATGGCATCTGTGTGTTGCTGGCTCCCACCTTTGTATCTTGGGACCTGCTTGCCATTGTTTTGCTCCCTTGTCTGATAGACATGCCTAGAATAGTCCAAACAGAACTCGTGGATTCTGCAGCCCACCCCCAAGCCTAGCCGGTCCTCACTGGTCTCCCCATCTTAGGAAGGCGCCCCAACTACCTACATGCTATGATCGTGGCCCTAGGCATCACTGCCAACTCGTGTTTTCTGCTATCCCCCACTCCCAGGCCATCCGTGAGTCCTGCCAGTTCTGCTTCCAGGTTCTTTCCCCATCACGTCTCCCCATGTGCCTCCACCCCGTCCAGCCCATCCCCACCGCTCCTGCCTGGTCTCCACGCCTCCACGTTCACATGCTCCCCAATAGCTACGGCGGGGCTTTGAACAATACACAGATAGAAACGAGCTCAACTTCGATGACTTCTCATCACGCCTAGAATACAATTCAAACTCTCACCATCCAGAATACTCTACAAACCAGTGGTTCTCAAACTTGCCTGCATGGTGGAATCACCATGAGGGCTTTCCAAAAAGAGCTGCCTGTGCCCCCACCACGCCTGCAAAGTTCTGATTAACCGGCTGTGGCATGGCAGGGGCCTCAGGAGCTTGTTTCTATGGAGACCCCGGACAGCAGCCCTGGCTAACCTGGGGCCTCACAATGGCTGGACATGCAGGAGCCCAGGTCCCAGCCCACCCCCCGAATGAAAATCTACATTTTGACAAGCGACTCCTGTGCACAGTCAAGTTCAAGAGGCCTGCTGCGTGAGATCTGGCCTCTGCGGGCTTCTCCCTGCCCCCACCCCCACTCCTTGCAGGGCTCATGGACGCCCCAGCCCATCTGGGCTTTTTCCTGCTCTTGGTTGACACATCAAGTTTGCTCCCATCTCAGGCCCTTGCTTCTTCCTCTGCCAAAGGCTCGTTACCTAGTCTTTGCATGGCTGCTTCATCTTGCCATCCAGGCTGCAGGGAGCCCCCTCCCCTGATTCTCCTGTGTTGCCGGCATAGCCCCAGGAATGTCACCTCCACAGGGACAAGGGCCTTACCTCCTTTGTCTAACCCTGTGTCTTGATGTCTATAGTCAACAAAAACACTTCTTAACTGACAAGTGAGTAATCAGGGCAGGCCCTTACCCGAGGTGGCTGAAACCTGTCGTGGTACATGGGACCCGTATCAGAACAGACTTTCCGCCCACCCTGCTGGGGCACTGCCTGACAATGGGCTTGCAATTCCTTGGGGTTCATTCTGGATGCAGACATTCTCTCCAGAAAGCCCCTGGTAAAAGGTGAACTGCTACCCAGAGGAGGGGATGGGTTGCCCCGGAGGTCCCCCCACCATTCCATCAGTACAGGGGCTCAGCCCAGGGGAAAAAGATGTGCTGGGGAAGCTCTCCCAGCTTGGGCTACTCACTTCCCCTCTCTGAGCTGAGCTTGATCCCCATAAATATGGTCTGAGGTCTGTACTTCATAAAATTGTCATTAAGGTTTAAGCAAATGATGGATGAGAAAGAGTTTTGCTGAACGTTTGAAATAATAGTTCCATATTTAGATAACCTGTCAGCTCATTAATTCAACATATTTCTACAGAGACCATGTGCTGGGCACTGAGCCCCTAGAGATGAAGAAAGAGGGTCTCTGCTCTTGAGGGACAAGACCAGTCCTGGATGATTGGGGACCACAGGCAGGGGACTCCCCCCCTACCCGCCCCAGTTGCAATACCCCAGTTTATCACCAGAGGGCAGCAGACAGCTTTGCAAGCCCTTCCCGCCCCAAGGGAGAAAGACTGGTGGGAGAAGGGTGCATTCTGGGAATCCTAGAGGCCTCCTTGTGGGTCTGGGGGCAAATAGAGAGTGGGGGTGTGTAGATGGAGGAGGCTACCCGATGACAAGCGTGGACTCAATAGAGCACATCTCAGTCCCCTGCATCAAGGGTCTCCAGGAACTGAAGACCCTACCATGTAGAAGTGCACCTGACCCCCTCCCCTTAATGTGGAACAGGGACCCATTTGATACTCCTGGGGCCTCTGGGGTCTCTGGGACCTTGGGATTCAGGGCCCATGCTGCTGGGGAGATTCTGGGCCATAGAGGGGCTCCAAGCCAAGAGATGCCAAAATGTGCAGGGAGAAGAGAAGCAAAATCATCGTGTGTGCGTACGTGTGCATGTCTGTGTGCACAGGGTGGGAGGCAAAGCCCCACGTTGGGGGTGTGGGATTGTGGGGGGTGGGGGAATCAAGAAAAAGAATATCACCCTGAGAAAGGACAACCACAGAAGCAGAAGGAAAGACTGAAAGTCAAGGAACCAAAGGAGAAGAGGGCTGGCCTTCACAGGTGTGAGGTGAGGGGATGGGGTGGGGGTGGGAGAGGCGGCATCCATCCTTTGGGAGAGTGCAGAGCACCAGCCTGTACAAAGCCCTTGGGCCGTGGAGGAGAATCAGGGCCTGCCTGCCTGGGCTGCTCATGGCCTCGGTGGGGGCAGCACGGGGGTGAGTGAGTAACTGCAATCGACATGAGAAGAGCGGAAGTGCCGTGAAGAGTGCTTTCGGGGCATGAGTGACCCTTGGGGGGGGCGGGGATCAGGGAGGGCTATGCCAGGTGGGCCATGTGATCTGCCCTTGGAGACACTGCTGGGGTCCAAAAAGGCAGAGAAGGATAGGCAGCCACTGGAGGAAGGGAAGTGGGAATCTGAGAAGCCAACACGAGGAGAAGGGGCAGGGAGAGGGAGGCGGCGTGAGGTAGGGGAGAGTCGGGGAGCAGGGGAGGGCGCCCCACTCGATGGGAACTTGGGCAGAGCAGCAGAAGCGTGTTAGCGTAAACGGATTTCTCAGCAACTCAATGGAATTGATGCCACGAGCCGAGGTGGCAGAAGCTCCTAGATTCCCACGTCTGGAGCCAGGATTGGGCATTCCTGGGTCTCCCTCCACCAGGGGCCTGGAACTGCCAGGGGGCGGCTACTTTAAAGGTGCCTCCTACCTGGAGGCACCCAGCATCCGGGACCACAGATCTGCTGAGTGTGTGTGTGTGCAGCACACATGCAAGTATATGTCAGGATGGACACACAAGCTCACACGCCCTCACTAAGTCACCTGAGCCTCCAGTGCCTGGCGCTGGTCGTGGCACAGGGTGGGCACGGTTGAATGAGCCTACCCCCAAAGGTCCAGGGGGTGCCACAGCTTGGGTGTGAACCCAGGCTTTACCATGCTCACACTGGGTGACCTCGGACGAGTGACCGCACCTCTCTGTTCCTCTGTGTCGTCACCTATACAACAGGACTCATGAGTCTGAGATCTGCACTCCACAGGATGGCTGTGAGGGTTAAACCAGATGATGGATGGGAAACAGTTTTGCTGACTGTTTGAAATGGTAATACCACATTTGGATAACCTGTCAGCCTATTGATTCAACAAACCTTTACCGAGTCCCTGGGCTTCCGTCCCAGGCCCTGTGCCAGGCACGGAGGACCTAGAGAGGAAGAAGGGACGGTCCACACCCTGACAGACATGACCCAGAGAGGAAGGCTGACAGCGGATTCTGGTAGTCTCTGCAGGGCCCTGGCGGGTAGGGGAGGCAGTAACCCTTCCTTTCCTCATTGGTGCTCTGCGGTGGGAGGCCCAGCATTGGTCCAGCAAGACTTCTGGCCCAGAAAGCACAGGCCACCTTCGGGGGCAATGCCTTGGCCAGGAGTTGTAGAAAGAGCGTCTTGCTCCTGGGTCTCCGCCCCCAGTCCAGGCCTCACTTGTTGAGAAGCTCAGCACAGCACCTGGCGCAGATCAACTGTATCATTATTCTGTTAACTAGTGGTAGCTGGGGGTGGGGGTGGCTCTGGGATCTGTCAGTGCCTGTGAGGTCACTCTGGACTGGGAGGTCACTGGCTGGCTCATCCATTTTGTCATCCTCAACCCAAACAGATCTGGCCTCAGGGGTCTTAGGACAATTGTCTGTCAGCCACGGGCTGCCAGCAGCAACAAGACTTATCTGTGCCTTGCAGCTTTGCGCTGAATTCTTTGGCCCGAATCTGCACATCGGAGCAGATGGAAGGTGGTGTGTGAGCAGAGCTTTCCAAATCTCGCTGCCAACATCTTTACCTGGAAGACTTTTTAAAAGACTGATTTTCCAGGCCCTGCTCCAGACCCCTTGAATCAAATTTCATCTCGATGGGGCCCAGGAATTGGTATTTTTAAGCAACTTCCAAGGTGATCCTAATGTAGGTTGTCCAGGACTAGCCTGCAGTGTAGACACCCCCGAGGGTGGCTCTTTGCTCAGGTGACTTAACTTGCAGCCTCTCCTTGCTGAAAGGGGAGCACAGGACTGAGAATTCACCTAGTGGCTGGGAGGAGAACTGCAGCCCTCGCTTTTAAGGTATCCCTTGGTTTTGAGATGGGGACTTCGGTCCCACTTGGGGTGGAAGAGCTGGGGTGTTCAATTCTGATGCAACTGAGGCATAATCTGTTATGAATAAAGTGCTGAAAAGGGCTCACAGTTCTCCTTTCAATGTCACTCTGGTTCCCTGGCTTTCCTGGCTAATTTCTGGGTGGGAGAGAGAGGAACGGGTTTATAGTGGGTCAAGACTGGGCGCGAACTTGATAGTCAGTTGCTACGGGCAGGGCCTGCGGTTATCCTGTTGCCCAGTGCCTAGCTCAAGCCCAGCACACAGTAGGTATTCAACGTGTGTTTGCTGAATGGTCGAATGAACGGACAAGTGACCTTTTCATGTGCAAGCAGCACGTGCCATGTATATTTTGGGGGAACAAGATGTGTGGTTCACAATAACACGCAGAGGGAGAAAGGAACTGTGGAATTCAGACTTTGAAATCAACAAGGGTCAGACGGCATTTTTCTTTGTTCCTACAATGAAGAAAGGGTTTGCCCTGCACGCTAATGGATGAGACTCAGAAGGGACATTTCCCTTTTCAAAGGGAAACAAACCTCTCTGCTCTTTGGACCAGACGTTTAATGCGTCTGTTTAAAAACCACCTACGTTTTTTTCGTTTGAACAGGTTCCGGAGGGCTTCCACTTTGAAACCTGCCTGCCCGCTTGGAGTGGTCTCGTCAGGATGCCAGCACTTCCCAACCCCACACCTTCGCGCACACACACTGCCCTCCACTGAGAGCACCTGCTCCTGGTTCCTCTTTGTCTAAAACCTACTTATGCTTCTAGGGCCACTTCAGGTGCCACCTTCTTCACAATTCCCCCAGTCTCTCCATCTCTGAGTCATCACTGCTTTCATTAGATCTGAATCTTTCCTATGACAGCTATCACTTTATTACTTGAATTGTCAGCTATTTATCTCCATGTTTTATCTCCCCGTTCTCTCCTTTCATTCCGCAAATATTTATTGTTCCTCTCTAAATGCCAAGTTGGTTCTGGGGTTACTGAGATGAAAAAGATATAGTGCAGCCTTTGGAGGAGCTTATTGGCTAAGGGGGGGTGGGGGAGGGGTGGGCTGTAAGCTCCATGGAGGCAGGCGCTGTGTCTTCACCCCCTTGGGGCCCCGGGACCCCAGCGCTGTGCCTCTGGATGCCGCAAATACTCAATATGCGCTGTCGAGTGACTACGTGAACGGCTGTATCTCAAAGTAATAAAGGAAGTGGCATTTTTTTCCAAGTCCTTGATCCTCCAGGCTCTTTTTTCATTTATTTGCTTTCTCCCACATCTCCCTATCCAGATCAGGACAAATAAGGAAGGTGTAGCCGTGCACTCACCTTCTCCACGAAGCCCCCAGGCTCCACCCCACCCACCCAGCTGTTCTCAACCTCATTCGGCTTTTGGGGATGGCGCATGCTCACGAACGAGTTCCCAGGCATGAAAGTTAGTGCCCAGTGAGAGCAGGCTCTCCACCCCCCAATCTTTACCTCTGGCCTGGCCAGTCCCAGGTGGGCGTCCAGCTCCCCTTCCCAGCCTCACTCAGGTTTGTAAACAAAGTCCTAAGGCCTGTGAAGAGGCTTCTCCCCAGACTTTGAACACCTCGTGTCAGGGTGCTTCGTCCTCCTTTCCTGGCCACCCCCAAGCCACCCTTCACTCAGCAACCTGGGTGAGCTTTATGAAACACACATTGCAGTGGCTCCCAGGACACTGAAAATAAATGCCAATTGACTTCCTTGCTTCTGGAGCTCTAGCCACACTGGCCCTGTGGCAGCTCCTAGGTCAGGCCAAGCTCGTTCTCACCGCAGGACCTTTGCACTTGCTGTGCCTTCTATCAGGAATGCCCTCCCTACCCCCAAACATGTCTGTCTGGCTTCTTTTTAGCTTATAGATCTCTGCTTAGATTTCGTCTCCTATGAGAAACCTCATAGCCATCCTGCCCTCCATTATTCCCATCATTCTATGTCACATTATCTTACTTCCTTCACCGCTCATCCCCAGTTGTAAATATTTTTCCTTACCATTCTAAACATGTTTTATAGTCTGTCTCTACTCACCTCCTACATCGTAAACCTCGCAAGAGCAGGTCTGATTATGTCTTGTTCACTATTTTACCCCAGCACTGGCCCTTGCTCCATTCCTTGTGATAAATGCATGAGGTGCAAATGGTGGGGGAGGGCTCAGAGGCCTGACTTGCTCCTTCTTAGTTCATCCAACCGCAGGAATCACTACAGCAAAAGAATACCAGAGTTCCCGCCACAAACTCATCCACCCCACATATATTTACAAATCCTCCACAATGTGTGTGAGTGGTGGGCTGGGGGCTGGGGAGACAGTGGCGAAGACATCAGATCCAGTGTTTGTCCTCATGGGACGTCCAGCGGAGTCGGGGAGGCAGGCTTTGAACACCTAGGGTCAGGGCAGTCAGTGTGTGAGGAGAAGTACACTGGGGTGTCTGACCCAGTGTGGGCAGTCAGGACTGGCTTCCTGGAGGAGGCGCCCTTTAAGCTGAACCTGAAAGGATATGTAAGGCCTTGGCAAAGAGGGGTGGGCAAGGTGTGCGGGGAGAGGGAACACACTTCACCCAAAGTAGGGCCAGCGAGACTTGTCTGCTGCTCCTCACGACATCCTGAGCAGATGGAATCGGACAAGGGACTGCAGAGGGCTTTGGGAAACGGACGAACAGGGGCGGCCGAAGGCTCACTGTGACCAAGGAGGTCACGGCCGCTGTCTGGGGACAGCCACATTCTGCAGGGACCAATGAGTTTTGCCCGCACAATCATCCCCTCTGTGGTGGGGTTCATCCATGCTCTTGTACCTGAGCTCCGCCTGGCGGAACAAGGGAATGGGGCTTGCGAGGGTAGGTATGGAGGACAGAGGTATGCAGGCGGCCAGGGTGTGGGACTGTCACCCATATCATACCTCCCCACTGAGGAGGCCCTGGAGAAGCAAACCCTGCGGCAGAGATGGGGGAGCAAGTAGTTTATTTGGGAGGGTGTCTCAGGAGCTGGAAGGGGAGCGGAGAAGGAGCAGGAAGGGAAGGAAGCCCCCACGGGTGCATCATGGGGGTTACGCTGGGGAGGCTGCCCAGCCTCAGTCCTGCTGGGGAACTGAGGGGGGAGGGAACAGTGGCGCGCATGCATCTGAGTTGTCCCACATGAAGGGCGATGGGGCTGGGGGTTTCATGCAACACCTCCCATCATCGGCCAAGGCTGCTCCTGGGACGTCAACTGCCTGGTACTTTGGCTGCAAAAGCCTGCCACGCCCCTCTCATCCCTGCCATGGGTGGCTCTTCCCTGTCCTGGCAGGTCCCTGCGCAATCTTCCTTTCCAAGGAGGCCCTGCCTGACCACAGTCTAAATGGCACCCCAGCCCCTCGGTCGTTCCTGGCACTGCAGCCTGCTTGCCCGCTCATTACACGATCGCCATTTGAATTCTCATCTTTGTGGAACATGTAATGACATAGTTACTTAGGTTTTGCTTGCCTGGTTTACTGTCTCTCCCCACAAGCTTGTAGAGCCCTGCCTTTCGTGTTCTTGCTGGATCCCGGCACCTTGCATCACGCTAGGCTCCTAGGGGGGCCCGGTTAAATACCCTTTAAGAATAAAGTATTGCCGATTTCAGCCTGGCCGTTCTGGGTTCTGAGGCTCAGAACTAGAAAGGCCTTTGATAGATGGGGACTCAGGTCACGAACTGGGCTGCCACACCTGTACCCTCACCCTGGGGCAGACGCCCTGCCGCCCCACCCGATGCCCATCCCTCCAGGAACCCCACCAGCGGGAGAAAAAGCTCTGGGAGTCCCTCGGGTTCCTCTCGGCTGCCGGGAAGCTGCTCTCTGCCAATTCCTGGTAATCTTCTCAGCCTCCTTCTCTCCCCACTTTCCCCAGCTGAAGAGGAAGCGGCTCAGACAGCTGCGGAGCTGGGACTCTCTCTAGTTGAGATGCATTAATTTGTAAATATCTTCATTTATATGCAAATGTGGAGTCCCGCACCCTGCTGCCAGCCCTACTGAGGCCGGGCAGCCTCGAGAAGCAGCCCCTTCCAGCACGGCTGCTCGCTGCTGGGGTGCGATCGGATTAGACTCTCAGAGGCTCTGCGCCTCTTCCCCTTCCGCTGTGGCCGCCTCATGGCCGGCCGCTCTCCCTGGTTCTGTCTGCCTGGGAGACCACCACTGAAGCAGGGGCTCAGGGAGCAAGTCGGGCAAGCACACTGGCTACGAGTCAGTGTTGCTTTGTGACCTTGGGCGAGTCCCCTCCCAAGGCTTCTGGGGGCGATTCGAATCTTCATTTGCTGCAAAATTGTCTGTGGTTCCCAGAATAGTTATTTTCTTCTCCAAAATGAGGTTGTTTTTTTTTTTGGTTTTACCTCCGTTTTCGTCTTGATTGCCATTGGCTGGTCTTAGGTGTGCTTTAATATTTTAAGGCCCCCCAAGTCCTCTTTAGAAGTGGGTTCAGGAGAAATCATAGATGAGTGAAGGCATCTGCGCGGCCACTCGCACACCTCTTTAGAGCCCCCTTGGCATTCACATTCTCACCAGATTCCCCCCAGCAAGCGGCTGGGTCTGCGCTCCTGGCGCAAAGCCCAGAAAGGAGGGGAACCCGGAAAAGTTCTCCAGGGGAGCACACCCACCTTCCGTTCTTACAAAAGTGGGCAAAGAAGGGCCGCCAGCCAGGTTGCTATGTGGGGCTGGGAGCGCTCTTCGCAGTTGTCTGGTCCTATTTTCTAATTTCACCCATGGGGAAACTGAGGCTCAAGGGGCCAGGGAGCGTACCCAGGATCATCCACTCAATGTGCAAATTTTGTCGTGCACCTACTGTGTGCCAGGCCTTGTGCTGAGAGCTGAGGGTACAAGGTGAAGGGGGAAGCACCTGCTCTGTCTCCTGATAGTCACAGAGAAGGACCGACCTGTGTGTGGCGAGGGCCGCCTCATCCTCCTGGAGGGTCACACACAGGCACCAAGTGGGAATGTTACAGGCACCCCACAAAGCACAGGGCATGCCAGCGCGTGTCTGCTGCAGCAGCTCCCACGTGCCCAGGGCAGCTCGGTCATCCTCAAGCCTTTCTGCCGAGGCACCAAGCAAAGTTGTGTAGTGTGAAAAAAGCATGCAAGAGTGTGTGCGCGTGTGCATGCGTGTGTGTGTGTGTGTGTGTGTGTATACACAAAATTGTGCGTGTTCAGGGCCTGTGTGAAGCTACTCTTTATCAATGCAGTGAGAGTCCCTTTTGTGTGGGGGTTGGGTACTAAAGGAGTGGCAGCCACCAGCTTTGGGGGAGGTCGGTTCTGTTGGGGTGAGGGATGTCTAAAGAAGGTGTTCCATGGGAGGGCCTGCTTGAGTTGGGTTCTGAAGGCTGATGAGGAGTTTGTCAGGTGACCAAAGGGAGACAAGCACTCCGGGAAGGGGGCCCAATGAGAGTAAAGGGCAGAGGAATAAAATGGAATTGGGGGCTTTAAGGGAGGGCATGGGGGCCACAGGCCCCCATACACGTAGGACATAGCAGGGCCTGGAATGGGATCTGCTACCTTAAAGTCTTCTGGAAAAGGGGAGGGATAGAAATATTAAGTCTCTCCATCTCCCAGGGCTGTTTCCTTCCCATGCTGACTTGCTTGTTTAGGGCCTGTTTTCCTTGCCAGGCTTGGGGCCTTTATGACCTGGGAGCCCATGGAGAACATGCTGCCTGGGCTTCTGAGTCAGGAAGAGCTGGCTTACATCCCAGCTCTGGCATCCTGGCTGTGTGACTGTAAGCACATTGCTCACCCTCTCTGGACCTCAGTGTCCTCACCTGGGAACAAGGTTTGGAAAACCCTCCTCACAGGACTGTTGGGGGGCACTGGCTGGGGAGGCCATTGTCAAGGGTCTGCTCCGTGGGTCAGAGCTCTGACTGGACCCCATGCTGCTGCTTCCCTCCAGGAGTGGGTCCCGCTTCTGCAGCAGAGCCCCTAGCCTTCCCTCCCAAGCCCATGGAGGGCGATCCTGAGAAGCCGGTAAGCGCACAGCAGGGTGGACGTGGAAGGGCGGGAGGAGTGGCCCTCCCGGTCCCCAGGCCTCTTACCTCACGGTGGACTGGTACACCAGGTCCTCTCTCTTGCGGTAGCTCTCCATGTGCGAGTAGTTGGTGGAGAACATGGCATCGAAGGTAAAGATCTTCTGCTTGATGGTGCCGCCATCCATCACCTGCAACAGAGCACAGAGGCAGCCACAGGTGAGTGTTCAGCCAGCCCTGGCCACACCTTTCCTCCAGGCAGTGAATGGGCTCCTAGGATGCTGGGGAGATAGATGCAGGAACCAGGAAGCCCACTGCCCTGGTGCCCCTGAAGGAGCCTGTGGTGGGAGGTGTCACAGCTGTCACCAGAACCCTCCCAGGTTATCCCTGTTTTATTGATGTGCAAACTGAGGCTCTGAAGTGACTTCTTGAGCTCCTACAGCTAAGAAGGAGCAGATGGCTCTTCTTTGTCTCTTTCTATTGCACCAGGGGATCCCACTTCCGTGACCCCACTGATGGGCTTTGCAGAAATGACAAGCAAAGCTGGGGAGCTGCACACGGAGCCAGAAGGTGTGAATATGTTTTGCAGAGTCAGCCACAGAGTGATCCCAAACCTGTCTCTGCCCGAGAAGAGACAGAATGTGGAAGCAGACCAGACAGAGAAGAGGGGACCTGGGGGAGAGAGGCAGTCATCCGTGCAAAGATCTCATGGGGAGACAAACAAGCTACGTTGCAATAATTACTGATAAACTGTGCCAGGGGTGGAGCCAGAATGGGAGGGGAGCCCAGAGGAGGGGCAGGCCCCATCCTGGGCAAGAGATGTTTAAGTTGCCTTGTGTGGCAGAAAGGGAATGGAGTGAAAAGGCACGTGTGCCAGATCATGGAGGCCAAGGAGCTCAGTCGAAGCGGGTACGTCTGGAGCGAGCGTACCCTGGGGCAGGCGGAGGAGAACCCAATCTACTGACATGGGAGATGGAGAGAACAGGGCAACGTGGGGGACTCACTCTGCTCTGGCCACCATTGGGACAGGCCAGATGGCCCCCATTTCAGCTAGGAACATGGAGGCCCAGAGAAGTCAGGGGACCCAGGAGCTGACAATAAAGCCTGAGCTGGAAGACAAGGCTGCTCAGGTGCCTAGCTGTTCACAGCTGATTAAAAGCCGGACCCAAGTGTCCTGGGCTCCCAGCTGCCAGCCCGCCTGCGTCCCCAAAGCCCACATCCCCAGGTCCGTGCTGCCTCCGGCTAATGAAAGTGTTACTCCACAAAGCAGCAAGGTATGTGTTGTCACTGTTTCAATTATTTATCTGTTTACTCGGCTGCAGTTTTCCGCTTGTCTCAGCAACTCTATTATAGACTGAAAGCTTGCAGCCTCTCGCCACTCAGCTGGGCTCCGGGCTAACAGCCTGCGACGGGAGGCCTCATGCCTGGGCCTGGAGAAGTGGAATTAACTCCCTGTGGCTCTGTGCGTGGAGGCTGCAGAGAGGGGTCTGGAGGGTGGTGGCCAAGGGCGGGGTTTCTCCAAGGGACTGGGGCAAGGGGATGCTGAAAGCCACTTCCCCTGCCCACCTTTGCTGAGCATTGAGCTTGGATGTCACCCTCCTGGGAGGACTGGCCTGGGTGCAGCTGGGCTCCTCTGGGCACATCTGGACCCAAGGTGACTTGGACCACATCTGTCTGACCTCGGTGGTATTGCGACTGATTTAGGGGACACAGATGCAATCTAATCCAGCCAGCATTTACTGAACGCTAGCTGTGTGTCAGGCGTGGACCACATCAGTCTGGGTCACCACCCCCCAGAACGCAAGCTCATCAAAAACCAGGAGGCCTCTGTCGGTACCGGGGTCCGCAGGGAGCCCTGGTTATCCGGGGTTAGAATGATGATAACAAGTTCACAAGCTCTGGACCCTGAGGGGGATCTGAGGTCCCACCCTGGCTAAGCTCACAACGCTGTGTCCCCTCTTCTGGGGTTACCTGCAGTTCACTTGGGTTCTGGGGGCTTTGTGCTTTTTGGACTGTGCACGCGTGTAGTCAGAAGGCAAGGCACCATGTCCTCTCGTCCTCTCACCTGTCTCCTCTGCAAGACCGGGACCACTTCCCAAATAGGGGACAAGGCGAAGAGGGACGACGAGGAGGAGCAAAGTGCCTTTAAATGAGAGCCCGTAACTGAGGCACATTTGGCAACGCTGGAGCCATTTTTGGTTGTCACAACTAGGGGAGGGGTACCGGTCTCTAGCAGTAAAGACCAGGGATGCTGTGACTATCCTACAATGCACACAGCCCCCTTCTCCCCCACCCCCAAGAATGATCTGGCCTGAAACATCAACAGTGCTGAGGTGAGAAATCTGCTTTAAGCCCATCGCTTAAAGTGAGTATGCTAGACCAGGGGTTGGCAAACTGTGGCTCTTTGGGTACATTCCATCTCAAAAGTTTGCCGACCCCTGGAAGAGCCAGTCCTGTCCCTCACAACAATTTAAAAACTATTCGAGAGCCATAAGTATATTTTTACATAATCACCATTATGTGAATAATGCCCTTTTAAAATTTTATGAATGAAACTATGATAGTTTTATTTTCATTTTCAATTTTACTTCAGAGCCACAGTTCGTGAGCTGCACGCAGTTTGCTGACCCCTGGGGTCTCTTTTGTCTCAAAAGCTTGCTGACCCCTGGACTAGACAGTAATTTTCCAATTTTGCAGATGAAACAACTGAGGCTCAGAGAGGCAAAGTGATTCAGCTGAGGCCCCACAAGGGGTTCTTGGCACAGCTTTGGTTCCCAGCCCAGGGTTCACATCCCATCCACTAGGCTGAAAAACCGCTGTGAGTGAATTCACCACCTCTCTGCCCCGTCTCTGCCCCAGATGTGGCTCCTTAAGACAGAGGATGCCAAAGCCCAGGTGAGGTATGAGTTTTCTTCCTAAGCCATGATCGTGGGAGGCGTCCTGCCCGTTTCACTTGCTGCCTCGCCTCCCTTCAGGTATTGCCTTTTTATCTCCTCCTAAAATGCGGCAACCCTTATCCCAATCTCAAATTTCATCCTTTTTTTTCTTTTATTGTACAAAGGAGAAAAAAAATCTGTCAGTAAAACTGTCTCCTCGAATTTATTCGCTGGGACTAAGGGTTTTATTACCAGGAAAATACACCCGTACCCCACACTTACACACACACATGCCCACACACCCCAGATAAGGCACCGAAGAATTATCTGAGTCGTAAATCCCTGTTTCGGCCGAGGGAGGGACAGGGGAGTTTCAAGGACGCACCTAGTTTTCCTTTGGTTTTATTTACATCTTTTTCTCCGGGGCTGTCCCTGGGGCCTCACTGTCAGCCTGGAGAATAAATAACTGCTTCTGTTAAACTGGTCTCAGGCAGTGGAGACAGCTCTTAATTCCATTCTAGCTGTGACATCCACCATCCCAGCTCACTGGAGCGGTTCTCGGACCTCCCTCAGGCTCAGGGAAGGTGCAGCACAGGGATAGCCTCGGAATTCACACTTGGTCCTGCGTCAGTGGGCGAGTGGCTATTTGCAAGGAGGTTATTCTGTAGTTCCTGGCAGTTAGAGCCCCTCAACCAGATAGGAGCTGGGTGGGGGTGCGGAGTTATTACTGGCTGAAGGGCAGAAGGCATGGTGTTGGGTTGAGAGGATGCTACAAGACACCTTCCCTTTAATTCTGGGAACATTTCCCCAGACCTAAGACATCCAGCCACAGTCCTAGGCCCCAGGGGAGAGAAAGAAATGAATTTCAGACATGGTCACAGACCATGATGAGCTTATTCAGTCTGGTGTGGTCTACACCGGCCACAATGAAATGAGAGACCAGAGTCAGGAAGACCATGGTTGACACAACAGGTTATCAGACCAGTGTTATCGGATGCCCTTGGAGAAGCCAAGAATTCCTTTGGAAGGAGGGCTGATCACAGAAGGCTTCCTGGAGGAGGTGGCCCTCCTCAGGGCGTGCTCAGTCCCAGGCTGGCTCTCCCTGACTATGGGAGGCTTTTGAGCAAGAAGCAGGACTGATTTCCTCAACCCTCAGTTGAATTCATAACTTCTGTTACTTCGTGCTCTTGAATAAATCATCTCACCTCTCCAAGTCTCGGTTTCCTCATCTGTAAGGTAGAGATGATGCAACCTACCTCTTTGTGAGGATTAAACAAGATGAGAGCACCTGGCATGTAGTATTCGCTCAACAGAGACAGCGATTTTTACGCAAGCTTACACTTTTCTGTGCCACCTCTTTTTCTGTGTCCCTTCCCACCTTCCAGGCCTGGAACTGTAGGGCAGAATATCTTTTACAAAAAAGCTAGATGAGGCAGAACATCAGTAAATGAAAGCAGGGGGCCCATACCTGGGGAAGGTGGGCGGGCAGGTGGCAGGGGCCAGGAACCTTCTAGTAGTCATTCTATCAGCCCAGAGAGGGAGCTCAAGGAGGTTCTAGCAAGTATCTGGAAGGGAGGCTGGTCCCAGGGGCTCCAAGACTCTCCCCCAGTGCCACAGTGGGGTGGGATCACCAGGTCAGGGCAGACAAAGGATGGCTACCTGGGTGCAGCCCTGGAAAGCCAAGGCCCCAGGAGGTGGGTTTTCCCTTCCCCAGAGGGAGATGAGCTTATGTGTTCATTCATTCATTCAAAAGACTTTTATTGAATCAAATAAGCTCTTGAATGTGAGCTATTCCTAGAATATAATTTTCGAAGGCAGGGTCTTTTTCTGTCCTTCCTGTGCGTTGACTGTTCTGTCCCCAGAGTTGGGCCTATGGTACTCACTCAATAAATATATGTTGAAAGAGTGAACGAACAAACAAACGAATGAATAAATGAATGAGTTGCGTCCTTACCATGTGCCAGGCCCTGGGGATACCATGAGAACTGGGAGAACACTCGTGCTGCTGGACTTGCACCAGGACAGCCTGCTGCCCCCACACCCCGACCTGGCCCAGCCAGGAAGGTGGCCCAGGCCGTCCACATGGCGATGCTCTAAAAGGAACCAAATTAACCTGAGTTGTTCTTTCTCAGAGGTCCCAGCTTAATGCTGTCCACTGTCGGGAAGCATCCTAATCATGCAAAGGGCACGCCTGGACCAG
The DNA here is from genome assembly GCF_001890085.2 of Hipposideros armiger. NCBI lineage: Eukaryota > Metazoa > Chordata > Mammalia > Chiroptera > Hipposideridae > Hipposideros > Hipposideros armiger. The sequence continues at coordinate 912,540 of NW_017731582.1, forward strand.
AGAGAAGAGGCTGTGCACGTGGTCATGCTAGAGAATCGAGTCCTAACTGGCGTCTACATGGGCTTGACTGTGTACATGAGCCCTGCCTCCATTATGTCATTGGGATCCCAAAGACTGCGGGCTCCAAGGCTGTGTCTCCCAGCACCTAGCTCAGTGCCCGACACGCGGCGTGTGCCGAAAGAAGGGGCGTTGAGTAAATGAACTGTCCTGGGAGACGTGTCATCACCCCCATTTTACAGGTAAAGAAACCAAGGCCAAGAGAGAGGAAAGCAAACTGTCCAAGGTCACGTGGGCAGTACGTGGTGCAGCTGAGCCCTCAGCAGGGATTTTGTTAAAAGGAGAGCAGTGAGGGACCCATTTTGAGGCTGGAGATGTAGGAAGGCCTGGTGTAGGGGAAAGTGCAGAAGCTTTAAGGGTCATAGAGCCCTCGATTCAAGTGCCAGCCCGACCTCTTTTAGCTTAAAGCTGTGTGACCTTGGAGAGGTCTCTGTGCCTCCGTTTCCTCATCGGCAACATGGGAACCATGACACCTCATTGGGAAGGTGCTTGTATGAGAGAATTTAGCACATAATACTGCACAGAGAGAGCCTAGTGGATCGCTTGGAACATGGTGATAATAGCAGAGACGGAAGTAAAATGGTTAGTATTGTATTTACGGAGGGCCTACTACGGGCCAGGCATTGCTTGCCAACATTAACTCGTGTAATTGTATGGGGGAGATGTCCAATGCATATTAGCTGTTACAGTAGCCACCTCCCTTTATCGGTGGTTTGGCTTCCCATGGTTTCAGTGACCCATGGCTGACCGCAGTCCGAAAATATTAAATGGAAAATTCTGGAAATAAACACTTCATAAGCTTTAAATTGCATGATGTTCTGAGCAGTGTGATGAAATCTCTCACTGTCCTGCTCCGTCACACCTGGGACGTGAATAACCCCTTTGCTCTGTGTATCCACGTTGTACACATAGGACAATAAGGTATTTTGAGAGAGAGAGAGAGAGAGAGAGAGAGAGAGAGAGAGAGAGGCCACAGTCACACAACTTATTATACTATTATATATTGTTACAATTGTTCTATTTTATTATTAGTTATTGTTTTTAATCTCTTACTGTGCCTAATTTATAAATTAAATTTTATCATAGGTATGTATGTATAGGAAAAAACAGTATATAGATAGGGTTCAGTGCTTGTCAAGGTTTCAGGTATCCACTGGGGGTCTTGGAACGTATCCCCCGTAGATAAGGGGGGACTACTGTCCTGATTTTTACGTAGGCCCAAAGTTGGTCAGGGTGGGCAGACTCTGGTGAAAGCAGCAGGCGCATAGTAGGTGCTCAAGAAGGAGTGGCTCTTCCCCTCCCACGCTGACAGCCTCTCGGCCACGATTTCCTGGAATGACTCACTACGCTGCATGGAAGGGACTGAGAAGGTGGAGGCCTGGGTTCTAAGTCCCACAGGCTGTCTCTGCACGGCGCTCTCCCCAGCCTCAGTTTCCCTAAATGCTCAGTGGGAAGATTTGGGGCAGGATGACCTCCGAGGGTCATTTCTACCCTGAATGTCCACAATGTCCTGATTCTAGAACAGCTGGCCCTAGAGACCACGAAGACTCACGCTCTCGTCTGGCCTACCAGGGTGCAGCCAGCTGCCCCCAGGCCCCCATCCCAGGGCCCCGGCTGCCCCCATTAGCAAATTTGGCTTCAGCCAGGAGGGCTTGATTTTCAAATGGAGCCACCAAAGCGTGGCAAACAGACTTAGTCTAGCCAGGGCGAGAGCCCGCCGGCCTGCCGGAGTATTTCATTTGAAAAACAAATAACTCTAGCCTGCTCACCAGCAATGTCCCCGTCTCCGGGTGCCATCATCGAGAAGAGAAAAAAAAAAAAAGAAAGAAGGGGGGGGAATCACCTCCCCCACCCCCCAACCTCCTTCTCTTTGTGTTCCACAAAACCAATTACAGGTTGGAAATAGCTGTAATAAACTTGATATCCCACTTAGGGGCCAATCCCGCTGCGGCTGGAAAGTGTAATAGTGGCAGAAAGTGAAAAGCACTGGTGTATTTTGCCGGAGCTGTTTAAATTGCCTGCCTACATTATCCCAACGCCTCTCCAGCCAGGAAGGAATTTGCTCTCCTGGAAATGGAGCAGCTGGGGTCTCTGTGGCTGGGCAGCGAGAGGCGGCATTTGCAAGGAGTGTTTTAATGAACTGATTAGAGATGGAAGACTGAGTGGTGCCTGGGCTCTCCAGTCAGGTGAACCCAGGTTCAAATGCCAGTACAGGCATGTCCTATAGGGTTGTTGTTGGGGGTAAAGGGGCATTTAGTTAGATAATGCTAGTGACGAATGTTGTCTGGAACACTGCAGCAAGCATGAGGAGATTCAGGTTTGCTGTGGGCGCTGCCAGTTCCTGGCTCTGGGTTCTCAGGTAAGTCACCAGTTGTCCCTGTGCCTCAGTTTCCTCATCTGTAAAATGAGGGATGTTCATGGAAGCTATGCCCCAGAGTTGTTAGAAATACGAACAGGAACAAATATACGGGAAAGCATCTTGTATAATGTGAATTCACTGCTGTGTTCCTAGGACTGTGTAAGTGATGAAAAACATATCGAAATAGAAACTTCTGCTATGCGACCATCTCCTAGAAGTCCCTTCCTCACCTCACTGCACACCGCGTGCCTAGCATGGGGACTAGCACATAGTATGTCCTTAATGAGTGTTTCTGGAGTAAATAAACGAGTCTGTGAATGAAGGAATGGACTGAAGCAGACCTGTCGCCATCCAACCACTCAGAAATTATGCCCAGGACGCTCCCTCCAAGGCCCGGAGCAAAGATGGTGCCAGATTAAGTAGCGTTCATAAAGGGCTTACGTAGATCAAGTCAACCTCGATGCAAGGGCTCAAGCCGTTCATGCTTCAGCTTCCGTTTATTGATTGAGCTCCTTTCACAAGCTGTGCTTGATGCCGGGAGCACAGCTGTGGACCCAGCAGATGAGACAGTGAAGAAACACAATAACCTCGCTTAAATTTCTGCAATGGGCATTTTCTCACTCCTCCACTGGAGCCTGAAGCCTGTGTTGCGTCTCCAACTTCTAGAGCCGTGTTATAGGGGACTCTCGGTCCACGTTTTTATAAAAACGGACATCTCTTTTATAGGTGCAAAAATTGGGACCAGAGAAGGGCTGCCACTTGCCCAGGCTGCTCAGCTTGTAAGTAGAGGCGTGGAGATTTGAACCCAGGTCTGACTCCGAGTTCTAGCTAGGCAGTGGCTTGGACATTAGAGGTGGGTTACCTGTTGGGTCGGGGGCAAGGAAGGCAGTGAGTCTTCTGGTCTGAGGGGAGCCTGGGCAGGGGTGCAGGGCATGAGACCACCTGCTCAGGGTGGGGGGAAAGGAATAAAGGTAAAGAGGAAGCAGGAGACAGGGATACAGCCTCCCCATGGCCTGCTATGTGGGAGGAGGGGCACAGGGTTCCTGTCTTCCTTGTTGCCATGGTGACTCTGGACCACTCTTTCCCCAGACCTCCTGCCCACCTGTTCTCCACCCTGGGTCTGGGAGCTGGGCCAAAGGAGCAGCCACGGGAGGGAGGGAGAGGAGGCTCCCCTGGGGCCTGGGGAAGGAGGCCAGCTTTCCAAGGACAGGCAGAAGGGGAAATCCTTGAGCGAGGTGCCACCCACCTCTCTGGGTAGCCGGATGCCACCCCTGCTCTGTCTCCCTTATGAGTCTCACCTTCTGGCAGGGCTGAGCTTGGGGTAATTGGCTTCCCCCGTGTGTGTGGAAGATCTGGTTTTGACAGAGACAGCTGGTGTCATCAATTGCCTTGTCTCATTTGGTTACGGTGCAATGGCAGACCGCAGCTCAGGGATAGGGTGGGGAGTTGGGGGCGGGGTCCCAGGGGTCGAATAGAATGATAGACAGGAGAGTGGCTGCTGGCTTTGTAGGTACTACATATGTGGGCAGGTGCTTAGGCAAGTGTGAGGAGGTGTGTGTGTAACTGGTGTGAGCACAGGCCCCAGGAGTGGCCAGCGGCCAGCTCATGTGGGTGTGTGTGAACGAGAAAGCCTGTGTTTCGGGGGTGTAAGTGTGTATGTATGTCAGCAGGGGTAAGTATACAAATCTGCATGCTTCTGGGCTGCATATGAGGGTGTGTGTGTGTGTGTGTGTGTGTGTGTGTGTGTGTGTAAAGCAAAGTAATGGTGAGAATGTTTGGTGTCGTTCTAAATATTTGGAGAAGAACATGTGGGTTTGAGGTGTGTGAGACATTGTGTGTGCATGTTCAGGGTTATGTGTCAGTTTGTGGATTTATGGTGTGTGTGTGCACATGTGTGTGCATATGTGTGTGCACGCATGATGCCTGCACCCAGTGTAAGCCCAGTCTATATACACACCCTATTCCCTGATCCAGGCCAGGGGGTGGTAATTTTCTGAGAAACGACCAGACTGGGAGACAACATCATGTCAACCCTGCCCCCTTGCCAGCTCCCACTAGTCAATGCTAAGCCACAGTCAGGACCCAACCACATGAGACCCCCGAACTCTCCAGGTACAGGCTTGGATGCTCTGAGACCACCTTTCCCATCTCTTGTGCACCTGTCCCCGCCCCCAAACCCATGCTGCAGGGGCTACAGGCAAGAAGCCTGGAGACAGGAAGGACCTGGATAGTTTCTGGACACTCACATTTCCATGCACAGCAGAGCCACCTGGGCGAGGTGGGAGCAGAGTGTGGAAATGACAGTTTCTTTGGAAGCCCGCCCCAGAAGTTCCAATTCAGTGAATCCTGGGTAGAGTCTCGATTGTGTGTTTTTAACAAGCCACATTGGGTCAGTTGAATGCAGGAGTTAGGGACCAAAGTTGGGAGACACGGCCCTAAGCCCCCTGGGACCGTCCCCCAACCAGACTCTCTTTGCAGCTTTCCCAGGAGGCCGTCAGCTGCCAGGCCCCTGCTGCCTCTCGGAGCAGAAGACCCCGGGCTGTCCCATCTAGACCTCTCACTTATAGAAAGCCAAACCAAGGTCCAGAGAGGGGAGGGACATGTCCAGGGCCACACAGGAAGGAGGTGGCCAGGCCAGGAGCCAGGTCCTCTTTGCATCACACCCCTGGTGCTTGGAATCCAGACCCCAGAAGCAAGGTTCCCATCGAGTGCGGCGCAGCTGAGGCACCGCAGGCCCCCTTGGCCGGCTTCCGTTTCCAGCTCGGGGTGGTCATAGCCTCTTGCCTCCAGACAGTGATCCCAGCACTAGACACGGGCTCCGCCCCCAAAGGGAGGGCTTTTTCCACTGTAGCTAAAGCATCCCCCATCATGTTCTAGAAGCAGTGGGGCTGGGAAAGAGGAGGTGGAGGAAGGAGAGGCTTTTCCACCCATCGTACATCCCTCTGAGGCCATTCCTCATTACCTGCCCTCAGCCTCATTTCTCTACTCCAAGTGACCTCAGCTTTTCATTCATTCATTCATTCGCTCTTTCATTCAACACCTTCTCGGAGCCAGGCCTGTGGACAAAGGGGGCATCAGACACGATCCTGGCCATCAAGGAACTCAGAGAAAGGGCCGGGCAGGGGAATCACAGAGACACAGCAGCAATAAGTGCTTGCCCTACCACGGGCCCTCGGTGTGGAACGAAAACGGCACAGGGCAGAGGCAGGGGCAGTGAGTTCTGCCAGGAAGGGCGCAGGGCAGTCCTTGCCCAAGAGGGTCCACTGAGCTGCGCCCTGGAGGATGGAGAGGAATCCGCAAGGCAGACAAGGGGAGGCAGGAAGGCCCTCCAGGCACAGAGGATGGCTGGGTGAAGGCGCGAGAGAAGATGAGGTTTGGGCGAATAGTTTTTGGGCGTTCAGGATGGCCTCTGTGGGGTGCTGTGTGGGATGCCGGGATGAGAGCCTGGCCATGGGAGGAGGGCCCGGTGTGAAAGGTCGTGCTTCACACCTCTGGAGTCTGGGTTTGGTATCGGTAGTGGAACCCTTAGGTTCAGGTCTAATTCAAGATCTCTGGCAAGTCACTTCACAGATCCCTGCCTCAGTCTACCCACCTGCAAATGGGGATAACAGTAGTACCACCTCATAGGTGGCTGAAGGATGAATTTAGATCTTCCATGTAAAGTGCTTACCAAGTTGCCTGAGATAGTGTAAACATGATATTCGTGTGCTATTATTCATACTTGTAAAATGCTTAGCACAGTAGATATTATTATTGCTATTATTTTAGGGGAGAGAGAGATGGGCAGCCACTGAAGGCTCCAAGAACAGGGGAGTGACAGCTCCCACTAAGGTCAAGGAGATCTCTGTGGCCACAGTGTAGGCAACGGATCTAGGGACAAGCAAGCAGGTTTGGGTTGGGAAGAGGCCACAGAAGCGAGAGAAGAGCCCGTTTCTCCAGCCTCTCTGCCAGGGCTGCCACTTGATTTTTGGGTCCCACGATCCTGTTGGGGCACAGCTTAGTCCTGTCTGATGCCAGTATCCATGTATCTGGGTGCGAGGCTCTGGCCCTAATCCCCTGCCTGTGACACCCCCCTCGATGTCCCAAAGTGGCCACCCTCAGTGCTGGTCTGAGTGCCACCCCCTGGGCTGCCTGTTAGAGCACACACCTGTGTAGACAGGTTGTGTCCAGCCAGGGCTCATTGTGGGAACAGATGCCCAGCTTGTGCCAATCTGGCTGACCGATGCAGTCAGGAGGGGGAGCCAGTCTGCGGGGAGGGACCTCACTGTGCCAATCTGCCTGGCCCTCCATGCTCAGCGGGCTGTGCAGACAATCGGGCCTGTGTCAGCACGATCGGCTGCCAGCAGACCCATGGACGTGGCCCATCAGCAGCCTGTGCCAGCCTGCCCACCTGCACACATTGCTAGGCTGGCATATCCTGACCACTGAAATTAGCACACAGCATCGCGGGCAGGGCAGCCCAGTGGAGCCTGTCTGTCTGTCCATCTGCGGCCGCCCCTGGAGATGAGCACTTTACCGAAAATGCCAGCAGCCTGCTGGAAATAGAGTACTGAGCTGGGAGCCAGGAGGCCTGGGCTTCACCTCTGCTCAGCCACTAACTGGCAGTGGATGCTAGGAAAGTTGCATCTCTTTCTGAGCCTCAGTGTCCTCATCTGTTAAATGGGGTAAGGATGGCAAATCCCTACATTCACTCCCTGCTATTGTGTGCAAGTGGTGTTAGCGACAGGCACACTTGCGGTGGCAGAATTCGGAGCTTGAGGTGTTGGTTGCACTAGAGCTTATCCAGCCCTGTTCATGTATTCCTTCCTTCAACGCCATGTCTCTGTATGTGCCAGAGACGGTTATAGGTGCTGGGGACGAAGCCTTGAACAAGACAAAGTCTCTCTTCTTCAGGAATCTCCATTCTAGTGGGAGGAGACAGATAATAAATCATATTAAGGAGCTCCAAGGAATGTACCAGATCGGGAGAACTGTCATGGGGATAATTAAAGTAGACTGATGGATGCAGGAGGTGGGGGCCACGGCAGACGAGGCGTCCAGAGGAGGCCCGGTCCAGGAGCCCACATTTAAGCGGAAATCTCAGTGAGGAGGCAGATCAGGCTTGCTTGGAAAGCATCACGTTGCTTTCTGTCAGCTCCTGATCCTTGTTTGTTCAATGCTTCTGGCTTCCCGTTTAATCCTGGTGACGCCCCTCTGGGCAGTGCTCTCTGCTTTTTGCAGGTGGGGATACAGAATCTCAGAGAGGTGAACGGGTTTGTCGAGGTGCCCACAGTCCAGATCCAGCTCAGCGAATGCAATCCAACTTGAACTCGCCCCAAGGCTAGTCTTAACTTTTGTGAAAGCCTGTGCGCCCTTGCACAAGTCACCCTCCACGGCCCTGGCTTGGCCCTACAGCACAATACTTCTTTCCTCAACGTTTGAACATCAAGATTTTCAAACATTCAGAAAAGTGTGAAGGATTTTAACGCAAATGCCCGTATTTCTACTCCCTAGCTTCTACAATGGACACTTGACCCTGTCGGCTTTGTCACATGCACCCCTATCCACTCACCCACCCACACTTCTTTGATGGATTCCAAAGTGAGCTACAGACATCAGCACACTGTATTCCTAGATGCTTCGGCATGTATATCATCAGTTAGACTCCAGTATTTATATACCATTCTCTTTTTTCAGGTAAAATTTACATACAGTGGAATGCATGAATCGCAAGTGTGCCACTCAATGAGTTTTGACAAATGCATACGCCTGTATAACCCAAACCCCTCTCATGAGGTAGCACATCACCATCACTCCAGGAAGTTCCCTCCTCCCCTTCCCAGTCAATCCCAGCCCCTACAGGCAACCGTTATTCTGACTTTTCTCACGCCGTGGTATTCCTTTCTAGAATCTCATGTACATGGAATCATACAACAGGTAGTGTTTGGTGAAGGCTCTTTTCTCCCAGCATCATGTTTTTGGGACCCACCCACGTAGCTGTGTGTGCCCGTAGTTCATTCCTTTTTTCTTGCTGTGTGGTATTCCGTTGGAAGAAGTTATCATAGTTTGTTCAGCCATTCTCTTAATCGACACCTGGACAGTTTCCCGTTTGGCTCTCTAATGCTGCTAAGAATATTCTTGTACACGTTTTTTTAAGTGGTGGTATGTTTTTATTTCTCTTGCTATTACTTTGTTTGACAAAGGGTCAGGTCAACTCAGCAAGTGTTTCCCAAGCACCTCCTATGTGTCAGACTCTGAGGTGAGTGACTCAGCCTGGGGTGGGGGTTTGGGCTTCAAAGGCTCCGAGCAGGCACAGAAGGTCAGAATGCACAGGGGTGCCTTCTAGGGACCAACGCTCTGTGCACGTCCCCATGTTTCATCCTCACCATGGCTCATGGGATGCTCCCTGTGACCCCACTTTTCAGAGGCCACAGTGATGAAGTGACCTGTCCACGACAAGTGGCAGAGCTGGGCTTCGAATTTGGGGTGACTCCAAATCATGCTCTTTTCTTTGTCTTGCATGATGCCAGGGAGGCCAGTGAACTGTTCCAGGTCACCCAGGCAGTGCTGTGACAAGAACACAGGCTCCCGGGTCTCCCCTCTAGGACACTTCCCTGACACCATGAAGGCTTCATCTTGAGGGCCTTCAGAGAAGGTCTCAGCATTTGTTGGGCCACCATTTCCTTCTGAAAATAGGACTGGGAGGGCTGGGTTATATAAAGCCCTTGATTATTTGGGTGTGTCTGTGTCCCAGTGCATGAGCCCATCAGACTAAACTTGTCCCCTGTGCCTGCTAATCCAGGACCACGAAGATATGGGCCCCAGGAGCCTGGAAGACGCCTGAGTGCGCGCCTCTGGCAGACAGTAGGAAGTGGTGGGACCAGTGTCGACATGGAGGGGCGATACACATCCAAAGTCATTTAATTAAAGGATAAAACCCCCAATGTATACCAAATTCACACAGTCTGTGGATTTGGCGCCAGATGGTGGTTTTATAAGCCCAACCTTAAGCAAATGAAGACAATGATGGTAATTGGAGGAAGGACTAAGTGATGGATTAGAGATGGCGTCACGTTCTTTGATGCTGTCACGTTGAGAGATGGGGGGGGGGTGGTGTCTATGCTCCCATGCTTTGAAACTGAGTATGTTCTGTGACTGCTTTGACCCAAGGGATCTGCAGAAGTGACGAAAGTGTACCAGCTCCCAGTTCCAGGCTCTAGGAGGCTGGCAGCTACCACTTCCTGTCTCTGACCACGTGGAGAGGGAGGGGGAACCTCATAAAGCCCAGCCTTCCAGCCCTGCCTGCACATGCGAGAAGCTGCCTGGAGCCCTGCAGACCGGACCAGCTGCCAACTGAATACTACCCACTGACCCCAGCTGATGCTATTGGAAGCATTAGAACCACCCAGCCGGGCCTTGCTTGAATCCTGACCACATAATCCTGCAGTAATAAAATAGCTGTTGTTTTAAGCTGCCGCATTTTAGGAGGGTTTGTACACAGTGATAACTAGAGCTGCATGTCCAACCTCTTGTCCAGGGGAAGCTTGGTGTCAGCATCTACCTACACACAAAGGAAGTGCTGTGCAAGCTCCATCTGATAAGGAAAGCCTCTGTTTCATGGGAGCCGCATTCGGGTGGGGGCAGATGGCTGTGTTAGGCAAGGTCCAGCAGGAAACAGATACGCCCAGGCACAGAAAGTAAATGAGGAGATCTCAACACCGGGATTATTTACAAAAGTGTGAACAGGGCTGAGGGAATCCCAACAAGGTATGGGTGGCGCCTGGGGCAGGGACCAGTGGGAGCTATTACTTTTCTAAGCAGCAGGGTCAATGGGACAAAGGATTTAGAGTTTTACCTGCACCCGAGAGAGCGGCAGCTGAAGGAGGAAGCCACCCAGCAAGAGCTCGGGCAGAGGAACACAGGGACCTAGCAGGGAGGAGCTGGACAATGAAGACCCTGGTTTCATTTTTACCTGTGCTCTTAGCTGCAGGTGCCCCCCTGCAGGCACCAGCTCAATACAACTGGAAGCCAGAGGGCAGGGACGCTCATTGATGCCACTTGTGCAGGCTAGCCTCTGGGCATAAAGGATGGAGAAGGATGACAGAGGGTGTGGAGGGTTAAGAGAAGATGTTCATATAGGAACAGATGACATGGACTGTAGTCCAAGAATCCAGGGGACGGAGCTTGACTGGCCACCTAGCTTGGGAAGTTCCCTTCAGATACTGTTCCTTGTCTGGTTGTCCCCCAGCTGGGTGAAGCGAGGTCCCTTTCCCCATCAATCTCCTCATCAGAGGGTTCCTGACAAGCTTGTGGAAAGCAGCATCATCAGAGAGAGATTCCCATTGCACTGTCATGTTTCTTCCCATGGCTGCCTCATATCTGATCACCAGGAGGAGCCTGGCAGGGGAGACAGCTGGGCTCACCTCTCCTTCTTCATGAGAGCCAGGTTCTGTGCAATGAGCGTGCAGGGGAGCTGAGAAAGGAAGGCCCGTCTTCTACCCGCCGTGGCCTGGGGAGTAGGTCTCAAAACTGGTCCTTTTGGGAAGTCTAGCTTGGGGCTTGGAGACTCTGAGCTTCAACACAGAGCCCTGAGTCAAGATTTCTCCCCATAATTCTGCTCCCAGGACAGTTTTCCAGGGAAGAGCACGAGAAGGACTCCTAAGTCCCTCCAGGGCCAATTTCGCAGGGTGCCATCCAGTCATACGGGGCTCAGTCCTTGGTTAAATGCTTTGTGCTGCCATCTTGAAATTGGAAATGTATCATTTTTGAAGGCAGGACCCCATATTTTCGTTTTGCACGGGGCCACACAAATTACGTGGCTGATCCTATGTCTAAGCAAGTGAGAGGGCTCTGGGCTCTCTCTTGGCCTGATTCCTGTGTCTTGATCAGGACTCAGGAAAATTTCTCTAATAGTCAATATTTTAGGATTTCCAGGCTATACAGATGTCCTTGCAACTAATTCACTGATGTTATGGCATGAAAGCAGCCATAGACAATCTGTAACAAATGATGGGTGTGGCTGTGTTCTGATAAAACTTTATCTGCAAAAACAAACGGTGGGCCAGGTTTAGCGTATGGGCCATAGGTATACAACCTCTGGTCTGGGTTTTAAGCCCTTCCTCTCCTTGTCTGCCTGGCTGATTCTCGTTCTTTATGACTTGACTCAAAAGTTTTTCCTAACATCTCCAGGGAGAGCTCAGTGGCTCCTCTTCTGCCCCAACCTACACCAGCACCTGTACCTACTTATTTATTGAGCTAGAGCTAGGAGGCAAGCTTTGGGCTAAGCGCAAGGGGCTATCATGGTGAGTGAGAAGGCTTGGCTGCAGCCTTCCTGGAGCTTAGCGGTAAACACTGTGGGAGTCCTAGGCTGTACACTGCAGAAGGGCAGGGCTGGAGCCATTTTGTTCAATACTGTATATCCCCAATCCTAGCGTCATAATGTGGTGACAAAGTGCATGGACCAATACCAAAATGCACGGCCACATACCTACAATTCTTTCTTTCCCGCTGGGCCGGTTGAGCCCCTGAATCATTTTTGAAATGGACCTGGGAGATGTCTTTACCAGAGAGGTTGAGCAACTTGCCCTAAGACACACAGCAGCAGGCTAACGACAGACCCGGGATTCAAACCCCCAGGCCAGGCTCATTTCAGTCACATCCAGGAGAGGCTTCCTAACAGAGCCAGGAGAGGTGACACAGGCAGCTGGTAGCACGGGTCCCACTCAAAGCTGTGTAGATATCCCTGCTCTCCACTGGGTCAGCAGGAGGACTGGTTTATTGCCTCGGGGGGAGAGAATGGAAGAGTCTAGTGTTGGTTCCTATTACAAGGGAACTGTCCAATAAAAATCAGTCAGCCTATTAAAAAAAATCTTTACCTGGCTTCGAACGACACTTGGTGTTATTACAACAACAACCAAAAAATCCCATTTGCTTTCTATTATAGATCTGGTTGTGTTTTGTTTCCTTGTCCCCAGAGAGCACGGGTTTCCTGGCAGGGTGATTATTAGAAAAAAAAAGAGAAGAAAGTGGGCTTTGGAGTCAGACAATCTTGGGTCCAAATCTCAACTTGGCCACAGACTCACTGAGAGACTTAGACCGCTCATTAACTCTTTGAGCCTCAGTCTTCCTGCCTGTAAAACGGGCACACTGTTGCCTTCTTTCCCAAGGTTTTGGCAAAGTTGAAATGATGATGTAGTCAGTAGTTATGGCTTTGTGCCAAATGCCTTTATAAGAGACATGGCCCCTGCTCTCAGGGAGCATGCGTTGTACGGAGATACCAATCACGCCCACGTAACTTAGCAAATCAAAGAGCAAGGTAATTTCGAGTGGTGATCACTGCTGTGAGACAAATAAACCAGGGTGTGAGGGGCTAGAAATTGACCTGGGGATTAGGTTCACAGCCAGAGAAGGCTTCTCTAAAATCTGAATAAGAAGCAGCTGCTTTAGGGGAGGCTTGAAGGAAGAGGATGCCATGCAAAGGTCAGAGCAACTGCAAAAGTGCTGAGATGGGATCAAGCTCATTACATGAGGGAAGAGAAATGCAGCTGGAATGGCAGAAGTGGAGTGAGCAAGGTGGAGAGAGCGTGGTGGGTCCTCAATTCAGAAAGCTATCTGAGGCCAGATCACAAAAGGCCTTAAAAGCTGATGCAAGGAGGTTGAACTGTATTATTGCTGCATTGGAAAGATGTTGGAGAGTCTTAAGCAGGGGAGTTATCTGACCTGATGTATATGTTTAAAAGATCCCTCTGGTTGCTGGTGGAGAAGGGATTGCGGGGCCCAGTGGGAGCAGGGAGGCCCTGCCAGAGGCTCCTCACACTGGGGGAAGATGTCGTTTGTATCTAGGCATGAAGTAGATGGAGGCTAGGCCCCGACCCATTCCTGTCTTGTTTCATTGTTTCCTCCTGCATATCTCTGTCATTGGAGGAGTTTCAATGCATATCTGAAGGCCAAATAGACAAGATGCTGGAGAACCCTCAGATCTTGGGCAGCTTTGAATTAAAATACCTCTTTTGTCCAGTGGGCAAGACTGTAGAAGCCTTAGTAAGCCCCTCCCTAGTCCTGGGCAGCCAGGCCCCTGGCAAGAGCCAAAGAGACATGCTTTACCCATCAGAGATCCAATTTTTCCCAAATCACTCATTCTAAAGCTAGAAAATGCAAGAAGGCTGTTGTGGTCATAAAAGCGATGGATTGACAGCATCAATGTAATGACACAATGGAGACGGGGCTGTGTCTTGAGCGCTTCCTCGGTGACAGGTATTAAGCTAAGTGCCTTGTGTGCATTTGCTCACCAAACCCACCCGGCTGCCTTATGAAGTAGAACTCTTATTATTCCCACCTTATAAATGAGGAAACAGGCCTCCAGAAGTGATGTGATTGGCCCAAGGTGACGCAGCCAGGAAGTGGCAGAGCCAGGCTTGGAACCCAGGCTGTACCTCCAGCCATATTGCCCTACTTCTCCCAAAGGCTCTTTCATTGGGTTGTCGGAAAAGTCATGGCGCATTTTTGCAACGAAAAACATAGAAAAAATACGTCATGACTTTTCCGACAACCCAATAGTATGTTCACAGCCATCTCGCCTCACAGCCTCACTCCCTCATTACAGCGACTCACTGAACTAGGGCCTGCAGAGGGCTGCCATGGTCTTGGGGCTTCCCACATGTGATTGCATTGAAACATCTCCGCATCCATGAGTGGGGGCAGAGCAATCTCCAAGTAACTCACAGAGGCTGCGGGCTTGGGCTGAGGCCACCTGACTGAGAAGTGGCACAGGTGGGTTTCAGCCAAAGATGGAGCTGCACCTGCTGGAGACCAGACCAGCCACTGTCATCGCTCGTTGACCATCTCCTGCCTTCCTGGGGTGCCTGGGGGCACTGTGACTGCCATTGAGCCTTGGGAAGGTGGTCAGAGGGATGAAGAAAATGGACACAGGCCTTTTCTATGTAGGGTGACCACCTGCCCAGGCTTGCTTGGGACTGAGGGGGCTACCAGGATGCAGGACTTTTGGTTTTAACACCTGGATAGTTCCAGGCAAACCACATGCGGGCCTTCCTAACTAAAGGCCTTGGATGTGGGACT
>NW_017731582.1:930519-933062 GCF_001890085.2 Hipposideros armiger
CGTCAGCCAACCCCCAGACATGAGAGCATAGCCAAGAAAACAGAGCCACCTAGCTCATCACTTCAGATATGTGGGCAAAAGTGCTTATGATTGTAACTACTGAGATTTCATGGTCACTTGTTACAGAGCTTCACTGTGGCGACAGGTAACTGATGCACATATGGTTAAGAATTTGGACTCAGAGTTCAATTGCCTGGCTTCACCACATACTAGATGTGTGACTTGGAGCAAGTTACCTCGCCTCTCTGACCCTCAGTCTCTTCATCTAGAAAGTAAGGGTAATGATAGAAGTTGCCTCACAGAGGGTTCTGAGGATTTAATGAGATAGTTCCTGTAAAGTGCTTAGCACAGAGCCCAAAGCCTAGCAAGTGGTCAGCAAACATTCACTCAATTTTGCCGTTCCACAGCTGAACCAGAGCCTGCAAAGATATGCTTCTGGGTCTTCCCACCTCTGCACAGCCTGATTGAAAGACTCTCCCACCCCTTGCCACTCCTGGCTCCACCACGGTTACATTAAATCACTGACGGCTCTTTCCTCAGCAGCTACCTCCAAGCTCTCAACCTCTGTAGCTCAGAAGAAAAACCTGCTGAAGAAAATGCCAGCGGAAGATCCAGGACCTAGGACAGAGTCCTCTGTCTGGGCACTTAAGGGAGGCGCAGGAAAACGTATACTTCTGTTTTGAGATCCCTGTGTGGACCTGGTGCCAAAAATCTGTGTGAAGGGCGCAGAATTCAGTCAGCAGCGCAGCATGGGGGAAGGCAAGCATGTGGACGTCAGGCAGGATGAAGGCCTTCCTTCCAGCTGCCCAGTGGGCACAGACATCAGCCTGCAAACGGGTGATGAGGCAGCGTATTAAAATAAAGATTCAGCACCCTGGAGAAGGGTCTGACCAAGGATACAGGGATGCTGTGTGTGTGTGTGTGTGTGTGTGTGTGTGTGTGTNGGGCCTTCCTAACTAAAGGCCTTGGATGTGGGACTTGCTGTGCTAAAGCTGGTCAAGTCCTGGGCAACCTGGGGTGAGTAAGTCACCCTAATTCTATGTCACCCATGAAGCAGATAGAGAGTTAATGGGTTGAAGTTATGGGGTGGAGACAGAACACATCAGTATCAAGACATCACTTTTTAACTGTCAGAGATACTCAGAGATGGAATTGTGTGTCTGCAGTGGGTGGTGAGCTCCCCATCATGAGAGGCATACAAGCAACAGTCAGATGATGCTTGGTATAGAGCCCCCCAAAAGTCCACCCTTTGTCCCTGACTGTGAGGTGAGGCACAGGAGTGCTCTCTCTGAGCTCAGCTGGCCTGCTAGGACCCCTTCTTGCCACATTTTAGCTTCTCTTGGGCCCGCTGTCCAAAGTTGGCCCCATGCCTGCTTCCCTCCACGCCTCACAGGGCTGCTAAGTGAGGCCTGAAAATTACTTGCACGGTCAGGTAAATATTACAGCAGTCAAAGGTGCGGCTTTGGTGGAGAGAATGATGTGTAATTTGCAGAAATGCTACCAGTGCATCAAATTATACACACGACCTGCGAGAGGGGAGCAGTGACTGACAGCTTCAATGGCTCTGGTTTGGATAGGTTTTTTTTTTCCTTTTGAAATCTCGGATAGACACTGATATGAAGGAACTTGAAGATCACCCGCTGTGGTGGTGAGGTCTGCCTGGAGGGCAGGAAGCCCGCTGCCCCCGAGCCTGGCCTGTTTCCAGGGCAGCTGACATTGTAATCTCTATGGTCATGGTCAGAAATCTGGTCTCTAGTCCATGGTGGGCGCTGAGCAGCCTCAAGGAGTACTGTCTCTGTGGACCTCTGACCATGTGCCAGCTCTGAGCTAACATGCCTTTATTTGAGTTATGGTACCCAGGGCCCCTTGCTGCACCCAGCTGCCATAGAGAAGAATGAAGCTGATGCCAAGTGTTGGCAGAGCCTTGGGGGACTTGAGTCATCCAGGGTGCCCCCCCCCACCCCGCCATCCTCTGTCTGTTCTTCCTAGACTATCTGGGGCTGAGGAAGAAAATAGTTATGAGGGACCAAGCCAAATGAGTGGGATGGATATCTCAGAATTTTTTTCTCTATTGTGTCAACTGAGGTCTTCAGAGGAGCCACTTCCCTGAGCTTTGAGAGGTGAGGGTGAGGGGACAGAGAGGGTTTGGAGTCTTTTAATTCGGGTTCCCTGCAGGGCTGGTAATTCAGCCACCAGGAATGCTGCGAGCACAAAGCGGGTGGGAAACGAAGCTGCCAGCCGACAGCACAAGTGCAAAGACTCTGCCTGGTTCACCCTCGGAGCTGAGTCCTGGAGGAGGGGAGACGCATGAGGGTGGAGGAGAAGCGGGGGAGGGGCTAGTGCTGCAAGCAGGTGCATGGTGGGAGTTCAGAGAGCCGGAAGTATGCTCCCAAAATGCTGGCAAGCCTCTCGGTTTATGAATGGGGGGAACTGAGGTCACTTGGCAAATTACAGCTGCTAACTCATGTCTGTCCTTGCCTTCCCAGAAGCCTCTGCTCTTTCGACACGAAAGTGCAGGCCTGGAACTCAGTGGAGAGCAAGGA
>NW_017731582.1:934694-935692 GCF_001890085.2 Hipposideros armiger
GGACACCACCGTGAATAAAACAAAGACCCTTGCCCTTCCGTTGTTCACCTTCTAGAGCAGGGTCAGCAAACGCTGTCTGTGAAGGGCCAGATCACAACTGTTTGAAGCTTTATGGATCACACGGTCCCTGCTGCAACGACTCAATTCTACTGTTGATCAGCGAAGATAATATGTAAATGAATAAGCATGGCTGTGTTCAAATAGACTCGTTTACAGAAACAGGTGGTGGGCCGGATTTGGCCTCTGGGCTGCAGTTCCATCTATTCTAGAGGATCCAGGCTGGAGAAGTGGCTGTCTGTCTATGATGGAGCCAGACGTGGCCCAAAGAATGGCGCTTCCGCCCTTTGAGAGCTTAGGGTCTTGAAAAATTGGCAGGTTCTAGCCGTAGGGCCTCCTCTCCCCTCCTCTCTCCTTTCTCCAAGCATCACCAAGGGGCCCGGGGCCTCCTGCTCCAAACCCCTTTGAGTCCAAGGCTGTGCTTCCCCACAGTGGCTGCTGCAGGAAGAGGACAACAGAAGAAATCCAGAAGATTCTCAGAGAGTGGATCCTGACAGGAGGCCAGGCCAGGGTAGATAGGAGGCTCCGCAAAAGGCTAAATAGTTGAAAATCAGCTCCCCACATCCTCTTCCTCTGTGTTCTGGGACCGCATCCCTAATCCTTGCCCATCTAGAACCTCCTTTGACTTCCTAACTGTGGTCAAGACTCACCTCCTCCAGGATGCCCACCCCGGTTTACTCTCCGGGGTCTGGTCTTTCTTGGCTCTCTCCTCAGTGCACAGTAACGTTTGTTTCCTATGGATGTCCCACCTTGCCCATTAGACAGCTTATTCCAATGACTGAGAGGACAATGTCTAGGCCAGCCAATCGTCAGCCAACCCCCAGACATGAGAGCATAGCCAAGAAAACAGAGCCACCTAGCTCATCACTTCAGATATGTGGGCAAAAGTGCTTATGATTGTAACTACTGAGATTTCATGGTCACTTGTTACAGAGCTTCAC
>NW_017731582.1:938539-939415 GCF_001890085.2 Hipposideros armiger
GTTCCAAGAGACCCCTCCAAAATGAAGATTCAGAAGTTCTCAGAGCAGGAAACGGTCTCAGAGAGAACGTGATCAATGCACATTGCAGACAGAAACCGGGGCCCCCAGGTCCCACGGGAAGGAAGCAGCAGAAGTGGACCCAGGCTTCAGCTGCTCAGTCCAGACCTGGTTCCATTCCCCATGACACCTAGTAGAGAGGGGGGTGGGACTGGAAGACCCCTCCTCCCCCAACTTCCTTCTGTTTCCTCAGGCTCACTTTACTGGAACCTTCACAAAGGATGGCAGAAGAAAAGCTGAGGAAGCAAGACCTCTTCCAGCATGAAGGGTCATTCCCCAAATTGGCTCTGAGCACATTCTACAGAAGACTTTGGAAGCCCAGTCACATCATACACGAGAGAAACTCTCAGTGATACGGCGGGTCCCTCCTAAGCGCCCCTCTTTTATCCCCTCCAGTGGCCTCCCTATTCCTCATCAGGAGTCCATGTTGGCGCCTTTGCTCTGCCCTGCCTTCCTCTCCTCCCCAGTCCAGAAGTCTGGACTTTGTGTCACAGGTGCTGATCCCCGCCATCACGCAGCTGTCCAGACACTCCCGTTTATGTCACCTCAGCAGGTCCAGAAGGGCAGGGAGCATGAAGGGAGGGCTGTGGACGTGGCTGAGTGGCCCCATTCCCACACCATTTGTTGTGTGTTTGCAGCTGCCAACCACCACGCAGCAGGCAGGCTTGCCCCAGGAGCCCCTGTGGAAAGCACACTGGGGTCCTGAGCAGTCGCGGGGCCAGGGGCCAGGCAAGGCCTTTGGGAGTGGGCAGCAGAGGGGAATGGACTTGGTTCTTAGCAAAAGGAAAGACCCTCCCTCAATACATGATTTATTCCTCA
>NW_017731582.1:945890-950215 GCF_001890085.2 Hipposideros armiger
GGTGGATGGATGGATGGGTGGATGAATAAGTGGATGGATGAGTGGTTGGATGGATGGATAGACAAACACCTGAATGATCACTATGCTCTAATGGGCTCTAGGCATGACAAAGCCTCTTTGGAAGACTCCAGAAGTGAAGCAGAGCCACCAGCCTTGGGTAGTGTATGTCCAGGTAGTGCAGGCAACAGCCTATTTGTTGGTTGATGAGGAATTCCAAGACCACCAGCCACTACCTGAGAAAGCCAACTGACAGACACTCTTATGGGAGTAAGTTTCCAAAAGCACCTGCTGGACTAGAAGGAAAGAAGTCAGTTGATAAGAGGGACTGAGACTTAGGCCAAGTCCGTTTAGGCAGTAGGTCTAGAGCTGGTAAATGGGTGGACAGAGCTACATGTCCTTGGGAGGCTCAGAAAGAGGGAAATGGGAACTTCAGGTAAAGAAACTCTCCCAGCCTCACAACCTGTGTCCTCCTGACCCCTCCTCACCTCTTCTCCCACTTTTCAGCCCAGGAGTTAAAAGTGGAAGCACTGGGGCCATCCGCCTGGGCTCTAGTCCAGGCTCCAGGACTTACTAGAAGCATGAACTGGACTCAAGTACCTAGGACTCAGTTTCTATATCTACAAAATGGTGACAATAATTGAACCTCTGTTCTCCAGAGTTGTTTGAAAGATTAGAGATCATTTATAAAGTACTGAGCACAGTTCCCGGGACATAGAANCCTAAAGCACACGCGCGCACGTGCACACACACCACCACCACCACCACCACCACCACCGTAAGCCTTGGACACTCTTATCCTTTCTCTTCTTCAATATGAAATGTCAAGACAGAAGTCCCTATTTGGTGGCATGGGTGAAGGCTAGAAGGTTCAGGGAAGTGAACATGGAATGCAGGCAGCTCATGGGTAGATTTCATAGGCACCAAACCCAATGGCCTTTTTCAAACCTCTTTTTTCTCCAGAGTTAACCTGGATGAAAACTTCATTTGTGAAAATCTTTTGTTCCGTGGTCTTGGAGAGGGGCAGGATACTTCCTTGCATTAGTGCCTGCTGTATGCCATGAACGTTACCAGACACTTTCTCCCTAATCCTGACCATTATGAGGTAGGTGTGGATGTCTCCATTTCATTGATGAAGAAACCAAGGCTCAGAGTGGTCCCACTCAACATCACAGAGATGCCCAAAAGGAGAATCGAGATGCAGACCCAAGTTGGCCAGGTCCCAGAGTGCCTGCTTTTTGCAGAAAACCAAGCTTTCTCATAAACTGGCCTCGGCAGAGTGTCCCAGCCTCAGGGGACCTGGCAGATGCCCAACCTCGGGGTGATCCTTTCCCTTTTGCTGTTTTATTTATTCATCCAAAGACTCAGCAGCCAGACCTGTTTCCTTTCTTGCAATATTTATTCGTGCTTTACCTGCTTTCGAAAGGGCCCCACCAGAGGCCAACGGGCAAGGGAGGGACGGAGAGGCTGGGCTTGGCTCTTTGCTGGTTCTGTTCACTGTGGCACTCAGACGAGCTCTCAGTTCCCTTGGGGTTCCGTTGCAGAAAACTTCCCTGGGAACCAGGTTTATGGGAAGCGGGGAGATGGGAACCACTGGGCACTCACTAGGTACTGAGCACTGTACCACAGACTTGACGTCAGCGTGCACTCAGTCCTCACAAAATCTCACGGAGGGAAGTATCTCCCCATATTATAGATGGGGAAACTGAGTCTCAATGGGGTGAAGCATACCGCCCAAGGTCGCAGGCTGGCAAATGTGAGGTCCAGGGCTCAAATGCAGGTCTGAGCTCTTCCCTACATGATACCTCTCCTTAAACTTTCTTACACCGGGGTCTTCATTTTACACATGGGGAAACTGAGGCTCAGACATGCCCAAGCTCAAACAGTGTACTGACAACAAAAATCAAGACTAGGGCCCAATACATGATTTTTTCCAGGCAGATAGCGCAGATTTTGTATATATATTGCGTAGTGCACTGTCATTACAAGGGGGCGTCATGCACAGTCTCTCCACTAACACTACCAGGAAGTGCTTCCTTAGGTCTAACTTCCATCCTGTCTGCTGTGGTTTGGTTACGGTCTATGTATTCCAGGAAACATAGGCTAATGCACCCAAAACTGGGATGGCACTATTAGTCAAAAGGAATGGGGCGATAAAAAATAAAGTGTGTGTCTTCTTTATAACTTCCTTTACTGTTCAGAGTGAAGAGTATAATTTGCTTGACTTGCTCCAGCTCATCAGCTTATCACTGAGGGCCTAGCAACTCCGGGAGGGGAGGATTATGCAAATAGAAATCAGCTTTTAAGAAAGTGGGCTAATCCAATATTACCAAGAGGGCTGAGTTTGAGAGGAAAGGGGGAAGCCACTGAGATGGGTGGGTTGTGGAGACAGTGAGCCAGTTCCTGGCGTAATGTGAAGGGAAGAACCTGACTGGATAGGGTGCCCTTGCTTGCACCTGAGCCAGGTAGTAGGAAAGGGGACCCGGTCTCCGTTTTCCCAGAGAGGGAAGGAGAGGGTAGTAGGCTAGTGGACAGAGAGACTATGAAATCATTTGTCGCTGGGATGGCCCCTCCTCCTTCCCAGAAATCTGGCCAAATCCTGAGAGGGAAGTGTGGTATCAGAGGCTAGAAGCTTCCCCCCTGAGCTTTTCACAAAAAGGCAGACCCAAACCCACCAGGTGGAGCAGATCGCAAATTCAGAAGGTCAGACCAAGACCTTTTTCTCCCTCTTGGGAGATATCCAGGAACACAGGATGGTTCTGAGAGGCGGCTTCTCAATGGAACAGGTGCCGGCAGCACCACGGACAGCTCTCAGAGGGACGCCCTGGGAGCCACGCTCCTTTAGTGACTCAGAACTGGGTCTTGGAGATCCAGTCTTAGGTTTTCTTTTGACAGACTGGAAGCCTCTCATACCCTCAGCCCTTGTGGCTCCGGCAGTGAAGGCAGACAACTAAACAGGCAATTCGATTCACTTTGATAAATGCTTTGATTTAGAGGAAGTGGAGGGGAACTGTGGAGACTCAGAGCAGAAGCATCTAACCCAGATTTGGGCATGGAGAAAAGATTTCCAAACTGAAGGATGAGCAGGAATGAACCTCAGTAAGGGAGGAGAGTGAATAGATTCCAGGAAGAGGAACAGCATAGGCAAAGGCCCAGAGGCAAAAGAGGGCGTGGCTTATTTGAAGAGCTGAACGACACTCCATCACATGGCTGGGACGTTAGGTGGGAGGGTCTGCTTGGGGGATGGTGAAAGATGTGGAGGAGAGGAAGGCAGCGGCCATGTCCTGTAGGGCTCTAGATGACATGGGACAGAGCTGGACTCCGTTCTGAGCTCAAAAGTACGCTGCTCTGGGGCTTTATGCATTGAAATCACATGACTCAATTTGCATCTTGAAAGTTCCCTTTAGCTGCAGGATAGAGAATGGATTGGGGCCAGGCAAGCCCGTGCCACTGGGCAGGTCAGGAGGTGACAGTCATCCTGACTCTGGCGGGGCCTCAGGATGGGGGGGAGTGGGCACATTTGAGGGCGATTTAAGAAATGGAATTACAGGATTTGGAGGGAGACTGCTTGGGGGTGGGGAATGAGGTGGGGGTGACGCGTGACTCATTGTATGGGAGCGCGTATAAGAAGCAGGGAGGAAGAAAAGGAATATGGGATAAAGTCAAGAGGGAATTACAGGCAAAGGGAGAGGGGGTGACTTAGATCAGAAACAGGCAGGGTCTTAGAGAAATGAGGGCAAGGAGATTAGCAAAAGGGGGGGCTGCGAGAAGGTGAGGGGCATGATAGCATGATCAGGATAAGGGATTCAAGTCTTTATTCTGTCACCCACATGTCCTGTCAGGGTATGTCAGTGTCATCCACAGCTGGACTGCACATGACTGTGGGTGGTATTAGGCTCGACAAAGGCTACTCTGCTTGAATGGCTGAGGAAACCCCCATCAGCCCAGCATGGGCACCACGTTGAGTGGGCACTGAGCAGGCAGCCCGAGAGTGGACAGCGGGGTTTGGCTCCTTATTGCCCTGCACTTGAGCCAGGCTCAGCCCCTCCTCCAATCCTCCGTTTCTTACCCTGTCACATGGGTGCTGGGACACTTCTCCATCCACTTCTCTAAAGTGGAAGCAGCTGGAGACTGGAAGAACGTGTCTGGATAGGGCTAGCCTTGTCATTTGTCTTGGGGTCAGTGTATTTCACTTTGTGGATTCAGAGCATCTATCACTTGACAAAGCGTAAAGGTAGATGGGCTGGATGCATTAACCTCTCCATTTCCCAGAAAGTCCCAGCCTGTGGTGCTGAGGGCCTGGTGTAAGGAGGAAAAGACCACTGGCA
>NW_017731582.1:951600-953132 GCF_001890085.2 Hipposideros armiger
TCTTCCAGATAACATGCAATAAAGTCAAGTTGAACTGGCCTGTCTCTTTAATTGGTGCTTTGGCAAAGAAGAGATTCCCTGCTAAGCATTAAAAGGCTTTAAAATTCTCTTTATTGAACTACCTCTGAGAGCCCATGCTGGATCCCAGGGACTGGCAGGAACCAGGTTGGAAGTTCCCTGGGCAGGACCATGCAGAGATGAAGGGGCTCCTGCACCTCCTAGGAGGTTGCTGGCCTGGAGCCAGAGGCCTGGGATCTGGCACTGTTCCCAGTCCTCAAGAGAATGAGTGTCCTCTCCTACCCCTTACATCTAGGGACCTGCAGGTACCAGGAAACAGCGCAGCCCCTCAGATGACTTGGGGAAGTTTGGGCCTGCTGTGGCCCCTTTGATCTCTGGGCATGGTGGCAAGGCTGCTCAGTTGCATCTTATGGTAAAAAAAATGCAGGGCCAGGTGGACTCTACGTGAGGATGAAGTTGCCAGGAAAGGCCGCCTGCATCTTGGGGAAGCGGGATGCAGTCCTTACAGCCCAGTGACTTCCTAAACTTGTTCTGATCCCGGAGGGGCTTTGACAGGACGAATCAGAGTCATCACCCAGGGTCGTGAGTGTGAGGGGGCAGGGGAGGGAGATGGCTTGGCGATTCTTCCCAGTCATTCCCATGGGGTGAGCACCTCCTCGGGCCAGCATCTGAGCTTTGGATGTTCTTCCTACACCACCTCATTCAGTCCTCCTAACGGCTGTGTGAAGACAGCATCATTAACCCCCTTTTCTAAAAAGGAAGTCTAAAGTTCAAAGAGGGTACGTAGCTAAACTCAAGGTGTGATGGGGAAATGGAGGAGGTGGGATTAGAACCCATGATCTTCCTCGTGCGCCATACATTGTTTCTCAGCATGGAGACAGGAAAGAGAACAGCAGGCTTGGGGAGCAAGCCCCAGTCCCCCTGTCCTCTCTCCATCTCCTTCCACTCAGATCTCACCACATGCGACCAGGAGAGGAACTTTGCCCGAGGAACTTCCCCAGTGGTTGATACTCTTGGACGTGCCGGGGAAGGAGAAATCCAGAAGTCACGTGACAGCACATAGAGGCACGTGGGGTATGCAGACCTGGGTCCTGGCTCTGGAGGCCTCTGCTTAGCTAGCGACTATCTGAGTGGCTGGGGCAAGTGCATATCCTCCTCTGGGCCACTCTTTCCGCCTGGACTTGGACATCTCTAAAAGCCACTCCAAGGCTAAAGCACCAGGGTCTTATGACCGTGTCTTTTAAAAACCTCGATTTAGTGGGGGCCTACCAGTCAGGCATAGTACAGATGTTGTAAGAATGTTACAGCTTCGGTCCACTTCTCCGCATCCCCATTGCCACCTTCCATGTCCATCCAGGCCACCATCATCCCTCATCTGGAAAACTGTGCAAACTTCCTAACCCTTTCCTACCCCACTCTTGTCCTGAGCAGTGACAGTACTGGGTGATCACTAAATTTTATCTTGTTATCTCTTTCCCAGACATCCAGTAAAACTATATTTCCCAGCCTCCCTG
>NW_017731582.1:953632-1004578 GCF_001890085.2 Hipposideros armiger
CTTTTGGCGGCAGCCATGTATGTTGACCGTGTGAAGCAATAAGATGCAATGAGCCTGGATCCCTGAGTCACCGCATGGAGGAGAGCTGCCCTAAACGACCCACATCTAACTTTTTGTGAACAAGAAACAAACATTTGTTGCAACAAGCTGCTGGGGTGCTTGGGGGGAGAGGGGGAGGTATTTTGTTAATGCAACACGGCTTAGTCTCCCCTAAGTCTTACACACCCCTATCGTCCAGTCTCTGCACAGTAGCCAGAGAATTATTTTCAAAACATAAATTAGATCAAGTTGCTTCCCACTTAAAGCTGCCCACCCAGTCCCATGACACTAAGAGTAAAATTGACAAAGCCCTGTGCGAGACAGCCTGTCTCCTTTCTGACGGATGCTGTCTCTCCCTCTGTCCTTCATGCTCAGGCACATGTCTGATCTCTGGACAGTGGGGCCGAGCTCATCTCTTCCGTAGATACCCTCCCTGCCCGGAACGCACCTCCCTCAGATCTTTGCATGACTCCCCCACTGTCACAGACAGCTCAGTTTCAATGTCATTTCCTAAAAGGCACCTTTTCTGGCTAGCCAGTGTAAGAAGCACCATTTACTCTCTGTCACATCCTAAAGTATCTATACCATATTTATCACTGTCTGATATTTTCTTGCTGATTAATTAATTAATGGTCTGTCTCCCCACCCCACCCCCATTAGAGCAGGGATATTGTTTGTCTTACTCACCATATATCCTGGTGCCTAGAATAGTTCCTGGCACATGGTAGACACTTTGTAAGTGCTTGTGGGCTGCGGACATTAACTTTTATAGCTCTGTAAGGTGGGAGTTCCTACCCCCATTTAGCGCCAGAGGAAACTGAGGCCCAGAGATGTTAAAACCAGTAAACAGCAGAGCTCAGATTGCAGCCTGTCTCTGTCTAACTCCACGCTCATCGTCTTTCTACTTTATAATTGTTGCCTCTTTAGAAGGTCTTTTAATTACATGGGGTTTATGATCCCACACAAAGAAGGGAAGTGGCTCTGTCTTTAGCAATTTCTCTCAATTCAGCCCTTGCCCTCAGGGGCTCCCAGTCTGATGGGGGAAGCACGGTCTTTTTCTCCTGAAGGAATGCGCAGTCGGAGGCTGTGGACAGAATCCCGTCGTGAGAGAATCCCAGGAGAGTTCCCAAAGCAACATGGAGGTGAGTGCCAATGGACAGAGTGTGTGCGAACTCACCGGACCTCGAAAAAGTACCAATTGGAGAGAGAGAGGGAGAGAGAAAGAGAAAGAGACAGAACGCTGTGAGCACTGGGGCATCCACACCTCCCTCCCCAGTGAGAAGAAGAGCGCTGACTATCTCACGAACGAACGAGCTGGCAGAGCTGCTGCCAAGGCTTCCCCTGGCAACAGGAAACGAGTCTGAGGACACACAGTGTGTGTCAGTGAAGGTGGTCAGGAGCAGGACCTGGGGTGCAGGTGATGACGGCCCAGGTCCTGCTCTGGGTGGTTTCCATCACAGCGCCGACTGCCCCACCCGCTCCTCTGTGCTGAGGAGGGGGGCAAAATCGGGAGTGAAGGCAAATATGGGCAGGATTTCTATTCGAAGGCTGGAACTTCTCTTGCCATGGGGCCTTTGGTCTCAACCAGAGAGATTTAAGGGGTATCCGAAACTGGACTTGGGCTTTGGAGTGGCCATCCAAGTGTGCTGGCCAATCTCTCTGAGCTCAGAAAGCTGCCTGGCACCCATGCTGCTTCCTACATAAGGTAACCCCTGGCTGGACCACCTGCCATCTCACCTCACCTCTCCATCTGGTGAGGTGGTGAAGGCACTCACACCTCCAGCCCACCTCGGATATCACCTCCTAGCTGAAGCCTTCTCATATCTCTCCCCCACCGCCCAGCATTTTGCTCCTTCTGCTGGGTATCAAGCAGGCTTCTCTGGCCACTGATCCATCCCCTGTCCTCCACCCCCCACCACTGCCACTTTCCTAACTCAGGCCACCTGGGTCGCTGCAGCAGCCTCCATCCTGGAGCCCCTAACCTGCCCTTGGGCTCCCCAACCTCCACCCAATCCTAGTTCATTGACCTCACAGCAACCAGCGAGCAAATAGACTGTGCCTGCCACTGCTCTGTGTAAACATGAGGTCCCCCTTTGCCGTCAGGGTTAAGTTCAATCATCCTATGAATGTATCGTCTATGAATAGACTACCTGGTCTAGGCCCTACTCACCCTCCACTACTTTCTGTTTCTTTGCCTCTCCCTGTCTCAGGCCCCACAAAATGGCCCACTTTAATTTGCAGGGGTGCCACACTTTCTCTTAGGGGGCCTGAACAGGCTCTTGGCTAAGTTCTCCCCATTCTTCAAACCCTAGCTTATAATTTCCTTCCTTGGGAAGCCAACCCTGACCACTCAAGTTTGGGTTGGGGGTCCACACAATAGACCCTCGCCATCACTTGTCAAGTAGCTCTGGTTTACACCCTCTGTATCCCCCGATAGGATGGACGCTCCTTGGGAGCAGAGGGAACCTGCCTGCTTACTCAGTGCTATATCCTCAGCATCTAGCACAGGGCACGGCACCCCAGGGCTGCCCAGGAAATATTTGTTTAGCAAATAAATGACTTGGGGATGTTGGATGAATGAACGATTTCTCCCAGAGCACTTTGCACGGGAGGACTCACCATGCGGCCTCTTCGGACCACAACTTACTGATATCTGTGTCCTAAGGACCATGGTAGGCAAAAGCGAACAGACTGAATGAATTTCTCAGGGTCTCAAGAGGGAGGCTGTCTTGCCCGCTTTGGTAGCATTTTCCAGTCCCCTACCCTCTGACCCAGAAAGTCACAATAGCAGGCTGCCCTATTCTAATGGAAAATCCCAGCACTGCTTTTCCTACAAAGACAATCTATAGATCGCTCCACAGAACTCCGCCAGCACCATGGAAATCAGCCTCTGACGGTCTGCCGAAAGCCAACCACATCGTGCAAAGTTTTGAGATGTACACAGGGGTTAATTCCAGCATTTTGAAACGAGCTGCCATTGTCTCCCTTCAAAGTCCAGTCAGCCGGCGTTGTCCGGGCTCCCGCTGGGTTCACAGCCCTGTGTGGGGAGCATAGAAGGGACAGAGGGAGGGACAAAAAACCAGACTCCGCTTGCAGGAAATCGATAATCTCAACAAGCTGGTTGCCTCTCCCCTGGAGGTGTTCTGTGGGCCTCTCTGTCCAGGGAAGAATCCTCCATGCGGTATAGATGCTTCTATTGCTGAGCCTTTTTCATTTGAGTGTTCGCTCCTTTTATTTAGCTCATGACCCCATTTGCCTGGGAAGCCTGGTGTGTGTGCGTGGTGGTGGTGGTGGGGCGGAGGCATGGGGGAGAAGCTAACACTTGGAAGTACTTACTAAACAGGAGTGTAGACACTGAAGCCACCTGTCAGGGTTCGAATCCCACTTCTTGAACTCACCCGATGAATGATCTCGAGCAAGTTATTGCCTCACTGTGCCTAAGCTCCCTCATCTATACAATGGGCACAATGGCAGTAACGACCCACAGGGTGGCCGGGAGAATTCAATGAGCCAGTATACGCGGAGTGCTCACACAGCGTCTGGCCTATAGTCAGGGCTCAGTAATACTTGCTTCTATTGCTATTGTATTGATATTATGTGTCAGACACTATTGTCAGCACTTGCTGGAATGATCTCATTTCATATATATCGTAATACCCCACAGGGAGGTACTACTTCCATCATTTTCCAGATGAGAGAACAGAGGCTCCGCGAGGCCCAGGACCTGCCACAGCCCATGGCCTCGCTGGCTGGAGCCCTGGAGCCACCGCAGAGCACTTCCTTTTGCTCTCATCTCCCGATGCCGCTGTCTGCCAAGCCCCTGGAAGCTCACACTCAGAGGACAATGCCCTCCTTCCCTGCCACCAGGATGACAAAGGCAGGCAGTGGGTGGGATGGTGATGGCGTGTCCCAGGTGGACGCACTCGCTGCTCCAGCCCCTGGCACAGGCTGGAACCCTGACAGAGCCAGCTCCATCCTCGGCTTATCAGGGCGGCAGGCAGCCCCTGTGACATGGAAGATTGTCATCCACTGACTGTCTCAAGAGAGCTAGAGTGGGGCTCTGGGGTCAGAAGGACCCGGGTTGGAATTACAGCCCTGCAACTTTTGGGAAANCAGAGCCAGCTCCATCCTCGGCTTATCAGGGCGGCAGGCAGCCCCTGTGACATGGAAGATTGTCATCCACTGACTGTCTCAAGAGAGCTAGAGCGGGGCTCTGGAGTCAGAAGGACCTGGGTTGGAATTACAGCCCTGCAACTTTTGGGAAATCACGTCTCATCTCTGCGCCTCAGTTTCCCTATCTGTGTGACGGAGCTGCTCATAGCTCCTGCTTCAGGCGGTGCACGGACCTCTCTTAGCTTAGTGCCTGGTGTGGCATGAACAATCAAGGATCCATTTTCCTTGTGTCCCAAGCAGCTTCCAAATGTAGTCCCAAGCAGCTGATGAATTTCCCACAACCTCTGAGAGCCCACGCGGGGGCCTGAGCCCAGGGCTGCTCTGGCTTGTCTGGGCAGGGCAGCTCTAAAAATACTAGACAGGCTGCCACCAGCTGACACAGTGGTTTGGTGGGAGTTAATAAAAGGTGACCCAAGCATGGGGCTCAGTGATTATAGAGCAGGCTGAGTCACTCCCCCTTTTCCTTCTCAGTTGGGCACCCAGGTGGGCATGACTCCAGGGACTCCACTGCAGCAAGACAGTAGCTGCCATCTTTGCAGGAGACCAGAGGAAGCCCGAGGCGACGAGACCTCAGAGAGTGATTGCGATAATGAGCCTGGAGGTTGGATCCTAAGCTCCACAGGATAGTTAAGTTGACCGGTGTTAAGTGAAGGGAGATTACAAGATACAGGCTCCTAGGGACTGGGGTGCTGGGAAGAGGAAAGGGTGCTGTCTGCAACAACGATGAGATGGAGCAATTAGTTTAAACAACCAGAGCAAGATGACAGGCAGGAAAGTGTGGGGCCTGAAGCAGCAAGAGGCATGCCAGACAATGAGTGGGGCCTGTTGGGGACTGAGGTGTCAACAGTTAGGGAGCAGGGAAGCATCGTCCACAGGCTTGGAGGTGGGGGTGGGGGGAGCCTGGGACCATGGCACACTGCAACTCTATCTCAAGCCCCTCAGAGCTGAGATGCCGCTTGGAAAAACCCAGAACCCAAAAAACTAGGACTGAGATATTTACTCTTTTTCAGTCCAAGCAAGTCCCAAATTCAACAGCAAAAGGAGGGACAGAGAGCTGGCCCGTTCAGGGCCCGTTTTTAGTGTCTGGGCATCTAGCTTCACTTTCGCTGTGAGAAATCACCAGTGCGTTTCCAGCTCTGGATTCCCCGTGGGGTCAAGTTTAATGACTTTTGAAAGGAGAGAGTCATGAGTCAGGTGGTGGCCTGACCCCGAGGGTTAATAGTGTTTGAATCTCGATCAGAATCTAAGTGGCTTTGAGACCTGGAGGGATTCCTTCCCTTCCCCAGGCTTCTCTGGTCCCAGCCAAAGAGGGTACCCCAGCCACCTCACCCCGCAAAACAGCCACAAGAGTAATCAAAGAGTAGAGCCTAGACCAGTGCCTGGCACTTTGTAGGCACTCAACATACACGTGTTCACGGGTTAAGGCAACAATCTATCCAAAAGGTATAGGAAAGGAAGAAATAAAAATGTCAGCTGAGGAGACTGAATGCCCAGACAATACAAGGAAAGCCACCACATGCTTATTAAAGAGAATAAATGAATTCATCTAATTTGTAGGATACAAGAGAAAGCCACACACATACGCAAAAATCAATTGCATTGCATTCTTACATCCCGGAGACCCACAGAAAATCCAATGAAAAATATTCCATTTATAATAATAGAAAATAAGTACTTGAGAGTTCTTTTAATTTGGGACACAAGATATTTGTTTAAAGAAATTATAAAATCCCAGTGGAGGCTCCATATTAGGACAACCATGAACATAATTCATTACATTAGTAAATTAAAGGAGTAAAACACCATATGATTACTTCAATACATTCTTAAGAAGCATTTAATTAATTTTTCTTTTTAAAAACTCTAGGTGAAATTGGAATAGAAGTAAACTTCTTTTACATGAAAGAAACTGTATTTATCAGAAACCAGCAGCAGATATCATACGCAATGTTGAAATACATGCAATCCTATGAAAAACAGAAATAAGACAAGGAAACATTTTACTACAAGGATTCTGGAGGTCTTAGACAATGGAATAAGGCAAGAAATTATCGTACGTTCAATAAGTAATAATAACACCAACAATTTATGTAGTGCCAGGCACTGTCCTAAGTTCTTATCTAAGATGAGAATACTGGGGCACAGAGAGGTTAAGTAACTTGCCCAAAGTCACACAGTTTCTAAATGGCAAAGCTAGGATTTGAATCTAAGTGATCTGGTCCCACGATACGTGCTCTTATACATTATGAGAGACTCAGGTGTTAGACGAGAACAGTTATCATTAGTTGCAGATAATATAATTGCATAACAAAAAAACCCCTAAAAGATTGAAATTTAAAAAGCCTGTTAAAACTGATAAGTGTCAGTAAGATGTCTGCATAAACAACAAATGTGTGAACATCACCAGTTTCCTTTACTCCACAAGGGCAGAACCTCTACAGCAGTGCCTAGCACCCTGCCTGGGACATAGTGGGTCCCTGATAACTACTTCTTGAAAGATGAATCCATAGAGCACAGCATCATTTGGAAAGGCCCAAACAGTCCAGCAACGCAGCTGGATTTCTTTGAGGGATCCACTGAAGGACTTCCCTCCAGCCTCCAGCTGGTCCCCCTCCAGCACGTGTTTGGGGTTTGCAGGAACAGAGAAACGGCCCCCAGCATCCCCGAAACAACCCCTTCAAACCACTGATCCCTTCCCTATCCGTCTCAGCCCGACAGCTGTGTGGGATCCTGGCACCGACAGCTGTGTGGGTTCCTGGCACCCTGTCCCTGCTGGGAGGGGGAGGTGACGTCCACGTCAGCACGCTCCGTCCAGCGGGCTAGCCCCGCCTCTTTCCTACCATCACTCAGAGTTTCTCAGGACTGTTGACAACGGATGGAGCGCTGCCCTTGAATCTGCCCACGGCCTGTGTTCACGGAGAACTAGAGCGCCATCACGAGGGTGGAGATGTGAAAAACCGAACTGGCAAGGGTGAGCTTTGTCACCCACACCCGTATACTTTTGAGACCGAAAGAGGGACGCTCTTAACAATCACCCTCAGATAACAAGCACAGTGAGGACTGGTCAAGGCAAACTGGGTTGCATGGCCACTGTCGCTGCACTCCCATGAGGCCAGTGCATTTCACAGACACAGATATGGAGGCTGAGAGAGGAGATGGAGGAAGAGGCGGAGCCTGGAATTGAACTCAGCTTTTTCTGCTGCCAGCATCCCTTTTGCTACATGGCCCTTTGACCTCTGGTCCACACACTCCTTGGGGGCACAGGATGCCCTTCTTTGAAACACCGCCACACACAGGCTCCTGCACATCAGGAATTGGGTGGGGTCAACGTGGACCCTTAGGAACAGTAGACTGGGGGGTGCTTACAGAACACTAACAAGGATGGAGTGGGGGGGAGGCCACAGAGGCAGAGGGCACCAGGGAGGGGCAGGGAGGGGCAGGGCTACATGGAGGAGCTGTAGGGCGGGGGGCGGGACAAGGGAAGGGGGGACATGGGAAAGATCCCTAGGCTTTTGGCTTAAGTAACCACGTGGATGATGACGCCATTTACTGAGCTGGGGAAGAATGGGGAGAAACAGGTTTGGGGAGAAGTACAGAATTTCGATTTGGCCATGTCAAGTCGGGGATGCTTATCAGACATCTCTGGGGAGGGGTCTAGAGAGTTGTAAATTTGGATGATGCTCTTTTGCTTTCAATTTCCGAATGCTCCCCATGGATATAATCCAAGCTCCATTGCACGGGAGCCCAGATGCCGTACGTTCTGTTAGGCCCCTAATTGCCTTCCTCCCTCCTCTCCATGTCTCATCCTTCACCAGCGCCTGATGGGATTTCGATGGGCCACCCTCTGGCCCTTTGCACCTGTTCTTGCCTCTGCTTGCCGTCCCCTCTGTCCTCTCCTTATTCCGGAACAGCTCCAGACTAAGGTGGGGCCTCCTTCCACGTGCCTCTGTGACATCTGTCTCTCCCAGCAGAGCGTGAGCCAGGGATATCATCTCCACGTCGTACCCCAGAGCCCTGCACAGGTTTTCTGCAGGTGTTAGCTTTGCATATGGAGGAATGAAGGCATGAACTGGAGACCTCGCTAATTCAAGGCTCACAGATTCAGGCAGGCTTCACTTCTCGGCGTGATTTCATGTTCATCCAGTAAACAGGGTGAAAGGGGAATGTTTAAACCACTTAAGGAAATAAACAGCTTTCCAACACCCTCAATTATTTTGGAAGCATGCGCTCATGTATAATTAATATGCCAATTAAAATGATTATTATAATGGTTAAAGCAGGTCCCCCAAGAACCACTACTTGATAACACTTGTTTAGACTCATTTGAGTTACTCCACCGCCTCGCAAAATAATAACAATACTAAAACTTCATTTCTTGAAGAATAGTCTCCAATCGGACTTTCCACTAATGGGGGCCACCCGTTTTCCTCATCAAACAGATTCCTAAGGGCCATGTGCCATGACTGGAAGGAGACCCAGCTCCTCGGCGGTATTACCAAACATTTGCAACTTTCACCAAAGGTGCTCTGGCAGCAGTCCTGTGTGAGAGGAGCGTGCAGGGAGGGGCGTGCGAGGGGAGGGGCGTGCAAGGGGAGGGTCCCGTCCCTTCCACCTGTCTGCTCTGCATGTTTGTTTCAGGGTAAGTGAACCGTGTGGCTTGTGTCATCTTTGCGGGGTGGAAGCTGTGTTTCCCTCTGGTCTTCCTTAGATGTTGACAGCCTCTGCCTAGATCTGTAACAGCCTCTGCAGACAGGTGGCCCTGGCTGTGTGATGATGAGGAAAGCCTGACCCACTGGCCCTCTCCACCTCTCCCCATAACAGAGGCCACAGAGCTTCCCAAAGGGGGACCCACATGGCCCCTGTCGGTGCTGTGGTCCAGCCTGGGTGCTGAGGAGGCCAGGTTGTAAGGGGAAGCCAGACAGGCGGGTGCACACATCCCCCTCCACCTTACTGTCTGTGAGGCTCAGGGCCAGTTACTTCACCTCTCGGAGCCTCAAGTTAGCTGGATGCTTCATCTGTACTTTGCTATGAGGTCATCGCTGGGCAGCTGGACTTGTGGTAGCATAGCATGCCAGAGATAAAATGGATAGCATCATCCTGTCCTGGGATTACTTGGGCCAGGAACTCAGAAATCCTTTCTATTGCATTTTTGATACTTCCAAGGGTGGAGAACTCAGCAGCCCCCAAGACATCCCATCCATTGTTCAAAAGCTCTAATTGTAGGAAAAATCTTTTACTTCATCAACTAAGAGTTTACCTTTCTGTCCATTAGAACCACATAAGATATTCACTCATTCATTCACTCATTCATTCATTCATTCATTTCTTCCTTCATTCATTCCTTAAGCTATGTGCTCAGATATAAAAACAAACAGGACACCTGGTAAGAATCAGCAAGAGGCCAGCGTTCTGGGAGAGACACATGCACCTATTACAATCAGTTACCCTGTTGTGAGCTCTCAGTTAGCAGATATCTGTCCATTTCAGGGAAGTTACCACAATTTAAAAAAAACCCGTTTATTTAACAATTTTTCATGTCATACCTGTTCCCCTGCTTACCTACAAACTGCATAAAAACAAGGTCACATTGTTCTTATTCAGTGCTCTATTCCTAATGCTTGGCACATAGTAGGTGCTCAAGAAATACGTGCTACATAAAGGAACACACAAGCCCAGTGTGTTAAGGCACAGGGAAGAGTTCCGAGTATTTTGAGTGTCCTGGAAATCTATGTCAGTCTAGGTCATGGCAGGTGCATGAGGAAGAAGACGGAAGTGGGGAAGGATGGGAAAGGCCTTTGGGGGTGACACTGTAGCTGACCTTGGAGGCCAAGGAGGAGTTTGTCAGATGGAGGGGCAAGGGCATGGCAGACAGAGGAGGCAGGACGTGCATCAGTATGGAAGCAGAAAGGAGTGTTGGCACGTTCTGAGGTCTGCAAACAGGCCATTCGAGTGGTGGGCCTATTTGGGAATATGGCAGGAAGTAAGGCTGGAGAAATCAGTCAATGGAACTTGACTCAAGAGGGACCGTGTATGCAGGGCCAGTGATCTTGAACTTGGCCCTAAGGTGATGGGGGAACTATTACAAAGGGAGGTGCAGTCATGGTACAATCAGATGTGTATTTTTTAGAAAAGCACCAGGCTGTGCCTCGTCTGCAACAGGGAGACTGTGTGACTGCCCCATGGGCACCTCTGAGTCTCCTGGTGACAGGCCACAGTCACCTTTCCTATGAGGATGACACTCCCAACACAGAAAAGGTAGGGAGGAGAGGGGGGAGGATCCTAACCTGGTTTTCTGTGAAACATCCCTCATTTCAGTCTTGTTATTTTATTTCATGGGCATGCTGGAGTGGAAATTCACCTTAAATCCTTCTCTGACAAGCTAAGTCAGCCCCCTTGTCATTTAAACCCAGCAGGGCTAAGTCACGCAGCCTGCTGGAAATCACACTCTGGGCTTAATATAGCTCCGGAGTCTACTGGCTCCGAGGCCCCGGCAGCAACTCACGCCAGGATGATCAGCCCTTATGAAGATCTGTCCAAGCCTCACCCTGGGGAATGCCCTGTCTGGGAAGCGCCAGCCTCCTCCCCCAGCCCAGGGTGGAAAGGAAAGGAAGCAGGGACGTTGGCTGGAAAGTGAGAAAGAGACAGCACATTCTATAGAGACCATCTCACTTTTTTATTTTATTGTTGAAGATCCTGAGGCTCAGAGAAGGAAAGTGATTTGCTTAAGGTCACACAGAGGGACATTTTGCCCCCAGGCCCCTACTCTTTCTATTCTGCTCACTTGGTAAGTGAAGATAAACTCCTCAGAGTAAGCTAAGTCATAACGTGTTCACCTTGGACCTCTCAGTCTACTGTGTCGTTCACAACTACCCAATGGGAGAGCCTATTCCCGGTGGAGTCCACATGTGGCCCAATAGAATGTCTTGTTATTTGGGTGTCCATGCCAGCCGTTGGCACCCACTCTCAACAGTTTGGAAGCCAAGAGCTTTTATCAGCCCCATATGAAAGCCCCTGGGCATAGAAACGGTCTCATCGCCAATATCAGAGACACGATCTTAATCCCCCAAAGAGGATGGATTTCTCTGGTCAAAACACCTCCCCTTGTGCCGGGGAGAATGCGATGTGCTGCCAAAGCAAGGCTTTCCTGTCTTCCTGTATTATCTTCCTTTCCCAGCGAAGGGCACATCCAGACTGACTGGCCTGTGGCTTCTGGTCTGAGCTGAATCCCCCGCTGTTCTTCCCACCTATGCCTGATGGCAGCCCAACCCCAGGTCCCCAGAAAGCTTATGGACCGCTGGCTTTCTGATGCAGCCTTGCAGCCCCCTAGTCTCCTAGCTCCATCCTGACTGTGGACTGTGATGACCCAGAGGTGGAGATGACACCCTGCCTATTTCACACGCACAGACACTTGGACATCTGCTGCCGCTGCTCTTGTACTTTTCAGGGGGGTGTCACAGACCCCTTTGAGAAGATTCAACCCCCTTCCCCCCTCAAATGCACATAACATATTGGACAGACTTTCTGGGGTTTCAAGAACCCCCAGAAGCCTATCCACCTACTCCCTAGGGATCCAGAGATCTCACCTAAGGACCCTGGCCCAGGGCCTCCTGGCACCAAGGCACGCATTGGAGAAGCAGATAAATAAAACTCAGCCATAGTCACAAAGACGAGATGGATAGCTAAAGCACCAGGTGATAGCTCTCTAATCAAAGTATGTACAAAACGCTGAGGGGACATAGCAGCAGGCTCTCTTAATTCCGTCTTGGTGAACGAGGTCTGAAGGCTTCAGAGGAGAGAATGAGTAAAGCTAGGCCAGGTGAGAAAAGGGATGAAGTCATATAAGTGAAGCCTGTTGCCCCTGTGTGTGGGTGATGTAAGCGGCTTGTCTGCAGGCTGTCTTCTTTGCTTCACACAAACCCCTGTGAGGTGCTTAGGGGAAGGCGATCAAGTCCATCAGCCAGATGAGGAGGCAGATCTTTACAACTTAATCACACCTGGCTGGACCGAAACTTCTCCCCTCAGGGGAAGTGGGTCCTGTTGTTCTTGTTTATACAAGGTCTGCCAATTAAGTTCGCGAACTTATTGCAACGATGTTGCTAACCTTCTTTGATATCAGAGGGATTATTCATTATAAATTTGTACCAACTGGACAAACGGTTAACCAAGTTTACTATTTGGAAGTGCTGACAAGGCTGCGTGAAAAAGTTAGACGCCCTGAACTTTTCACCAACCATTCATGGCTCTTGCATCACGACAATGCACCAGCTCACACGGCACTGCCTGTGAGGGAGTTTTTAGCCAGTAAACCAATAACTGGATTGAAACACCCTCCCTACTCATTTGATCTGGCCCCCAATGACTGCTTTCTTTACCCAAAGATAAAGGAAATATTGAAAGGAAGACATTTTGATGACATTCAGGACCTCAAGGGTAATATAATGACAGCTCTGATGGTCATTCCAGAATAAGAGTTCCAAAATTGCTTTGAAGGGTGGGCTGGGTGCTGGTGACAGTGCATAGCTTCCCAAGGAGAGTACTTCAAAAGTGACCATAGTGATATGAAGCGATGAGGTAGGTAGCACTTTTTCTAGGATGAGTTTGCGAACTTCATTGTCAGACCTCGTATCTCCAGCCCTGAGTGCCTTGCTCGGCACAGAGCAGAGCCTCAGGAAGGTCATGTGCCCGGTTGTGTCCAAAGGTCACCGAGTTAATTGGTTGGTTGAGCTGAGACCTTTCTTCCAAACAGCAAATGCATTGCTTAATTACTCTAGAATCCCCTAAGCTCTCTGGGCAGCCACTTTCAAGTTCTCAAGGAGGAGGGCGAGGCTGCCACCAGTTCTGATGGCAAAGCTGGGAAGTCTGGAATAGATAATGTACTAGGTAGCTTATGAACGACAAGCAAATGGAGATAGGCCAAAGAGAAGCAATTGTGTCTTTGTTATCTGCAAAGGTTTATCCAGAAGTTCAAAGTCAAATCTCTTTAATAGTCAAAACCTTAAGGCCATGCCACAGCTGGTCTCAGTGCCCCCCTCAACCCACTCCAGCCAAGCTTCTGCCCTTACTAACTCCAAGGAGGCTGCTCTTGTCCAGAAAGTTCCATGGTGCCAAGTTCAGGGTCATTCCTCTGGTATTATCATAAGTTACCTTGCTGTAGCATTGGGCACAGCTGAATATTCCTCTTGGGATCTGGGATTCCCCACTCCTAGCTTTCTTCATATCTTACTGACTGCCCCCTCTCAGTCTTTTTGCTGGCCTACTTTTCTGTCTCTAAATCTTGAGTGCCCAGGGTCCAGCACTGGGTGCTCTTTTCTTGCCCACCCCCTCCCCGGGTCATTTCATCCAGGCTCATGGCTTTAGATCCATCCTACTCTGATGACCCCCAAGTATAGATCTCCAATCTTGACCTCTCCCCAGAATTCCAGATTTGCAGCCTCAACTACTGCTCCAACAGCTCCAACTCCACATCTTAACATGGCTGACAGAGAATCTCTTCCAACGGTCTCCTCCAAGTCTCTCGGTAAATAGCACCATTCCCCCACACCTAGCTGCTCAAGCCTGAAAGCCAGGAGTCATCCTGAAACCTCTCTCTCCCTCATCCCTTCCACACATTAGCAAACCCTTCAGACTCTACCTGCAAGTCAAAGCAGAATTTTCCCCTCCCCTAATTCCACCATCACCATCCTAGCCACTGTCGCCTCTTGCCAGGACTGTTATAGCGACCTCTAATGTGGTCCCTCTGCTTCCAGTCTTGCTCCCCTCCAGCCCAGAAGTGACCTTTTTTTTTTTCTTCAGATTTTTATTGGGGAATTGGGGGTATGGGAACAGTGCTGGGGAATTGGGGGAAGGGGAACAGACAAGTTGCTGTCGTTCTGTTCTTCAGTCTAGTTGTGGAGGACGTTGCTTCACTGGCCCAAGTTGGCACCATCATTGCGCTCTTCCCGGGCGAGGCAGATCAGTCGCCGGCTTCTGGATGGCCGCTCACTGCGGCTGCTGGCCGCTCACGCTGGCTGCTGGCCGCTCACGCTGGCTGCTGGCTACACACGGTAGCCCATGGCAACCCACTGCCACAGGGGCTATAGCCCACGCCGTCACGGGCGACTCACAGCAGCCCAGCTCCAGGTTGAGCTGTTGTTCAGCATCTTAGCTGTGGAGGGCAGTGTCACTGGCCCTCATATGTGGGATCCGAACCGGGGCCCTCTGGCGTCCCAAGCCAGCTCTTGACCAGTGCGCCACTCGGCAGGCCCCCAGAAGTGACCTTTTAATTAAGTAAACCAGATCCTGTTCCTTTCCTGCTTAAACCTCCCACAAAGCTGCCCTTAGAATAACTCCAGGTCCAAGTGTCCTGGAGCACAGTGCCTGGCAGGAACAGTCCCCCCAATCTGTCTCCCCTCATCTCTTAACTCCCCACAATTCGCTTCATTCCAGCCACTCAACCACTCCACTTGGTGGTCTTACCTTCTGTTCTTCGAACATGCGAATATTGTTCCCAACATAGGTCCTTTGCACGTGTTCCTTCCTCTGCCTGGAACGCTCCATTTCCTCCCCTTGGCGCGGGGGTTCCTTGCTGCCTTTGCGATCTCAGCTTAAATGAGAGTCTTTTCCTGACCACCCAACCCCTTTCTATCCCACCAGCCTATTGTCGCTATATGCACTGCCCTTATCACTCTCTGGTATTTTTCTTGTTAGTTTATCTTTTTAACTCCTCCCCTAAGGTGAACTGCATGACTTCAGGATCTTGTTTTTTGATGTGCCCCCCCCCGCAGTGCCTAGGACCATCTGGCTCTGTAACTATGTGCTGAATTAATGCTGAATCAATGAATGGCTCCCTTAACCAGCTTCCAAGCGCCGGAACCTGGTCCCTGGCTGAGCCAAGAGCATTACAATCACCTGAGGGAGCTGGTGAAAAGTACAAATGCCCTGAGGCTCCAATCCTGGAGCTTCTGATCCAATAACCGGAGGACGGGGCTCAGCCAATAGTATATTTGTACAGGCCCCTCTGAAAATTCTATGGATCTCTCAGAGCGGGCACACCCAAACTTCCATTCAAGACCGAGGGTCGGGGCAGCAATAATTGTGATTCACAGTCTGACCTCTAGGAGGAGCTTACGGTTTCTCTCATCACAACATCCCAGAAGATGCTGTGGGATACGGGTCTGGGATGGATACAACCTGTGGTTGAGTGTGGAATAAAAGATTCGCAATGGAACTAGATGTGCAAACGTATTCGTCTTTCCTCTTTATGTGTTTTCACATTTATTTTACAATCAGCTGTCCTTTGGTGGGCCCTCTCTCTGGTGTTCCTTCCTTCCTTTTATGTGACTGGGGTGGTAAGATGGGGCATGGGACATTCCTCATCTGAGAGAGTCTGCCCCTTTGGAAGGCTAGGGGCAGGGGATGGAGGGATGGACAAGGCAGCGAGGACTGGCTTGCCTCTGGCTCTTGGAAGGTCTCTTGGCTTCCTTATCCCCTTCCTCCTCCGGATCTTGGAGCTGTAAGATCTGTGAGCCCAAGATCAGGATGTGGGTCCAGGGGAGTTGCAAGGAGCAGCCAGGCTGAGTAGCTGCCATGCTGGGCTCCCAGCCATAGGGGCCAAAGGGGTGGTCCAGCTCATGCTCCAGACCTTGGGCCCTGGTTTCTACTCATCATCAAGAGTGTATCTGCCCTTTTGCTCTTATGATATCATTGGAATGTAATGTCTCCTTATGATCACCATTTTCTATGTCGTGTCATACAACAAAAGGCCTGAGTCGAGAGCTGAGATGAAGAGAGAGCCAATGCCAATACAGCCACTTTGAAATAACTCCTTGCTTCAGGGAGAGCGAGCTAAGATCCATTGAAATGCCTTAGCTATGTAATGACATTTCCAAGAATTGAAATCCAGTGAGTTCACCAGCATAACCACCTAGGAACAAAGGGTATTGTCTCTGTCCATCTGCCTTAGGAATGTAGGTGGTAGGATGGAATTCAAGGACGCTGCTCTTGGTGAGCCTCCACAGACACTTTCTACTCTTCTCTTATAATTTCCCTCTCTGGGTCCTTTGAGCAACCAAGAGACACGATAGGACAATGGCTCCCATATATTGAATAGGTGCCCTAATGAGCCAAACACTGGGCATGTTTGGCTGCAGACATTATCTCATTTAAGCCTATGAGGTAGGTGTTTTCATGTCCACTTTCAGGTGAGGTTACTAAAATGCAGAAAGGTTAGGCCACTGCCCAAAGTCACACACACTAACTCATACACAGGTGTTCTGATGCCTAAGTCCGCTTTCTTTCTACCTTACCTTTTCCAGCATCCAACCTCCTCTCTAAAGGTCCAGAACAGCCATATACCCTCGCTGCAAAAGCATCCAAAAGAGCCCCAAAGCGGGAGCTTGTGTGGCCAGTAGCGTCATGGTGGAGACATTTACACCACAAAACAAACAGCCAGGCACATGCTTCCTACAAGGTGAAAGAGGCGAGATAAGGGGCTCCTGAAAGGGGGGGCCTTATCGCTGTTTGTAGATCTCTCTATCTCACTCTGTGGTTCTCTTTCCTGGGTGGCCTTGTAACCTGGGCCCCGCGCAGCTCTTGGGAGCAAATTGTGAAGGAAAGAGACAAAACAAAAGAGATAATGAAAACTGCTGTGAAAGGTTAAATTCCCAGGATTCTCTGTGCTTGTTTAATGGATTTGTATGAAATAAACAGACCTTTGGCTTTGCCTGCTGGGCAGGTGACTTCCAACTAAATGAGTTTAGACAGTATTTCCTAATAAGAAACGTTCCTTTTATTTCCCATACTCCACAAAGCCCCCTGAGAATTCAAAGACTCGCACTCACCCCCAAACAGAATGATGCTATCAGCTGCACACATATTCCCACCTGAAGCGAAAGTGGGTACGTGGCATGGTCGGTCAAACGTGCACATGCATTTGTAGTTCCAGCTCTACCATTTGTTTACTTAACAAATATGTACTGAGGTGACAAGTAGGCATTATGGATACAGTGGGGAAAAGACCGGCCTTTGTGCTTGAGATGCTCTCGGCACGGTGGACAGACAGGTGTTTTGACAGGATGAGATAAGAGCTGGAGTGTAGACCCACCAAGAGGAATCGTGGGGGAGGGAGTGTCTAAAACTTTCTGCAGAAGTCAAGGATGGCAGCATGAGCTGAGACACAGTCTCTCTGAATAGCCTCCATTTCTTCATCTGAATAGGCTTAACAATAGTACCTCGCTCACAATGCCAACATGAAAATGAAATGTAGTCATGTATGTAAAGCACTCGATTCAGAGCCTGGCACACAGGAAAGGCTCAATAGTGTTAGCCACTCAGATTAGTATTAGCAGCAGTACTGAGTCCCCAGGTATGGGTGCAGATGAATAGAAACGATTAAGCAAAGGATATGATTTATCATTCGTTTTCCAGAACCAAGTCCTGACGTTAAAGCTAGGGTAGTTTGGTTGTTAGGCGAGAGCCTCCTACTGGCCAATTATGGAATTGCACCTCTACTCTATTAGACGCTGTATTTCTAGGGAAAAAGAGAGCTCTGTGTGCATGAGCTGTGAAGATGGAGGCTGGGAGACTCAAACCTGGGAGAAAGCAAGGGGAGATGGTGAGAAGGGCTGTGCAGCATCCTTAATTGGAACAGGGCTTTGATAGACAACCGCGATACCCAGGACGTCAAGGGTCTGACAAGTCTTTTGACATCTGTGTTCAAAGAAGTCTTCTGAAAATGAGGTTCCATCTTCTCGCCCTGCCACGCCCCACAATCTAATGATGGCAGGTTACAAAACAAATGCAATTCATGTTTCTGAAATTCACCTTAGCGTGCGTTTTCCTGGAAAGCTGGCTTAAAGGCAGTCACGGTTACTTCTTTGGCAGGAAAGCACAAGTATATTCCAGAGGCCACAGAATAAAAATGTTCAAATGTCTACAGCAGGCTGTCCCGTAGAACTCCCTGTGATGATAGATGTGTCCCATACCTGCTGCTCTGACTAATATGGTAGCCAATAACTACGTGTGGCTAGTGAGTTCTTGAAATGTGGCTAGTCTGAATGAGGAAGTATATTTTCAATTTAATTTGATTTAATATAATTGACATAGCCACCTGTGACTAGTGGCTGCTATACTGGACAACATAGACCCAGGGACGCTGATCATGTACACTTTCTTGAGTCTAGTCTATAGCTTTGGCATCTTCTGCTACAAACTGGACAAACCATGAGGCAAAGTGTCTAAGGCGTAGTAGGGCCTGGCCACTTCTTCCTATTATTCTCCCTGCTCCCCACCCTACTCCTAAGGGATCTGCAAGGCAAGGCCTTCCGCAATGTTCAGCCAGAGGTCTCCTACACCCCAAGGAGATAATCCCATTTGCTTCAGCCAATTTCATCAAGCTCACCCGATTTACCCAAAGAATCCAATCCATTCACGATGTTTCTGGAAGCTGAGGCTGACCCCACTGCTAAGATAATGCCCTTAGGGCCAGAGAGGAGGCTGCTGGGCTTTACACATGTTTTGGGCCATTTTGGGCCCACTGGGCTGAGTGGGCAGTGGAGGCCTCATCACAATGGCCCGCTTTTCCCTTTAAAAGGATCGGGCCTGTGTAATCTATTCATTTCCTTCCAAGCCAGGCTCTGTAAGCTCATTCATGGAGGATGAGGAAAGGAAGCCGGGGAGGCGAACACATGTACAGAAAACAAACAGCGCTGGCTCGGCAGCTCCCTGTTGTGGGGGTGTGTGTGGGGGGCGCTTCAGGGAGAGGCGATGGGGGGTGAAGCGTGGTCGTGGGGGTCTGGCTGGGGAAAAAGGCTGGGACTCCCACTGCTGCTTCTCCCACTTTCTCCAGGAGCCCTGCTCGGCCGTGTCTCCTGAGCCTCCATCTTGGTAGGCTCTTATCTCTCTCCATTCAGCTGTCTCTTTGGGAAAAAAAGCAATCAGTGAGAGAAGGCCAGAGTGGCAGCCGGCAAAGAGGGAGCTGGCAGCATGGAGCCAGTTCCCTGGAATCACCTCCTGTCCTCTGCTCCCATTCTCACCAGATAGGGCACGCGGGGCTCCCTGGGTTCCAAAGAGAGTCCCAAGT
Source organism: Hipposideros armiger (assembly GCF_001890085.2). Lineage (NCBI taxonomy): Eukaryota > Metazoa > Chordata > Mammalia > Chiroptera > Hipposideridae > Hipposideros > Hipposideros armiger. Next base: position 972,903 of record NW_017731582.1, read on the forward strand.
CAGCTGAGCTGCTACATCAGTCCAGCTACAGAATCAAAAGGGCCCCAGCATTTGGCTCCAGTGGGCGATTTGCATATGATTTGCATACATCTGCATACCCCCCGCCCGAGACCTTCAGTCAAAGGATGTGAAATGAAATAAATTAATTAGTGCAGCCTACCATAGCCCAATATGCCAGGCCTAACACCCGTAAGAGACATCACTGATTCTTAAAGCAATCAATGTGATCACAGGCTAGGGCGAAGAAAGACGGGGTCAGGGTTGGTGGGATAAATAGAGATTCTCAGCATTGGGGGTGGAGAAGGAGAGGGAAAGTGCCTGTCTGAACTGGAAGTTGGATATTTTCCTTCTGCCCCAGCCCCCACTCCCATCCCCAGAGGACATAGAGTTGAGCCATGTGGAGGCCTGTTCCTGGCTTCCTACACCTGGGCCTGGCACTGATGTTGTCCCCCCGCCTAGCAGCGACCTCTGCAGAGAGGTTTTTACCACTGGAATAAGGTGACATTCAATTTCAAACAAGTGTGAGGATACTTACTCCAAGGGCTGAGAAGGCAGTGAGGTGCCCACCGGTGTTTTCCTGTCTCCAAGCTCCCTCCGCCCTTCACCCCCGTTTACTGTTCCCATTTGGGTGTCGACATTTCTCTCTGCCAGCTGGGCCGGTCTTTCACTACCCCTCCCTCCAATCCCATTTACGGATGGCTAAGAGAGAGCTGTGGGCCCATCGTCAGCCGTGAGCTGGAGTTAACCTATCCCAGTCCTTCTGCCAATTAATGAGATGCTTACAGCGTGTGTCAGCCAAGCAGCAACCATATCATGTAAACACGTCTCTTAGTGATTCAGCTCATGGCACTATTTAACATATGCCTTGACTTTCTCTAAGCCCATCGATCTATCCAGGACGGAAACCTCATCGAAAGCTGGGGCCCCGCAGGGCACCAAAAGTTTACACCTGTGGGGCCCGGGCTGCCGGGAGAGCTGGGGTGGAGGGCCCTAGAGGTGATTCTAAGTGGGAGGGGCTACAATGCTAAGACGGAGAACAGCAATTTTGGTTAAAAGGAGCCCAGGTCACAGCCAACAAATTAGCAGCCACCAGCTAATGATGAATCAAAGACCAAAAACGCAAGAAGGAACAGCAAGGACCAGGTGGTTCACAGCAAGACTGGACCACGAGCAAGGGATTGAGGGGAGAAGTTCTGAGTCACGGCCGTGAATGGTGAGTGTGACCAGCAGGTTTCATGCACTGCGTAGTGGACGTGGACATAGCTTGAAGGAGCAAAGGAACCGGGTTCAGATGCCTGATCACCAAGCTGTGCCCACCCCACCTGCCCCTCCATTCTCCATCCCCCACACTTTCTCCTTCACGCTCCACTGAGAGCAGCTCCAATCGACTGTGTCATCATTGATTTCACTTGAAGAAAGGGTGATGCAGCTTACAAAGGGGAGAGAAGTGTTATTTCAGATCAGGGGTTGGCAAACTATCACCCAAATTTGACCATATCAGCCTACAACCTGTTTTTGTCTGGCTTTCGGGCCAAGAGTGGTTTTCAACCTTTTTTAATGGTTGGAAAAAAAAAAAGAAAAAAGAAGAAGAACAGTTTGTGACACATGAAAATTACATGAAATTCAAGCCTGGCCTCCGTGAATAAAGTTTTATGGGAACCCAGCCATGCCCTTCCATTGACACCATGTCTGTCGCTGCTTTCACACTACATTAGCAGAGCTCAGTAGTTGCAACAGAGACCATATGGTCCCTGAAGAGGAAAATATTTACTATCTGGGCCTCACTAAAAAATGTTGCCAACCTTTGTTTTAGATCATAGAAGGGGCGTTGTCCGCCTAACCCATTCCCAAGATGGTGGTACCCTGCTCTGTGCAAACATGGCGTCCATGGCAAGAAGAACATCAATGCCACTGGGCCTTCTCCTGAGCCCAGCCAGCCCCAACGTCCTTGTGGCAAAGGGAGATCAGCCTGGGATGTCCAGTCCAGACACAGGAAGGTTTCGATCAGTGCCTGAAAACACCAGCTCTTGCACCCAAGACCCAGAGCTGGTCCTCCCGTTGCCAACACCTGGGCCCTGGGCAGGTGGGCAAATGCACATCTCCAACAACATCCCTTCTCAGACGTAAACTTTGCCAGGCACCAGGATTAGTACAATATGTCATCAGATGAGAAGGCCGACTAGCTCTGTAATTCGATTTTGAAGAAAGCAGGAAGCCGTCCTGTTCTTCTCTCCCCTGCCAAAAACATTACCCAATGTCTCATACCGGAAACTCCACCTTTGACATTTCTTAGTTGCTACACTGCAACCAGGGCCCACCGTGTTCTTGGCAACTCATACTGGGTACTAGTGGGGTTCCCTGAGCATAGCGGCATATGAGGCACACAGGACACCAGAGCGAGGCAGATCCTAAGAGCAGAAGAGAAGGCAAAGCGGTCTTGGAGGAGGGTTTCGGCGGAGGATGGGGACCTGGCAGAGAACAGCTCAGGGCTGGGTTAGGGCTGAGGTCACAGCCACGCCTGGGAGGGTCTCCAGGGGAGCTCTGGGGACTCTACCCTCAGCCCTGGCTGTGGGCAAGGAGGGGACAGTTGTGGCCACTTACCCGGTACCACACGATTTCGCGCATGCGACCATCCGTCTTGAAGTTACACTTCAAGGTCACGGCATCTCCGGCCACCACGGGTGGGAGAGGCTCGATGTTGACAGTCAAGTAGCCTACGGGAAAAAAGGAGAATGGGGAGTTGAGGGCAGGAGGTGATCAGGAGGGTTAGGCGGACCTGGATGGGGTGGTGAAGAGAGCTGACACGACTGTAGGGGGCGCTGTTCGCATTGCAGTCTATGTGATTGGTGAGTGGGCTTCATTGGAGCACATCACCCTCTTCTTTTCTCACTGACATCCCCCTTTCTGGGAACCTCCCTGGCTCCCGTGGAGCCCTCCAAATCTGAACACACCTCTTCTTGGGATGAACTGTCCTGTGAAAGTGGGACCTGCTGGCACCGGCAGAAAGTGCCTCAATGTATTTCTATCAGATTTCCCAGAGAAACCATTCTGTGTGGTCCAACACTACGCTTCCATCCCCTCTCTTAGAGAGTTGCGATATATGTTAGTTAGCCTGTGAAGCCCTACAGGAGATAAACATGTGAAAATGCATTTAACTTAGTGTTTCCAAACCTATTTGACTAGAGGGCCTTTCGCCATCCCCTAAACTCCATCAGCATCCTATGCAGCCAGAGTTCTGTGAAACCCACACTGGGATATAGTGTCCTAGGTGCCCAGACCCATCCATTCCCAGCCTCATAACCAAATTAGTCCTGGTGAAAAGAAGGAGAGTCCTGAGGAACTGCTGTTGATTTCCTGGACCCCAAATCTCCAATTACATACCTTGTTGCCCAAGGGGAGAGGCAGTTCCAACCCTGGGCCGTGGGGGCGGTGATATGGTGATATGCGTGATTATGGGCTGACTGCCTGGGAAGGCATCTCAAACCTCCGCACGCACCAAATGTTGCTTCTTGCCTAGCTGTCCCAGGAACCCCTGGGACTCTTACCCTGGTGCCACGCCCTGGGGAACACCGCTGCCTCCACACCAGGTCCAGCCCAGGGAAGCCTCTGACCCTCTCCGCTGCCTTCCAGAGCCCCGTCCCAGAGGGCTGGGTGCCCACTGCCGCTTGGTGGGGGACTCCTTCTTGGGCTGATCATTCAGCCTCATCTGATTGGCTTCCCACCAGTGAATGTCCAGCCATCGATCCGATGGATCAATCCAGTCCAATCGTCTTAATGAGAAAACTAGCCAGGATGGGTTCGGGAATTTCAATTGTGCAGGCAACGTGAGCAGATCAAGCCCACGGTCCCGACCCCTGCTTGGAACTTAATGGTTACAACACGCAAAAACAACAGCAAGAATCGACCTCGGGAGGATCAGTGTGGAAGCTGAAGTCAGGCTCGACCTTTATGGGCCAAGACTTCAGGTCGCAATGCCCAGAGTGATGGGTAAGGTGTGACGGCTCACATATGTTAGCCTCTAACACAGGCTAGAAGCCAGGCTCACGGAAGCCCCAGAGCCTGTGTGGTCTAAGAGACCAGCGACCAGAGCCAGCTGGAAGGACAGATCTTCTGCCTCCTCTGCCTCATTCATTCAGCCCCCAAGTATGCTCCCACCTGCTCTGAGCAGGCCCAGGGCTAGACCCAGGAAGCAGGATGCTTGAGCTGTCCTGCCCTCCAGAAACACACAGTAGGGGCACGCATTCACACTCAGTGGGGTGAGTATAATGGTAGGATGAAAATGGGGGTCTGTGGGAGGGGAGAGGGGTAACATGGCCCAATCTGGACGATCAGGGAAGTGCCCAAGCCCAGCCAGGTCTGCCCTCAGGAGGACGAACCCCAGTGACAGAGAGGACCCTGGGGCAAGTCAAGCCCCAGAGTGAAATAGTGATATTGGCTCACATTTCCATGGCACCCACTCTGAGCCAGGCGTTGGGCTAAGTGCTTAACACACACGTCCCCATTTCATCGTCACGACCATCCTAGGAGAGAGGAGCTAGCATTATTCCCACTTTCCATGGGGAAACAGAAAAGCGAAGTGACCTGCCAAGATAGCACAGCTGTAAGTGGCAGAGCTGGAATTCGAACCCAGAACTTCTGTTAGGCAATACCCAGTCTCTCTACTGATGAGAGGCGTGAGGAAAGGGCCAGCAAATCTTTCCTATCTAGCCCTGAGGAGGAGGGGGTGTGCAACTTGGGGGGCCACGGAAGGAGTCCAAGACCTGATCCCATCTGCTACCATTCCCAGCCTGGGGGTGACCTCTTGGCTCATGTTTCCAGTGGGGCTGCCCTCATCTGGGTGGAGGTGGGGGGAGGAGGTGTCTCACCTTTGACGCTACAGCTAAGAGCTGAGCATTATCAGTCCAGATGGCTGAGGAGCTCAAGCCCAGAGAAGGGCCTCCTCTGACCAGATGGAGGCGGGAAGGATACATTCTCAGAGGCATAAATCTTCCAACCAGCCCAAGGCGGGTGCAAGTGGTGAGTGCATGTGAGGCAAACCAGAACAGGATGGAGGTGTCAGCTTGTTGGCAAGCCACGGGGGAATTACAGGTGTGAGTCCGGTGGGGTTGCAGGAATGGTTGCATGTCTGGTAACTGATGGTAGTGCCAGGAGAACCAGTGGCTGTAACAGATGTCTGGGGCAATGGGACTCACAGGGGCATGCCAGACCAAGAGCAGAGAACAGTCATCCCACTGCACAGTGGAGAGAGGGGGTCCTTGGGACCCCTGAAGAGCAGGGAGAATGAGAAGGTGGGTGCATGAGGGCGGTGGCTCTGACGCCTTAGCACAGCATTGCCTGAGGTGTGTAGAGAAGAAGGAACTTCTGACAGATATTTCAGGCAAAAAGATTTCTATTACCAACTAAGTGTGCCAAATATTGGGTTAAACAAAACGATCCAGGTTCGTTTCCTTCAAGACTTCTCAAAAATGTTCTCTCTTTCTTTTTTCCTGTCTTGCCTTCATTTGTGAAAAAATATTTATTGAGAATCTATTCAGTGCGAGTCAGCATTCTGGGCATCGGGGACACAAGTCCTGCTCTCATGGAGCCGGTATTCCAGCAGAGGAGACGATACTCAAATAAACAAACAATGGGAAACACGTCAGGTGGTGGTCGTGTAATGAAGGGTAATGGGGGTGGGGCTCCTCTGGACGGGGTGGCCAAGGGGACCTCTCTGAGGAGGCCCGAATAAAGGAGAGGGTGAGCCACGTGGGTAAGTAGCGGGGAGCATTCCAGAGGAGGGCGCCACACGTGCAAAGGCCCAGAAGCTGGAGTGTGCTCAGAGAGCTCCATGATTCTCCAAACTGGGGTCACGGTAGGAGATTTTTTTGTAACACTACACATTCTGGAGCCTGTCTTTGGCTGAGCATCTCGTAGGACTAGAACTAGGGCCGAGAAGCGTGTGAGGCAAGCGACACGCCTAGGGTGCAAAATTAAAGGAGGCCTGCATGCCCACTGCAGGACCCTGAGTCCTGCTGGCCTCCCCCTCGTCGTGGTCCTGCTAGAGTCCATTGCAACAAACTTTAGGAAACACCTCGCTAAGCTGAGGCAGAAGTGGCTGTGTCTCCTGTTCCCTGAGGTCCCCTACTTGGAGCCACAGCGGGTGGGGGCAGGGTGGGCCGCTCCTAGCTGAAGCTCCTCCTCATCTCAGCCCCCGGGGAGCTGGTGGAGCAGCTCCAGGCTGCAGAGCAGGTAGGTGGCTCCGCTCTAAGGATTGAGACCTCCTGCCCTGGCACAAGGCGTTTTCCAGCTTTCCTAGCACTTTTGTCCCAGGTTCTCATCGACCTGCGCACGCCTTGTACGATGCTGCGATCACTGCGTATGTCACACTGGAGTGTCATTATCTGTTTGCACATCTGCCTCTCCTGGAATGTGAGTTCCATTACTATCGGTAGAGCATTAAAATCAGAGTTGGACAAGTGCTGCTTTTTGAGCTTTCTTATGCGCCCGCAGTCTCGGGCCTCACATCACCCTGTGACCATTCCTGTCACAGAGGAGGGACTATGGTTCAGGGCTGTGAAGTCCCTTGCTCAATGCTACGGCGATGTAAGTGGCAAAGCTGATTTGAACCCAGATCTGCCCGACTCTGAAGCCAACCTCTTTCCACCACCACCTGCTACCACCGGGAGCAGAGATATGCAAGGTGCTGAGGTCATGAGGGAATTCTGGGATTAGCCCCTCCCCCCATCCTCACATTCGCCACCGCACTGACTGCATCTACATCGGCGGCTTGGCTCTCAGATGGGACAGGATGGCCAATACCGGGGCCGCAAGGGCAGACCCAGAACTGCACAGAGAGTGACAGAGACTATAAACACAGAGGTCTGGGGTTGAGATCAGGCTCAGGGAGGGATGGTGGACAGAAGGGAGACCCCACTCCCTCAGGACTTGAGAACACAGCCTCACAATGACCTGTGGGCTCCCCACACCTCTCCTATCCAAGGCCAGACAAGCCTCAGGTGATGCGTGGGCTCCAAGCCTCAGGTCCGGAGGGAGGGTTACTGGCTGGGACAGGGAAGGGGCAAGATCATATTCTGACAGATGTACCAGGCGAGGATTGCATCAGGGCCAATCAACGCCTGGATCCCAGGTGAGAAATCACCCTCCCAGACACAGACACACACAGGAGAGTGCACAGCAAGGGTTCATGGCCAAGGAGTTGTTTGTAAAAGGAAAACATAGGGAAGTTCTTCTCTAGGTCCCACTGACATGCCTCCAGCTCAAATTTCACAAAATTCCAACATCTCCAAAATCTGTGCATTGCTTCTTTCTCTGAAAATTCCCTCTCTCACTTCCCTTGCTTCTCCCACCCACGTGCCTCCAGCAAATTTCAAGTCAGTTATCTGGTTCAAGTTTCTCTCTCTACCGCTCAGCAGTGACCTGGGCAAGGGACTTGGTCCCCACGGGACTCAGTTTCCCCATGTGGAGCGTGGACACGGGAACAATCGCAGGGTCCAACACCTATCCTTGGAGCATGTCCTTGGGCTGCGTTCACCATGAGCCGGTGCGCAGGCGGTGCCCCTGAGCGGGGCGGGGCAGCACCATGCTTCCCAGCCCCCAGACCTCTGCTCTCTCCAGCTTCCTGCTGTTCAGTTGAGGAAGGACAGTCTGGGATGGAGGTGGGAAGAGGGAGATCTGACATCTGGGGGCTGGGCAGGGAGTAAAGACTCAGACAAGACCAGCTCAGCCAGACCTCCTGTCTGGACTGGGATCAGAGCCAGGAGGCCCAGGTGGAATCCTCCCCCCAAGGCAGAGGACAGAATGCCAAAGAGGGGAGATGCAAGATGGCCGCCTGCTGCCAGGACCCCACATGGAGCCTGCAGGCCGGTGGGAAGGGGCAGCTAAGCAGGCAGGGGTGGGGGCAGACGGCAGTGGGTACAATCGAAAAAGCACAAGAGAGATGAACAAGAGAGATGCTGCCAACCAGCTCTGGGGCCTCAGGCAGGTTGTCTCTCTCTCTCTCTGGGCCTCAATTTCTTCATCTGTAAAATGAGAGGTGAACTGGATTTTTAGGGCCGTCCGGGCTCCAATCAATCCCATGTCAGATGTTAACTGAGCCCGAATCTTGCCACCATCGCTCCCGGTACGACTCAATGCCATTTCCCAGAGAAGTGAATCTGCCAATTAATCAGACACCAGCTAAAGACACAGCTCTGTCTTTTTCAGCATTAAATTTGCCACCAATCAGCCTCAATGTGTAACCCACCCACCCCCGCATGCGGTATCGAGACGCAAGATCAGAAGTGGCACGGATTCATCTTAACTAAGCAGTTCATTATCCCGAATGCCGCCATCACTCTCCCCTCTATCTCTGACAGCATTTATACCACTCCCGTTAAGATACATTTAGCAAAATCGCAGGCAATATTTAGGAATCAGGCGCCTTCCCAATGAGGTGATGACAAATAGCTCCTCTGTCCGGAAACTCGCCTTGCAATATCCCAGCATTGCTCCCCTCCCCTTTCCCAGCTCAGAGGGGATATTTCTAGAGGGCCAGCTCATGTCTGGCCCCAGGGGTAGACAGGAGTTGGTGAGGGTTTCTGTGGGAGGGGTACAGTGAAAAGAGACAGAAATTATAGGAGGGTGACCAGATGTCTCTGTCTGTGCAGGACCAAGAGGTTTCCTGGGACAGGAAAACTTGAACAAGTTGGTCTGGATGCAGCAATAGCTCTGTCCCTTGACGCTGTGGGCCATGGGTGGCCCTGGGTAACTCACTTAAACCTCTTTACCTATTTCAATACTAAGGGTAACCATGCCTCCCTTAACCAACTATAAGGACAAGTGAGAGTAAATGCTGACCTCCCCTTCGGTGCCTGGGTACTCAGTAGATGATGGCGTTGGTTAAGGAAATAACTTGTGAGAGCAACGTTTGTCTGGGGCTTCCTGCATCCGTTCACATCCTTCCCTCATCCTCCACCAGCAGCCAGGGTGATTTCTCTAAAGGACACACCCCTGGGCTTCTAGGGCCTTCGGAGCTTCCCTTTGCTCCGTACTAAAAGTTGCAAATCCCCTCTGGGGTTTTCTGGCCATGCCTAGCTCTCCACAGCGCTGCTGGGCTCTCTTCCGCCTCACAGGCAGCTTCTATCTCACCTCTGGGACATAGTACAGGCCGTCCCCTCTGTCCCAAGCCTCTCTGTCTCTCCTTGCTTGGGTAACTCCTGCGAATTATCCTTCAAGGATTAATGAAAACCATTTCCTCAAGAAGACTGTCCCTGACTCTCCAGGCTATCCTAGTACCAAACCCCGTTCCCTTCCTCCTTAGAACACTGCAAATTACCGGGAAGCCCGTATTCAACGCATGTTCACTACTACCCAACGCCGCCAATGGTTTCTATTTTCCGTGTCACCCAGGTGCCTAAAACAGTACCTGGATCAGAGTACGCGCTGAATGAAGGAACAAATGAACCCTGCCCATCCCCCATACTGCTCCATAATTAGAGTGGACAGTGTTCCCAGGAAGGCCCTCTCAGAAGCATCACTTCCCTGTGGGCCTCCTCCTGGGCAGCCCAAGCCGAGACCCTCTCCCCGCCCCCCGCCCATCGTCAGGTGCCTTCTGAACCTCCTCTCTGACCATATCTTCTTGGACTGGTGTCAGTGCCACCTCAGAGTATCCAACAGCCTCTCGTGGAGGCCAGGCAGGAGGACTATTCAACAGAGGGAATTGGCCCTGGGTGGTGAGTGGCCGCCCCATCAGGGATGGTAGGATATAAGACAATAAGTGAGTCAGCAGACAGCACATTGGCTACAGCAAAGACCATACGGAGCAGAAGCCATGAATCAAGGTGGCAGAATCCAAGGGCAGCAGCTTGTGGAAACACCGTACAGCAGGGCCCTGGAGCAGGCAGCAGTGGGCGTCCATCAGGCTTGGTAAGCCTGAATGTAGTATTCCTCCATCAGTTTACAGGAGCCCCCTACCCTTGCTTCCAAATGGAGAAGCAGAAAACAGGAGTGGGTAGAGGGCTTAGGTGCCCAGAAGTACCCAAGAAGTCTTGCTTGGGGTGTAATGGGATCAGACACCAGGTTAGGCCAGCAGGACACAACACTTCCACAAGGAGGCAGTAGAATGACTGACTGATAGAAGAGGCCATTTGCAAGTTCAAAGCCAGTAGAGGGTGCTAGGAAGGCCAGGAAGATGTCACTGAGAACTTTTCCAGGACCTTGAGAGACTTGAGGCTAGATCTATGAATTTATTCCATCGCATCCTTAACAGACAGTCCTCTGAACCCAGCTCTGGACAGTTCCCTTGGCCCAGAAGTGCCTCTCTTGTGTCACCCAAGCCATCCCTTGTTGATACAAAGTAACCAGAGAAGAACCAAAAGCAATGAACTACCACCTTTCTGTCAGAGGGCAGAAACTGTGTCTGCCATCGGACCAGGAGGAGCTCCCTGAGGGCAGGGACTGCTGTGTCTGGAAGTGATACAGGGAGTTCAAGGACCCCACACCCCTGGGAGAATGAGTGTGGACCACCCCAAGACTTGACCTGGGGCAGACAGGTGGTCAGGCAGTGGCACCAGCGGGATATAAAGCCCTGCCGGGGTGGATTGTGGGAGTGAGAGTCACACAAATTCCTCATGCCACCCTCTCCCTTCTGTGGGTCTGGGATTTATCTCNACAGAATATCACAGGGACGTGGCCTTCATGATCTTGAATTAAAACCCTTTTGTTATATAGATGGGTTAGCTGAGGCCCAGAGAACGGAAGGGCCTAGCCGAGACCCTCTCCCCGCCCCCCGCCCATCGTCAGGTGCCTTCTGAACCTCCTCTCTGACCATATCTTCTTGGACTGGTGTCAGTGCCACCTCAGAGTATCCAACAGCCTCTCGTGGAGGCCAGGCAGGAGGACTATTCAACAGAGGGAATTGGCCCTGGGTGGTGAGTGGCCGCCCCATCAGGGATGGTAGGATATAAGACAATAAGTGAGTCAGCAGACAGCACATTGGCTACAGCAAAGACCATACGGAGCAGAAGCCATGAATCAAGGTGGCAGAATCCAAGGGCAGCAGCTTGTGGAAACACCGTACAGCAGGGCCCTGGAGCAGGCAGCAGTGGGCGTCCATCAGGCTTGGTAAGCCTGAATGTAGTATTCCTCCATCAGTTTACAGGAGCCCCCTACCCTTGCTTCCAAATGGAGAAGCAGAAAACAGGAGTGGGTAGAGGGCTTAGGTGCCCAGAAGTACCCAAGAAGTCTTGCTTGGGGTGTAATGGGATCAGACACCAGGTTAGGCCAGCAGGACACAACACTTCCACAAGGAGGCAGTAGAATGACTGACTGATAGAAGAGGCCATTTGCAAGTTCAAAGCCAGTAGAGGGTGCTAGGAAGGCCAGGAAGATGTCACTGAGAACTTTTCCAGGACCTTGAGAGACTTGAGGCTAGATCTATGAATTTATTCCATCGCATCCTTAACAGACAGTCCTCTGAACCCAGCTCTGGACAGTTCCCTTGGCCCAGAAGTGCCTCTCTTGTGTCACCCAAGCCATCCCTTGTTGATACAAAGTAACCAGAGAAGAACCAAAAGCAATGAACTACCACCTTTCTGTCAGAGGGCAGAAACTGTGTCTGCCATCGGACCAGGAGGAGCTCCCTGAGGGCAGGGACTGCTGTGTCTGGAAGTGATACAGGGAGTTCAAGGACCCCACACCCCTGGGAGAATGAGTGTGGACCACCCCAAGACTTGACCTGGGGCAGACAGGTGGTCAGGCGGTGGCACCAGCGGGATATAAAGCCCTGCCGGGGTGGATTGTGGGAGTGAGAGTCACACAAATTCCTCATGCCACCCTCTCCCTTCTGTGGGTCTGGGATTTATCTCCGTGTGATGATAACAGGAGCCTTGTGCACTACCACTCATGAAGAAAAAAGGTCACCCCACCTTATGAAGAAAAATACCATAGCATGGCGCTGATGACAGTCTCCCTGGGCTTCCTGCACCACATAATTACTATCATAATAAATATTATTACAACAAGCCAATTACTGGAACCATAGCTTCAGGCAGGTACAGAGGGTTCTGTGAAATACACCCTCCCATGCTGGCCTAGCAGGGACTCCGGCCATCACGTCCTTGTTAGCAGAAATTGGGGCGAGAGGTGGGACAGAGGGAGGAGGGGGGACTTTTAAGAAAAGAAAGCCTCTGAGCAAAGGGGGGGAAGGTAACAAGCTCATCTCTAAGATGATCACTTCTTCCTCTCAAATAGAGCTCCACACCATCCCTGTCGCACACCAATCCCACCTTGGACCCTTACAATCCCCCGCAGGACGCTGCACGCACAGCTGGCTCGCTGGTCTCTGGCCTCCAGTTTTGTCCCTCCAATATGCACCCACCACACTAGAGTCACCACGATATTTCTCAAACACAAATGTGATGTTGTCACTCTCTGGTTAATGCCATTCGATTTCCCCACCCCATTGCCTTCCAATTCGAGATCAAGTTCAGGCGCTGTCATGGCCAGCCAGGCCCCTAATGATCTCGCCTCTCTCGGCCTCTCCAACTCAATCAGTTTCGCACCGTGTTTGCGCTACCTTGCGACCCAAGCACCAGCCCTTCCGGACCGCGGGCCCTTCTTTGTGCCGGTGCTGCTTCCTCTTCCTGGAATGCCCTTCTCCTCAGAATTCACCAGGTGACATCTGTACACGTCCTTCCAGGTTCAGCACAGCAGTCACCTCCTCCCTGATTTATATGAGTCTGATACTCTCTCGTCGGAGCTCACAGACCCTTGTAAACATCTCAGTCATGGCCTGTCCACATTGCATTGCAATATAAGGCACGTTCTTCGTATGTGTCTCCGCCATCCGACTGGCAGCTTCTTATGGTCAGGGACCGGGGTGTGCATCTCCGGTTCCCTCTATCATGCTTGGCACATGGTGGGTGCTCAGCCAGTGTACTGCACGAATAAAGTAGTGAATGAACCAGACGTGAACACTGCATGTGGCAGGGCTCTGTGAGCTGGGTAGCCCTGGAACAATGGACCGTGCCACAGCCCAGCGTCCTGATGTCACACCCCGGACCCGAATCCTCCCTACTGCCTCTGGAGTGAAGTCCAAGCCCCTTCCCCTCACAGCCATGGCTGGTCTCCTCCTCAGCTCAGCTCTGGTCCCCCTGCCTTGTGTATGCTGAGCCTCAGCCACCCTGAATTCCTAAGAGCACCCCCCAATATGCCAGGCTTTGTCTGGCTGCCTGGTCTATGCATCTGCCATCCTTCTGCTGAAAACAGCTATCATCACTTGACCCCTATCGCTTTGATAAACGCTTAAAGTCTTAGCTTATACATCATTTACCTTAGAGGGCTCTCCAGATACACACCCCACCTTCACCGACCACCCAGCATCCCCAACCCTCAGCGCCCCTCTCATAGCATCTACCATAGCCCTCACACACTGCATGGTGACCTCCCTTTTTGGACTGTGAGCTCCTGGAGGGTCCAAAGCATGTCTCAGTAACTGCATTTTCAGTGCTTAGCATGTGACTGGCCACAGTCTCGGTATTCAAGGTATGTTGAATGAATGAATGAACGAATGAATCCATGGATGAACAAATACATTCTACAGACATCTTCAGCTGGCTTAGCTTGGTGATAACATCCAATTCTGTTGGGGCTGGATTTTTTTTGTTGTTGTCTTATTGAGCTATGGATTTCCCACCTTAAATTTGGGCCATGAAAGGACATCTAGAGGGGAAGTCCCACCCTCCCTCCTGGCTCTCACCCCCAGCAGCCAGCTCAGCTCTGGGCCATCAGGGATCTCAAACATTTTGCAGCCTTTGTAGGGAGACATGCCTGCCACTTCCAGGCGTCCATCCCTGGCCCCAACCTCCCAGGTCTCTGAAATAAAACCCCTCTGTGATCTCCAGCCAGCTAATCAAATTCCCCTCTGTCAAAGGCAATAGATCCCCCAAAGCCTTGTAGTGTTAATGTATTATTCACGACATATGTATTATTTATCATTAGTTTGTTTATTTATTATTAATTTGTGTTTCATTATTGATAGTGATGTCGTTATACTATTAAGAAGGCTGTTCTGTGGCCCTTTGTGAACACCTGATGCTCCTCTGATTCCCTGGAAAGCCAGTGTGGGGCATTTTCCATCCCATTTTATGGATGGGAGACACTGAAGCCAGGCAAGGGAGGGCTTGTTCAGTCAGTGCTTTTGCCTCTGAGATGTCTGCAAGGGAAGGAGATGGGACTGGGGAGGCTTCGTTAGGCAGCATGTCCTGGCTTGACAAGGCTGATGGCGTAGGATACTGATGCTGGACCTGCCAGTCACAGCTCCATCTGGGCCCTCGTGTTCTCCTGCTTGTCCCAGTGCCTGCGCTGTGCTGTGTGTGCTCCTCAAACTCATACAGGCTGCGGGGTGCTCCCCAAGCCCAATTGCCTTTGCCTCTCAGGTCCTCAGCCCGACCACATTTCCCATCCTCCTTTGCAGTTTGGTGGGACCGTGTGACTAACTCCTTGCCAGGGGAATATGGCTTCTTGGCCTGGCCCCTAGAAACCTCCCATGCCGTCCTCCACACTCCCTTTCTCCACCTGCTGCCTGGATAGAGAGGGCTCTGAGAACCCGGAGGAGGGCAGAGCCATAGGATGGAAAGAACTGGGATACTTGAGTGACAGTGTGGAGCGATGTCCTCCCATTGCCCCCAGCAGATAGTGACATGAGTGAAAAACAAAATATTATTGTGTTAGGCCACTGAGATTTTGGAGTGCTTGGTTACACCAGTTATTTGACTAATACATTCTACTAATATGTTGCACATAGTAGGTACACAGTAGGTTCTTGGTGAAAAAACAAGTAAATGAGCAAATGAATGAAGAGGATCAACGGGTTGGGCTATACAGTCATTTACTTGGATTTCCAAACCATGGTTCCCCAACACAGAATATCACAGGGGCGTGGCCTTCATGATCTTGAATTAAAACCCTTTTGTTATATAGATGGGTTAGCTGAGGCCCAGAGAACGGAAGGGCCTTGACTAAGGTCACAGAGACAATTAACAGACAATTTTAATACCAGGACCCAGGCCTCCTGAAGCATAGTCCTGTGACTCTTCCATCACACCGGTGTTTCATCTTTGACTGTCTTTCACCTACAGCCTGCTATTACCCTCTGGAACCTTCTCTGTGTCCTTGAAAGTAGGTGAGGGGAATCACAATATCCTTATCCCCAGGTCAGTCCAGCATCCACAGAATAGCCACAACTGCGGGGGGTAAGAAGGACAACAGAGCGAAGTGATACAGGGTGCCCGTGAGCTGCCCTGGCCAGCTATGGCTGTGTCTGCAGTGCTCTCTCTGGGGCCAGGGCCCACCAGGTGCAGCCAACAATGGGGAAGCCACAGGCAGTGGCAGGAAGGAAAGGAAACCGCCCAGACCTTGAAGCCAAGGACCTGGGTATAGCCCTTGTTCTGCCAGGGACACAGAGGGCAAGTCCCTCCCGGTGTTGGGTCCTCAGTCAACTCATCTGAACAAAGGGGCTTAGGGTGCTTATTTCTCAGGGCAGTGGCGATGCCGAGATCAGAAGATAGAGGGGAAAGTGATCTGAAAAGCGGACAAGCGATGAGAACAGTTGCTCTCCTTCTTTGTATGGGGATATTGTCAGGGACCACTGGTGCCAAGAGGCTATGACCTTGGGCTTAGGAAGCAGACAGACCTGGAGACAGCTTCTGACTCTATCACAGCAACCCCGAGGAAGCCATTTCACTGCTCTGAGCCTCAGTTTCCACCTCTGCCAAATGGGGATCATTGCCTTTCCTTCTTAGGGCTGGGCAGGGTGCAGGGGGTGATGCAGGGAGATGGCCCTGGCAAAGGGTTTAGCGCAGTGCCTGGCACACAGTGACAGTGCCAACCCTCTCCTGCGTCAGCACCCCACTTCTCCACGCCCTCCATCCTCTTCTACCAGCAAGGCAGTTTCAAGGAGTTTCCTAGAAAGCTGTGGGGGCAGAGGGCCCATTTTTTGTTGGCTGTTTCAGATAAGCCTCAGGAGCACAGAGGCTGAGAAGTCAGCACTCGATGCTGCTTTGTTTCCTCATGGAGATTTTTGAAGCACAGAAGGCCCGGCAGCCCTGCGTCCTCGGACATGACTCAGAATCATGAGGACAGACTCATAAGCAATGGGGAGGGTTCTCTGACTTGGAATAAAATTTAAAATATAGATGATAGGTTATTAAGGAATATTTTAAAAGAAAAATAGTTATTACTCAAGGAACACAGTCTAAGCTGGGTCGTAAACTGGTCTTAATCAGTAAAATGAGGCAACTTAATGAAAAAAATTGCAATTTAAAATAGGCCTACATGAAATAATAATGCCTCATAAACACAGAAGGCCTTTAGCATATAAGAATTAATTGCTGGGCTCAGACGCTAAAGGCACAATAAAGGAATCCTTAATTTTTTGGCCTTTTATTTTTCTCTCCCCAAAAGGCAACCCATATTAGACTAGATTTTCCTCAGGTTGGTACCAAAGGGCCTGGACATTTGCAAAGGGAATTTTCTCAGTAACAATTCTATTTCCTTCAACCTATTATTTTAAGGGATGGTTGGAAGGAAGTGTGGCTTTGCTCTGGATCTGCAACAGTTCTAAATAAACTCATGACAGTCACCCCACTGAAGAGTTAGGGAACGGGCTCATTTTGCAGAATGAAAGCCCCTGAGTTCAGACCCATCAAGCTTGGCAGCTGTTATCAGGGTAGCAGTCCCACTGGTCCAGTGAGATTCTACACCTGCATCCCAGCAGCTGTTAGAAATAGTCTGATAAAGCAGAGTGGTCCCAACCAGGGGCGATTTTTGTCCTCCCCTCCGCCCCCAGGGGACATTTGGCAATGTCTGAAGGTATTTTTGGTTGTCACAACTCATGGGGGAGCTGCTACTGGCAACTCTCAGGCACAGACCAGGGTTGCTACTAAACATCCTACAATGCATAGGCTGGCCCCCCACAACCAAGAATCATTGGGCCCCAAATGTAAGTCGTGCTGAGGTGGAGAAGCCCTAAAGTGATTGGATGAAAGCAACTTTCTGGAAGGTATAATGTGCACTCAGAGTTCCCAGGCTCGGGAGACGGAGAGAGTCTCTGAGCCTCAGGACCAGCCACCTGAAGCTGGGACTACAGATAGCTGGGAAGCTCCCCCCAGCATGACCCCAGCACCAGCTGTGCCTACACCTGCCTTCCACAGACTTCTCTGCCACTGAAATGGATCAATGCACTCCACCAAAGCATCGGGCCTGCCCTCCGGGACCTATTTTCATTTCGTGCTGGCATCCTAGAAGAAACTTCTTTTATGGTCACCCCTGGCAGAATGCATTTATTCTGCAACAGCAAAAAAAAAAAAAATCTTAGCTCATACAGGAGAGTCTTTGGGGCACCGTCCTCCCCGGAGAGCACTCAGAGCCTCCCTCCTTGCTAATCTCACTCTGACTGCTTGGCAGGAGAAGCAATCTGGTCTTCATATTAATACTTTATTAAACGCACACAGCCTGCAAGATTAACATCAGCCTATCGCCGTTGTTCAGTTATAGAGTGAGCGCTTGTCACCCGAAGGCTATTTGGGCCTGATTCGCGCACCATCTAACTTCTTCCTGCTGGAGGCTAGGGTAGAGATTGGAGACATCTTATTGAGTGGAGGGCTTCGGTGGGGAGCAAGTGGGCTGGGAGGCATTTTATTCCCACCCTCCAGGGCTCAAGGCTTCCTGCTATCTAGTGAAGACAGAAAGACATGGGGTCTCTAGGCAAGGGTTGCATGGACCATGTCTGGAGCCACTTTGTCACCAGGCACAAAGAATTCAGGAATAGAGAAGGCAAACTCCCACAACTGGATCATTCTAGTTCAACTTAGAAAAGAACGGTGAGCCGACTGTGGGCAAGCATTGCATAGGCGCCACCCCAGACCTGCTGCTTTTCTGATAGAAAAGGGATGGAGTCAGGCCATGAAAACAGGTTGAAATCTTGCCTTGCTTCTTCCTAACTCTATGCTCTTGGAAGACGAAGAAGCTTCAGTCTTTTTATCTATTCCGTAGGAGTCCTGAAGCTTACCTCCCAGGGTTGGAGGTAATAGATTTACAGTGCTAATATATTGTTCAATACGTGGTTGGTGCAATTTTACTCCTTTTTATAGGTATGATTTATAGCAAAATGCACAAATCTCACGTGAACAAAATCTCACGTGAACAACTTGATGAATTTTCACGTTACACACCCCAGTAACCACCACCCAGATCAAAAGATAGCACACTGCCGGGCCAGCTGAGTGGAGCCTTGGTTAAGAGTTGGCTTGGGATGCCAGCTCTGAGCAGCAGGGCCCCAGTTCGGATCCCACATGAGGGCCAGTGATGCTGTGCCCTTTACAGCTAAGATAGTGAACAACAGCTTGACCTGGAGCTGGGCTGCCATGAGTCGCCGGTGATGGCGTAGGCTGCAACCCCTGCTGCAGTGGACTGACGTGAAGTACCGTGTGTGGCCGGCAGCCAGCGTGAGCAGCCAGTAGCTGGTGAGAGCTGCCGTAAGCTGCCATCCAATGGCTGGCAACCAACTGCCTCAGCCAGGAAGAGCGCAATGATAATACCACCATGAGCCAGTGAAGCAACGTCCTCCACAACTAGACTGAAGAACAAAAGGACAGTAGCTTGTCTGTTCCCCTCCCCCGATTCCCCAGCGCTGTTCCCCTCCCCCAATTCCTCAATAAAACCTTAAAATAAAAAAAAGATAGCACACTGCCAGCACCCCAGAAACTTTCCTTGTGCCCTTCTCCAGTCATTCCCCCCCTCCCACCCCAGGATAACCTCTGTGCTAACTTGTCCATCACAGGTTAGCTTTGCTTTTTCTTGATGCTCATATAAATAGAATCATGCAAGATGTGCCCTTTTGTGTCTGGCCACTTTTTCTCAATGTGATGCTTTTGACATTCAGCCATGTGTTGCATTTATCAGCAGTTTGTGCTTTAAAAAAAAAAGTTTCCTGAGTAGTATTCCATTATATGAAATACCACAATTTGTTTATCCATTCTA
Organism: Hipposideros armiger; assembly: GCF_001890085.2. Lineage (NCBI taxonomy): Eukaryota > Metazoa > Chordata > Mammalia > Chiroptera > Hipposideridae > Hipposideros > Hipposideros armiger. The sequence goes on from NW_017731582.1 coordinate 991,920, forward strand.
CCACTGAGAGACATTTAAGTGGTTTGTAGTTTGGAGATATTATGAATAAAGCCCATAGGTGTTAAAATATTATTCCTAGACCCAAGCAACCACTGGCCAACCGCTATCTTCAAGGGCAGAACTGACCTTGGTCCTTGGCCAGCTGCAGGCAGGGGGCCCTTTGTTGGGTTATGAAGGTGAAGGTTGCCTTCATCATGCCCACTCAGCCCTCTGAGACCCTTGCCCTTCCTCCTAGGGCCCCTCGGGGCATTCCTTAGGAAAGCTGGCCACTTGTTAGCCTTTGATTTGAATGGTCTTCCCCCATCTCTCTCCTTGGGGCATGTCTAAGCTGAACTCTGACAGTCCCACAAATAAATGACACTGACATATGAACCTGCTTTGCTTTTTGCCAAGTGTGCATGTCCTTCTGTGTCTGGTCTTCCCACAAGCCTGTGGGGAGGCCAATACCCCTATTTTTCAGGTAGGAAAACTGAAGCACATAGGTTCATCCTCTTGTTCACTTCCTGAACACATATTTACGAAATGCCTGCTCATTGCTGGGCGAGGCACCTGAAAATAGGAATGGGTCTGGTGGGAGACGCGTAAACATAGAAGCAACCCCCCCCACCCCCGCCAGATTCTTCCCACTTTACATCCTTTAGCACGGAGTTCTCTTGTATTTTACCAAATCCACTGCCTGCGTTCTGCATCATTAGTCTCAGCTCCCCAGTGAGATGAAATTTTCTGTTGTTGGTTTTGTTTTTTTTTGTTGTTGTTGTTTTAATCCTTCCACAATACACAACACTCTTAGGAATACAGAGTGCTTAATAAATGCTCGGAAAGAGTGCGACGGAGGCTGGTATTGTTGACCTTATAACTCCTGATTTTCAAGTTCCACATTAGAGAGACATGCACATACCCAAATAGCTTTCTTGCAAGTAGAACTAAACCATCCATCACACGTGTGTAGGGTCAAAGAGATTCGAGGTCCAAGGACTCCACATGCCCTTGCTGGCTTTGAAGAAGGAATGTGGGAAGCCTGGAGGAGCAGAGAGCGATCCCCATCAATGGCCAGCAGGCAAACACGGACCTCAGCCCCACACCCTTGTGGGGGGTTCAGACAAGTCACCCCAAGATGTGCCTCAATGGCGTAGATTATTTTGAGCTGAAAGCAATTTTAGCTTCAAGCTGGAGAGAAACTTCTGCCCCTCCTTTGACTACCCGAACGAACTTGAATGAGGGACCTTGCCCGGAATAAGAGATTATCAGAGATAACCCCTTTTGACCTATCTACAGGGCAGGACAAACTTCTATTTACTAAGCATCTAACCTTATTGTCCTACAGTGACCCTTTGACGCCCCTAAGGCACCTTACCTCACCCACAGCTCAGGATGTCTTATCTACCTATGTTCCCATTCTATCTCTGAACTGCTCCTGCATGTGAGGTCTCTGACCCTCTCATATATGTGAGGTTCCCGTACATACATATGTATTAAATTTGGTGACTTTCTCTTGTTAATTTGTCTCATGTCTATTTGATTATTGGACCAGCCAGAAGTATCTTGAGGGTAACAGGCAACTTTGTTCTCCCCCCACACCTGCAAGGAACTGAATTCTGCAACAACCTGAATGAGTTTGGAAGTAGCTTTTACCTCAGAGCCTTCTGCTAAGAGCCCACTCGGCCAACATCTTGGTTTTGACCTTGTGGGACCTGGAGCAGGGAACTGAGCCTAGCCTGCTCAGACTTTTGAACTATAGAGCTCTAAGATTGGAAAAATGGGTGTGTGTGTGGTTTTTTTAAGCTGTTGGGTTTGTGGCAATTTTTTACACAGCTATAATGGACTAATACAACATATTTTTCTGAGATCTCAGTAACCGGGGGACCCTTTTGAAGCATCAATTGGATCATGCCATTCCCCTACTCCAAGCACTCAATAGCTCCCATCACACTGCACAGTGAGAGGCACAGCCTTCTCATAGCCCAGAAGGCTGGCACAGTCCGGCCCCTGGCTCTCACTCCAACCTCACTTCTTACCACTCCCTCAGGCTCATTCCATTCCAGCCTCATTGGCCTCTCTGCTCTTTCCTAAACACCCTCAAGTTCATTCCTACCCCAGGGCCTTTGCACTAACTGTCTCTTCTTCTTGGAACACTCTCATCCCAGTTATGTACATGGCTTGCCTGCTCATTTCATCTTGATCTCTGCTCACTGTCAAGTCCCCACAGAAGTCTTCCTTGACCACCCAGTCTAAAATTCTCTAAACTTCCCACCTAACTTCTCTCTCTATCCTTAAAATTGCCCACAATGAGCTAGGCATTGCATTAAGGTCATCTACTGCTTTAATGAAAAGGACAAATTGACATGGCCATTCTTCAACATTTAAACAGATCATCTTACAGAGCAAGAACCACCACAGGTAGATCCACTAGCTTTCACACTAACCCTTGGCTGTTAGCATTCACAGGTTTTCCCCTAACTTTAGTTCTACATTTTGATTAGATTCTTGCGTATAGGTCACCTTGAGTCAGTTGGCCCTGGGTTCAAATGGGACCCCAGGATTTCCGCAGCGCTTGGAATCAAAATGCTCAGCTGGCATCTCCTGGCTATAAGACCTGGTGTTGTCTTTTTTTATTTTTTTTTTTAAAGATTTTTTTTATTGGGGAATTGGGGAGATGGGAACAGTGCTGGGGAATTGGGGGAAGGGGAACAGACAAGTTGCTGTCGTTTTGTTCTTCAGTCTAGTTGTGGAGGACGTTGCTTCACTGGCCCAAGTTGGCACCATCATTGCGCTCTTCCCGGGCGAGGCAGATCAGTCGCCGGCTTCTGGATGGCTGCTCACTGCGGCTGCTGGCCGCTCACGCTGGCTGCTGGCTACACACGGTAGCCCATGGCAACCCACTGCAGCAGGGGCTGCAGCCTACGCTGCCACTGGCGACTCATGGCAGCACAGTTCCAGGTTGAGCTGTTGTTCAGCATCTTAGCTGTAGAGGGCAGAGTCACTGGCCCTCATATGTGGGATCCGAACTGGGGCCCTCTGGCGTCCCAAGCCAGTTCTTAACCAGCGTGCCACTTGGCCGGCCCCTGGCGTTGTCTTTTATTTCCCAGACTGATTCTTACGATTACTCCGTTCACAATGGGCTGCTTGAGTCATGCTCCCATAGACTTCACTCGCTCAGAGCCCCCTTCTCCATCCTTCTCTTTGTCAGCAAGATAAGAGGAAGGCAGGGAAAGGCCTGGATGACAAACGTCCCCTGTACAAACAGGATGGTTTTTTCCATGGAGAAGGTAACTTCACACTGGGTTCTGGAAGAACAGCCCTGCTTTTATCAATGTTTTTATCTGTAATGACTTTTCCCTTTGGGGATTTCAAGATTAATATTTGTTTATTATGGAAAACAAAAAGATAATACAAGTAATTGTACAGAAAAATAAAACCCATCCTGTAAACCACCACACAGAGAAAGCCATTGTTAGTATTTTGGAATTCCAATTCTCTCTCTCTCTCTCTTTCCCCTCCCCTCCCCTACCCTTTCTCTTCATCAACTCTTTATAGCAGGACTCTGTGATGCTGGTATCACTTGACATGTAAATACAAGCCCTCTCCTGCCCAATTGTGAGGGTTAATTTTATGTGTCCCCTTGAATGGGTCATGGGGTGCCCAGTTTCTGGGTATGTCTGTGAGGGTGTTTCTGGATGAGGGTAGCATTTGAAATGGTGGACTCAGTAAGCGAGATTGCCCTCCCCAGTGTGGGTGGGTATCACCCAATCCGTGGAGGACCTCAACAGAACAAAACGCAGAGGAAGGAGGAATTTGCGCCCCCCCCCCCACTGCCTCACTGGGAAGTCCCAGATCAAGGCGCTTCTGACAGATTTGGTGTCTGGCGACGGCCCTCTTCCCGCTTCATGGATGGACATCTTCTTGCTGTGTTCTCACAAGGGTGAGGGAGAGCTCTCTGGAGCCTCCTTTTTGAGCATTAATCCCATTCGTGAGGGCTCCACCCTCCCGACCTCATCACCTCCCAGAGGCCCGGCCTCCTAAGACCATCACACTGGGTGTGAAGATTTCAACCTATGAATTTTGGTGAGGGACACAAACATTCAGTCCACAACCCCAATACCATAGTCACCTACAACTTTCCCAGACCGGTGGGGAGATAGGGAGCATGTGTAAATCCTCACAGATCCTGTATCTCCAACCTCAGTCCATTTTATTTTATTTATTTTATTTATTTTTTTTAAAGATTTTTATTGGAGAATTGGGGGGTTGGGAACAGTGCTGGGGAATTGGGGGAAGGGGAACAGACAAGTCGCTGTCGTTTTGTTCTTCAGTCTAGTTGTGGAGGACGTTGCTTCACTGGCCCAAGTTGGCACCATCATTGCGCTCTTCCCGGGCGAGGCAGATCAGTCGCCGGCTTCTGGATGGCCGCTCACTGCGGCTGCTGGCCGCTCACGCTGGCTGCTGGCTACACACGGTAGCCCATGGCAACCCACTGCAGCAGGGGCTGCAGCCTACGCCGTCGCCAGCGACTCACAGCAGCCCAGGTCGAGCTGTTGTTCAGCATCTTAGCTGTAGAGGGCAGTGTCACTGGCCCTCATATGTGGGATCCGAACCGGGGCCCTCTGGTGTCCCAAGCCAGTTCTTAACCATCGCGCCACTCGGCCGGCCCTCCAACCTCAGTCCATTTTAAACAAAATTTATAAGTGGGGGGTTGAGCAGCAGACTGTAAGGAGGACACGTGCACCTGTGAAGTGGCTTCTCAGTGGGCCGCACACTCCCCAGCTTAACAGGGAGGCAGGTGCAGCCCTGAGAGGTCAGCTTGTCCATCCTCCTGACTACAGGCTGAAGCCAGGCTGTGAAGTGGATGTGAATTCCACTCTTTTATCATTTCCCTCCACTTCCTGGTCTTGCTCTGCCTGAATCCGTTCAGAATTGAGAAACCAACCTTCCTGATCCCAGGTCAATCAGACTTGGGCGGCTTTGTCTGCATGTTTGTAAACTGATGACTCTTCGCAACTTAACCATCCCTGGACCTTCTCCCCTACTTCTCCCTCCCATCCCTGAGCCTGGGCTCAGAGATCTCAAACCAATAGAGCCAAGCGTTTGTAACTCAGGAAGGTAATCTGTGGCCAATAAAACTCACAAATGCAAACCATACCCAAATAGTTGTGTGTCATCTGTTGTTTTGGGACAATCTGTGTCCTGGGTGACTTTAGATGCCTTTGGATCATTGAGAATGAGCATTAACAGCAGCCACAAAGATTGCTAGAGTGGTTGAACATGTGGCCAGGTGCACAGACTCTGGAGCCTGATGACCTGGATTCAAATCCCAGCTCTGCCTCGGGCAAGTGACTGTGCTCCTTTGAGTCTCAGTTTCCTCATCTGTAAAATGGTGCTCATAATAGTATGATCTTCATAGGGTTGGAGGAGTCATGAGACTTCATATTCTCAGAGCAGTCCCTGGGACCTGGGAAACTCTCCATGCCATGGCGTTTTCAGGATTGTGTTGTTATCATGGACTAAACGCTGCCAGAAGCCATCTATCTGGAGTATGGACTCATCACAACCACCGACAAGACAAGGGTTGGTCACAACTTACAGATGAAGGAATCGAGGCTTAGAGCAGTGCTCACCAAGCTGTGGCCCCCAGGCTTAAATCCTCCCCGCCGTCTGTTTCTATAAGGCTTGCCAGCTAAGAATAATTTTTATATTTTGAAATGATTACATTTGAAATGGTTATATACGTACTCACATAATACCTTTGATTTTACCTCTGGGCCTGCAAAGCCATTTGGCCCTTTATAGAAACAGTTTGCCTAGCCCAGGCTTAGAAAGTGTTAAAGGCTAGAGATAGGACCCCAGACGTGTTCCCTTTCATATAGACTCTGCTGCTTTACTTCCAGGGACTGTATCTCCTTGAGCCCAGACTGGAGGGTACTCAAACACCATTCATTCATTCATTCATTCATTCATTCATTCATTCATTCAACAGCTATTTATCGAGGGCCAGCGGCAGAACCATCTGTGTCCCTGCACTGATGGGGTTTACAGTTGAGGAGACACAGGCCAGTTTATTGATGGATGCTGGAGCCTTCTTCCGTTAGCCTTGTAACAACTGGACTCTGCAGGGAGGTGCCCGAGGTGTCTGGTAAAATTAGATTGGTCAGAAAGCTTCTCTGGGTAACTGACATCTGATGTCCCCCAGAAAAAGCCCACCCGCCCACCCGGAAGCTCAGGGACTTCAAACCCCAGCCACACTGCTGTCCCACTGCACTCTGCTCCTTCTCAAAGTCCCTAGAATTTTGTAGAGCATCGGGGTGGGGTCTCTCGCCCAGAGCCCAGCCCTGCGTGGGTCCAGCGAGCCAGGCAAGGCTCCTCACCCTGGGGTGATGGTTTTGGGGGCTGTATGCTCTATGCATGCTGTGTTTGGTGTGTGCCTGTTCCCTTGACTCAGTAACCTAGCAGGTTTTGATGGCGCCAATCAGAAACAGAGATACTGATTTAGGCATGGGAGGAGGACGAAGGGCCACCCAAATAGAGTGAAAGTGGCCACCCAATAAACGACCAAAGGTGACACCTATGAGTGGTGGCTTCCAGTGTTTGTCTCAGGCCAACTTTCTAAGCCTGTCCCCTCCAGTCACTGTTGGTCCCTTCCAGCCCCAGGAGTGAGAGATGGCGTCACTTATCTCCTTTGAATACATGGAGAACTATAATAGGCTTATGAAAATATGGGTGTTTACAGCCTTATTCTCATCATGGGAAAATTGACATTAGGAAAGTACATGATAGAAATCTTATGTACTTTCCAGAATGTAAATAGAGTTAAAAGCGGAGCTGCCAGGAGGCACAGGGCGCTCAGCAGCGGGAAATGAACTGAGCAGGCCCAGGGTGGAACTTTCCCATGGCTCCATGCTCTCCGGGATGAAATTGACCACTTTTGAGGTGAAAAGAGGTAAGGCAGGATTAAGGTCATAGATTTACTATCTGGCTCATTTGCAAGTGGGTTTAATTGAGATTAGAGGGCGGAAAGAAATGGTTCTACTTACAAGGCACAGAAATGGATGCCTGGCCCTTGGGGAGCCCTATTGATGCCCATTTCTGGGAGGTTCTACCAGGAAAGTTTAGGCTTGGGTGTAAAAGTTAACATCTTGGAAGTGGGGTGGGGGAGGGGTGCCGGTGACGAAGGACAGGCACTCACGCTCTAATCAGGGACGAAGGAGGCCAGGCCCTCGTGATACGTGCCCCTTCCCTGAGGTGGGAGAGCAGCTGGACCCCAGCCCCTGGACACCCTGGGCCAAATCCGATGTCCATCATCAGCGCGAAGAAGCAATCAGGACCGGAAGGCTGAGTCAGTGTGGCTGCTGTGTGCCCAGCTGGGCTGAAGACCCCGCTGGGACATTTCTGGTTGACAGACTTCTCCGGCTCTTTAAAATTTCAGTGATAATTGGGTCCCTAGCTGGGAAACCCTTCCCTTCAGCAAAACCTTAACATAACCGTGCTGCTGGATTAGCGCTCTGAGCCACACTTCTGAGCCCACCATGTCCCTGCTCTACAACCTTCACTGGCTCCCCAGTGCCCTCGGGAGCAAGTCTGTACTCCTCAGCTTGGCCCTTCCAGGTGTCATCCCACCTTCCCCTTAGAGCCATATCTCCAAGGAGCTCCATCCACCCGCAGCACACACTCAACCCAGCCTGCGGGGCTGCCCACCCATCCTGGGACAGGTCAAGTCTGTTCCCTCTGCACAGAATGCCTTTCTCATCTCTGTATCCTTCCAGGCGCAGCTCAAGGGATCCCTTAAGAGCTTTCCTAATTTCATGTCCCCTTAGTATAAAAGAGACACTGTATCTTTCTTTCCATAAATACTCATCTCTCTGACATGGCCCCCGTTTCATGTAAACACCATTGTCTGTTTACATACCCATCCCTGGCTCAGAACAAGATGAGGTGTCAGAGGAGAGACTGGGAACCCATAATAGCATGTCCCTGCGGCTGTGGTGGGACAGATGAGATAAGGCACGCGATGCTCTGAGCAGGGTGAGCTTAGGGAGAGAGACTGCTTCCAAGGGCAACAAGGATCTCCACTGGCTGAGTTAGGAAGGCTTGGCCAAAGAGTGGCATTGTGGGTGAATTGTGTCCCCCTACCGCAAAAAAAAAAAAAAAAAGATATGCTAAAATTCTCTTCCCCAGGACCTGAGACCCTATTTGGAAATGGGATCTTTGCAGACGTAATCAAGTCCAAATGAAGATGGGCCCTAATCTAACGTCACTGGTGTCCTTGTAAGAAGAGGGGAATTTGGACACACAGACACAGCTACACAGAGGGAGGACGCCATGTGATGACAGAGGCAGAGAGTCAGTGATGCAGCTACAAGCCAAGGAACACCAAGGACTGCCGACAACCACCAGGAGCTGGAAGAAACAAGGAATGTTCTTTCTGGGGTCTTCAGAGGGGGCATGGCCCTGGCGACACTTTGATTTTGGACTCCAGAACTTGAGAGAATAACTGTCTGCTGTTTTATGCCACTTTGTTATGGCAGTTCTAGAAAACTCATAGAGGTAGGAAGGAAAGGAGGACAACTGTCTACCCACCAAGCTCCAGATAAGTTCGTGTCTGTCATCTCATTTAGCCCCACGTTGTCTAAGAGGCAGACACGGTGGCTTTTTTCTTGCTTGATTACGAGCTGACCAAGAGCCAGAGAAGGGAAGCGACTTGTGCACAACTCCATGGTTAGGAAGGGGCAGAGGTGGGATTTGAACCCAGAACCCATGCAAGCCTTCCCCCTCCCCCAGAGCTAGAGGCTCAGGGGGTCCCTAACCAGCAGGGGAAGTAGCAGGACCCGTGAGTGGGCCTTCCTCTGGCCCCTCAGAACCCCCAGGACGGCCCCCTCGCCAACTGCCTGCTATCCTGCTGCAGACAGTGCAGCTGCCCAGGAATGGACTCCCGAAGGAGCACATTCCTAAGCATGAGCCCAGAAAGCGTTAGCATCTTATCTGACAAAGCAGCGAGGGGAGGCCGGCTCCGATAAAACTTTGCCCATTTGTTAACATGTGTTCCAAGCCAAGATTACCCTGCGTGGAGCAGACAATGGAGGCGATTAAATAAAAGTCGGGAGCAGGGAGGCTGTGACTGCTGTAGGTGAGAGATAGTGAAGGAGGGAGACCTGGGGAGCAGGGGAGTTGGGGAGGGGGCTGCCGCCCGCTCCCTCTGGGCTCTATTACCACAACCACAGGGAAGGTGGCACAAGGCACAAATATCCTCACACAAAGGCAGGATTGCCAAATAAGAGACCTATGGAATCACGAGGGCTGGGATGTTGAGAGCTTTAGAGGAAGATGATGCTTAAAGTGACAGGCCAGCTTGGAGACGTTTCGAGGGGTGATGCCCAAGCTGTGCCCAGCAGAGCTGGGCAGTCCGAGGGTGGTGGGGCTTGAGGGAGTCCAGTAATAATCATTGTTGGAATGAGGACATTTGTGGCAGTTCTACTCTGGGTCAGGCACATCTTTTGTCTTGTTTAATCTTCACCGTGTTAGATAAGTTCTAGCATTATCCCCATTTTACAGATGATGAAACAGGGGGCTTAGAGAGGTCAAGTAATTCAAACACATCATCCAGCTGATAAGGGGCAGGGGCAGCATTTGAACGTGAGGGCACTTCATAGATGGGGCTCAGGGTTCCAAAGCACTCTTTAGCCAAAGAAGCTCCCCTTCGATCTGTCTGACATGTTGGGGTGCCTCACAAAGCTGTGTATTAAAAAGTTTGCTTGAGAAGGACATAGGTCCTGTTTATCCACCTCATTTACAGGCACAGAGAGGCATGGTGCAGCCATCCACACTGTCAGGGTCTCCTAACTCCTCTCAGCTGAGGTGACAGGTGCCCCGGGAAAGCTGCTGCTGGGCCCCACTCCTCAATGCCAGGACCATCGGTCCCAGTTCCTCTGCCCAGCGTGCCACTGCCTCGTGCCCAGTGCTCCTCTCTGCTCAGCCCCGTGGGGTGCTGGGATGGTGCTCCCGCTCTCTCCAAAGTGCTTCTGGCTGAGTGTCCTCCTTGGCTCCCCTGCCCGGGCCACCAGACCTGCATGTGGCCTCACAGATGGGGTACAACATCCCAGCCTGAGTCCAGGCCCCACTGGGGAGGGGAATCAACCAGAACAAAGGGGGAGAAGAGGCCAACTGAGAGACCCATCAAGTCACCCTTTTCTGTCCCATGGAGCCTCTCACTGTCACGTGCTCCTGCTTTTTTAAAAAAAAAATTTTATTGGGGAATTGGGGGAGGGGAACAGCGTTGGGGAGCGGGGAAGGGGAACAGACAAGTTGCTGTCCTTTTGTTCTTCAGTCTAGTTGTGGAGGACGTTGCTTCACTGGCTCATGTTGGTATTATCATTGCGCTCTTCCCGGGTGAGGCAGTCGCTTGCCGGCCATTGGACGGCCGCTCACGGAGGCTCACGGCAGCTCATGAAAGCTCACGCCCACTGCCAGCCAGCCCCACTGCAGCCTACGCCATCGCCGGCTACTCATGGCAGCCCAGCGAGGTTGAGCTGTTGTTCACCATCTTAGCTATAGAGGGTGCACTGTAACTGTCCCCCATGTGGGATCCGAACCGGGGCCCTGCTGCTCAGAGCTGGCGTCCCAAGCCAACTCCTAACCAACACACCACTCGGCCGGCCCTGCTCCTGCATTTTTGGTGGGCATCCGCAGAGGGGGAAAGAGGTCTTCCCACTGTCTTTTTATGCTAATGCTTTGTAAACAGCAAAGCCTTTTACCTCCATGATCTCATTAGATCCTCACAACACCCCAGGAGTGAAGTGGGGCCAGGAGGGAGGTGACGGACCTGGGGTCATCATCCACTACCAAGTGACGCCCAGGCCTGCATTCGGCCTGGCGCAGAGTCTGGGGCTGTTTCTTCAATTCTCTGCTCTCTCTCTTGATCCCGTGCATTTTATATTGCCTGCCTGCTCCCTAATTTTAGATTTTTTTTTTCCTGGCCGGGGAGGTCCATTTGTTTTGCTACAGCACAAGGAAAGCTCCTGGCAGTCCTTGTCTAACATCACAAACTCATCTGGAGGCCGTCTGTAGTTTTAAATTTCTGGCTATGTGGTTTGTCTGTGTTTTATAGTCAGGAAAATAAAAACGGGAGGCAAATGACGAATGTCCCCCGGGCAGCCTGGGGGCCTAGCTCATACTCTCTCTCTGTTCTTGCTCTAGAATCCGCTCCCCTCTCTGCACAAGTGGGGCCACCCTCCAGGTCACTGGCATTCCAGCAAGAAGGGCAGGTGGGACCCCGTCCCAGGGGCACTGGAAGTGCTGGCATCTGAGACTGGGGCATGTGCTGCCTCCTGGAGCTAGCTCAGGGCACTCTCCCTGAGCCCTGACTGCCACAGGACTCTTACTCTGCTAAAGAGACACACACCCCCTTCCCAGGGAACCCTATCATGGCCACTAGGAAAAATGGGACTTTCTAGTCAATCCAATGTTGATATTGAAATATATTCCATTAGACACTTCACTATAAATGTTCAAATGATTGCAAAACATCGGCTACATTTAAACACTGATATGTTATTTAAAAATGTCTTTCCGCAAAGAGCAGGAATAATGTCTATGAGTGATTTAGAGCCCACTATGTGCCAAGCAGTTCGGTCCTTTGACTTTTTAAATCCTCGTTCCCTTTTTACAGATAAAGAAACCAAGGCTTGATGACGTGAGGAGACCGGCCCAGTCAGCATGGCTAAAATGCAGTCACCATGACAAGATTGACATTTGCGGAGGACAGACGCAGGTGCCAGGAATTCTTCTAAGCCCTTTGCTTTCACCACAGCACCCCTTGTGATGTAGCTTTCCTTATTCCCCCAGTTAATAGATGAGGAAACAGAGGCTCAGAGTGGGTAAGCCACAAACCCAAGGTTGCACAGCTTGAGTGGCAGAACCAGGTTTGCCTAATCCAGAGCCTGGATTCAAGTCCATCTCTGGGGTGCTCCAAGTCCACCCTCTTCCCCTACACCCAGTGGCCTCTCAGTAAATTCCCCTGCCTGGTCATCTCTGAGTGTTGGTCAGCATCAGGCAAACTCAGTTATTAGAACATCTTGGCTGGATAAAAGGCATAGCTGAAGTCAGAGTTTGAAGGGAGATTCCTAAGGTCCAGAAAGGTTAAGCAACTTGCCAAAGGTCACACAGCTTACTGTGGACTGACGGAGACCTGGAATTCCAGGCCAGCCTTCCTCTTGGGCTCTCACCCCTTCTGCATCCAGGGGACCCCTCCTGGGCCCAGAGTCCCCTGGGCTTGCTGTCCGGGGCCACATCACCTCTCCTCCCTGTGCCTCACTGCCCTCCAGGCACTGACAAGGCTGAGTTGCCTGCCCGTGACCTTGGGAAGGGACTGGAGTGGTTTTAACAATCTAAACACACTCCTTCCTCACGTCGAGACGCCGAGCGCTGAGTGATTTGTATGCTCCGAGCACGTCACCTCCTTTCAGGAGACAGAGAGGCTGCCTGAAAAGTCATTTTTCAGCATTTGACACAAAGTCTCTTTCGCTCTCTCGTGAAGCCAGATAACCATCAGTAGCTGGGCCGATTAGAAAAAAATATATACTTGGTACTGGGAAGGCAGGAAAGGAGAGGAAACCAGCCCGCCAGTCTTCCGTCACTCATGTGGACAGGGGCAGCTTTCCCACTGGGCTCTGCGG
>NW_017731582.1:1004693-1010531 GCF_001890085.2 Hipposideros armiger
GTGCGGGGGTGCGGGGGGCATGCCTGGGCTTGCAGAGCATGAGGATGAGTGTTCAAGTCCCAGCTCTGCCACTTCCCCTCTCAGAGCCTCAGTTTCTTCATCTGTCAAATGGGTATAATAAGAGTATCCACCTCATGGGGCTGTTATGTGGCTCAGATGAGATAACACATAGAGCGCTTATTTGCAACAGGCGCTGGGAAATAGTGAGCCATTAATAAATGTCAGCCCTGACATGGGCTGTTTTCAGGGTGGCACCTTCAGGACCCTGTGGGGGCCCGTGTTAAGCTCTGGCTGTGAAGATGGACCCTGGGCTGTTTTGCTGACACTTAAGCGTATTGGTTGTTAAGCTCTGGGCCATGCAGTGTACGCCTGGATTCTGCTGACACGCTGGCCCCTATCCTCTGGGGGCTTTCAGGCAAGGGAGAGGGCCTGAACACACAGGGAATGGGCAGGTAGGCTCCATCGCTAGGTATGGCAGAGGCCATTTTTCTGCCTTCCTCAGGCTCACCCCAACTTCCCCCCTCCACCAGAAGGAAGGACCCCCCCCACATTCAGCAGGAACTCAGAGGGTGTCTGAGACAAGGCTCTTCCTCCCGGCCCTGAGGTCGAATGGAGCCCTGCAGGTCAACATTGAACCCAGTCCAGTAGGTATTTAGTGGCATCTGAATCTTTCCCTGCTTTTCCCTCCCTCCCCGACCAGCACTGAACCCGTTCAGCCCGTTGGCCTCTCTCCTGAATCACAGGATGGGCTCCTTCCTACCGCCCTGCCTCCAGCCTCGCTCCATCCTGTTCCCAGGAAGGGCTTTCTGCCACATTCAGTGTCCTGCTTAAAACTCTTGGGGCGGCCACTTAGCTCAGTGGGTTAGAGCGCGGTGCTTACAACACCAAGGTTGCTGGTTCGATCCCTACGTGGGCTACGGAGCTGCGTCCTCCACAACTAGATTGAAACAACTACATGACTTGGAGCTGATGGGTCCTGGAAAAATACACTGTTCCCCAATTAAAAACAAAACAAAACAAAACCTTTAATCCCTCCTCCTGCCCCAATGTCTGTCTCAAAGGAAGAGCTATCCCAGGAGAAAGCCCTTACCTCCCCATCTGGACTTTTCCATCAAACCTTCCCCTTTCCACCTTCTCTCTGACACACCCATCAGCCTCACCAAGCCGCCTGCAGTTCCGGAAGGCTCTGAGCCCTTGCTCCTGCTCCAAGGGCTCTGCACCTGCTGCTCACTCCAGCTGTAGTGACCTTCCCTCTCCTTCTCCATCACTGCACTGCCTCACCTATCACGCTCAACATCACCTCCTCCGGGAAGCCCTCTCTGCCTCTCTCTCACTCCCTAATCTGGACTGGGCTCCCGTCTGGGCTCCCACAATCCCTTGCACTTGCCCCCTGGCCAGTCTGTTTGCATGCCTGTCTCCCTGCCATTTCAGCCCATGTTTCAGTTTCCAGCACATAACCACACTGAATAACTATTTGTGGAATGAATGAACGAATGTACATGCACTTCTTATGAGTGGTTCCCTGCATTAGTCACTGGGAACACAGAAGCATAAAGCACAGCCCCTTGCCTGGAGGAGGTCAAGATAAAGCGCCAAGGTGAATCTGAGTCAGAGCGTCTAAGGTGCAAAGAGAACAGGATTCATTTCTAGGGAGACACAAGCAACAGGGCTGGGGCAGCTGAGAGCCGGGGCTGACACATGCCCACAGGGCAGGGAAATCGAGGGAGCTTTGGAGGGAAGGCAGTCTCTGGTAGGTTCAGAAGGATCCTGAAGGTGAAGGAGGAGGGAAAAGGAGGGGTCCCTCTGCCCCTCCTCGCCTGTTCTCATCCTCATTCCAGCTCTATTTCAGCCGGTCTCCCACCATGCCACACTCCAGCTGCTCTGTTCTATTTGTGGAGCCCTGAAAACCCCAAGTTGCTTTGCACCACTCATCAGTCTCCCCACAGGAGACACGACAGTGACCCTTCATCCAGGACACGGAGGTTCAAATCCAGCTTTGCCACTTTATAACTGCGTGACCTTCAGTAGGTTATTGAACCTTCAAGAGGTTCCATGAAATCAGGGTGACACTATTACACCCCCTTCAAAGGAGTGGGTATACCAGGCTGGGCAGTGTTCCCCATCATTTGTATCTACCTGGAACACCAGAATGTGATATTGGCTTTGTGTGGGCCCCTAACCTGATACAACGGGTGTCTTTACAAGGAGAGGAGACACAGAGACAGGCACACAGGGGAACACCATGTGGCGATGACAGAGGCGGAGATGGGAGTGATTCTTTGGCCACGGAATGCCAAAGCTTGTCGACAACCCCCAGAAGCTGTAAGAGGCAAGGAAGGCGCACTCCCTGAAGCCTTGGGAGACAGCGTGGCCTGCCGACATGTTGATTTCAGACTCCTCGCCTTCTGAGCTGCAACAGAATAAATTTCTGTTGTTTTTAGCCACCCAGGTTGTGGTAATTTGTCAGGGCAGCCCTACCAAACTAATACAGTGGGCGTAAGAGCCCGAAGATGGATTTCATGTGGAGTGGTGGACACAGAGCGTGCACACAGTAAATGCTCCACACACGTTAGCCCTCGCTGCTTTTTATTAATTCAATATATGCGTCTCCGTTCCCTTCGTCCCCCGGAGGCAGAGACCTCCGCTTCCCCTGCTGACCTGTTCGCTAAGCATCTTTCACACCCAGCTTCACCCTAAATTCCTCCTATTATCCTAAATTCACTCATGGTCTGGGGACTTCAAAAACAAGCCACATGACCGTTTCTTTATAAAATCACAGTGTCTGGGTCAATAGGAATCTCTCGTCTAATCTTTTTCAGGTTCCTAAATGTCCTTTACACCACAGCATGTCCCCTCTCTCTCTCACACACACACTCACAGGAAAAGTTGTTTGCCTTCTTCTCATCCCATCATAGGCTAATATTTGTATATTACATGAGTGTAATAGACAAACATCCCCCCAGGCCATGTTTCCCCCTGTCCAACTCTCCCCACGGTTCCCATCTCCCTTAGAATAGATTCCAGACTCTGAGGCTGGCCCACAAGGCCCTGCAGGAGCACACAGCCCCCACCCCCACCCCACTGCCACTGTCCCTCAAACAGGTCCACGGCCCCCACCTTTATGCTGCAATTCCCTCCACTCATTAGTCCCTGGCCCCACAGCTCTATGGGCTTGTCCCCACTTCATTCAGCTATCATGTCAAATGTCACCCCCTCACAATGCCCTCCCTGATGGCCCCCTGACACAGCCTACAGCCCCTCCGGTGCTGACCACTTATTTCAGCACCATGAACTTGCAGAGTTCATTCCTGTCCTGGCTGTGCTGCCTGCCACCCCCTCTAGAGTGTAGACTCTGTGGGGACCGGGATCCGGTCTGTCCCCTTTTCCCCAGACTCCACGGCCAGGGCAGTGTTTTTCACTCAGTAGAAGCTCAGTAGATACATGTTGAATAAATGCATGGCATCGGTCCAATGGCACTGCGTTGTTTCAAAAAAAAATGTTTACATTTATTTTCTTCATTCTCACAAATGCTTCAGGAGGAAGATTACCCCCAATTTTCTGGCAAAAGAAAACAAAAATGGAACTCATAGCAGGTCTTGGTGCGGAAGTAACCAGCTGGAGTCCACCTAGACAATAGCAAGGGGAGAGACTCGAACCCGGATCTTCTGCTTATTTCTCTACCCCCCACCTCCCACACCTACACACACACCTACACACACAGAGGCTGAGCCTCGCTGGTCCTCAGTGTGCCCTGCTGCTGACCGGGCCATGAACTCTGTCCTCTCCAGGGCAGCGCCAGGACAGCACTCCTGGGCACTAACGATGCTCGTGGTGATGGCGATAAAGCATCAGGCACGGTTCTAGGCACTTTACAGATACAGAAACTCACTGACTGCTCCCATCAACTCTGTGAGGCAGGTCTCGTTCCCATCCTGTGGATGAGAAAACTGAGGCAGAGAAGAGGCTCACTAACGTGCCCTGTCAGGACCAGGATGCAGCCTCCAGCGGCCTGGCCCAGAGCTGCGCCGGCCCTCGGGCACAGGGGCACTGCCGAAACCCAATCCTGTTGCACCCTCGTGGCAGCGCCAGGCATATTTCACAGAGGCAGGAAACAGGCTCCTGGAGACAGTGAAGGACACTCAGCTGGTGGCTGACAGAGCCAAGGGGCCAACTCGGGCTTGCTTGGCTCCAAAGCAAGTGCTCGGAATGCCGGGCTTTTCTGCTACCTGAAGCCTGGTGGGGGAGGGACGGGCATGCATGATGGAGAAGGGGAAGCCCATGGCGGCCCCCCAGGATGCAGGGGAGGAAGGGAAGCCGCTGGCTGGACTCTCAGAAGAGGCAGGTGCCACATGCCCAGGGTCAGGCAGGGCCAACACCTTCAACAAAGGCCTCTGCCCTCACCCCACCCACCCCCGGTCCCATCTCCACAACCTGCTGAGGAAGCCGGAACCACCTACTGCCCGAACACCAGGTGCCCAAGTTGCAAACAGATCTGAGCACCAGAACGCAGGAAGCGGGGACCGGATGGAGCCCCAAACAGATGCCAAGTTCAAAAGAGAATCACAGGGAAACAGTGACAAATGGGGAATTCAGCACAAAAGCATCCAAATGACAGGAGAAAAACAGAGCCAGATGGGCCTGGCCTCCCTGACCAGCTCATCTGAGCGCCCTTGCCCAGCCGGCCTCGGTGGACGCGATGCCCTTTGCCTGGAATGCCCTCTCTCTCTTTTACCCCCTCCCTCTCTTCATCCCCAGCATAAATCCTCAGCACACTCTGCTCCTAATCAAGGAATTCTGCTCTGGCCCCTGGGATTTCCTCACCCCTCTCTTTGCTATTCCTCAAGGTGTGTAATCCACATGCAAACTGATCCTTTGATTACCTCCTTCCTATGGGCTCAGGGCTGCACAGTTTATAAGGTCGCTCGTTCCATCCACTGCCTCAGGGGACTCTGATAGTAACCTGGTGGGATGGGTACTATCATTCCCGCTGGACACATGAGGCTCAGAGAGGGCACGTGACTGGGCTGAGGTCAGACAGCCGAAAACCGTGAGAGGCAGAACTAGAAGTCTGAGATTCAGGGAGTCCAGCGCTCTGGGCAGCCAAGAGAAGTGCTTCACACACAGTAGGTGCTTCACAAGGAATGATGAATAAAGGGGTCATTAAGGTTTGTGCCACCATCTTTCTTTTTACCCCTAGAACTGTCTCCTTCGGGTTCCTAGAGCCTCTCAGGGTCACCCCAAGTCTGAAATCTTTATGCAGGGAAAAGAAGAGGAAAAGGGGACACACATTCTGCTCCGTCCACGGATGTCACCTTAACTCCTGGCAGGCCAGTCTTGATGCCCCTCAGCTTCCCCACTAGACTTGGCTGCCATCTGTCCTGGATAACCCGGCTTTCCCCTCTATCGCAGGTCAAGATCACCCACCGGTAAGGCTGAGCTGAGAGCACCCTCACCCCAGGGAGATGACGTGATAGGAGCCATGTTTTACAGTCTCACAAATCCCTGGTAAGAGTTGGCCAGTTGGCTGGCTCCAGCAAGATCAGAAAATGCCCACCTCTCCCCACTGGCCAAGCACCCATGCCAGGGGGAGACAGACAGGGCCAGAACTAGCGTCTGATGGCTACCTGCTCTGACCCCCACAGACCCCTCAATGCCTCAACAGACAGACATTACAACAACGCATGGGACAGGTGTATGGGCCCCGCTTTGTAGATGAAAGGAGGTAAAGAAAACTGCTGGGGATCCCCTCGCAGGGATTTTAGCAAATGTTATTGAACACTTGCTATGTTCCAGGATCCGGGCTGAGCACGTCTCTCTCTCTCTCTCTCTCTCTCTCTC
>NW_017731582.1:1010576-1021547 GCF_001890085.2 Hipposideros armiger
CACACACACACACACACACACACACACAGACACACACGTACACACCCATCACGCTTGCCTCCAACAGACACTGAGGTAGCTGTGCTCATATCCCCATTTTATAGATGAGAAACTAAGGTACGGAGAGGTGAACAATAAGTGACTGCTGTAGGGTGGGCTCTGGGGAACAGGCCCTGAGACCCAGAGCTGTGCACAGGAGGATTCTTGCAAGTGTTTGGGGCCAGAACCTATGGAGGAGTGTGAGAAGAGGGATAGGCAGAGGGGAGCCGGGCTGTAGCGCCTCAGCCAGTCCCACTGGCGGCGCTGGAGCTGAGATGACTCTTCAGAGCTGCCCTGAATTGAGGCAAGAGGATAGGACTCCTGTTCCCATCAAGCAGCCATTAGACAGGGCTGCTTCTGGGCAGGCGCGACCTTGGGTTAGGTGGTGGCCTTCAGGGGCAATCCTTGAAGAGAGGGCTCAGGTGTGAACAACACCTGGGGAAGGAAGGCCTTGGTCCCCCATAGGGCCAGCCCACAGGGTTACAAGGGGGAGCTGGGAGTCCAACCCACACCTGACTGACTCCGCCCAGCCTCTGAACTATTACACTAAACCATGTTGCTAAATAAACTCAGGACCCAAATTTCATTTTCCGCTCCTTTCAGAGAGATTTACAGAGCAAGTGGGTGATATCTGCCTCAAAGGTAGCTGACCTTGGCTTCTGGGCCTGGCTCTGCCACTGCTTCTGGTTAAATGCGGAGACACGCCCGGCTGGACCCTGTGTCTTCCTGGGTTCTGACTCTGGGCCTCTCTGTTCTGATCCTCTCTTAGAGGGACGCAGGGGAAGCACCAGCCACCTCTGACTCTTGCAGGGATCCCCACCCCTCACCCCTGCAACAGCAGAGCGCCTGTGGGGGCCACACGTCCCCAGCACCACAGGCCAGGTCAGGGGGAGCATCAGCTTGGCCAACCAAAGGGCAATGGTTTAGGGGTAAAATCTCGAGGGGCAGATGACCCAGGTTCATATCCCAGCTCTGACACATTCCAGCTCTGCCCTTGAACAAGTGACTTCACTTTTTTGTGCCTCAGTTCCTACCTGTAACTGAGAACTGTGATGACGTCACTTCCCTCTGGGGAACGCGAGCCAACACTCATAAAGCCTTCAGCACAGGGGCCCTGTATACCAGCTATCAGCTCCACCATTGTCACCCGGCTGAGCGTGGTGCCAGCATGGCAGGGTGAGCCTCTATGCCTCGGTCTGTCCTGTCCCCTCCCCTCACAGTGACAACATCCAAGAAAAGTCCAAGCTCCAAAATGTCACTGTTACTAATTTACCTCCTCTGCTTTCTCTCCCTCTCCATATATTTATATTCTATTTTGTGAAGATGTGGTAAAAATCCCCACTCCCACCGAGTGACTCGGCCTTCCCTGCAGTGATCTAATCAAAGGCCATATTTTACCGGCATGCACTAACCCAAAGGCCATATTTCATGGGGGCGATCTAATCAGCAAACCGTATTTCCAAGGTGGGGATCTAAATTCACGGTTATATTTCAATGCTTGAGATCTAATCACAGGACAGTATTTTATAGCAGGGATCTAATCCCAGGGGTATATTTCATGGCTGGGGAGATCAGAGCAGTTCAACATGACTTTTTCCTTTCCTTTTTCTTTAATTTATATTTATGTTTCAGGAAAAGCGAAATTATCCTAGCAAGCCAGAGCTCTGGCAGCAGTTAGGTTACTGAAAATAAAAAGTAAAGTCTTTACTAAATGCCAAATCTTCCAGCCCTCTCTGGTGTCACAAAAACCTCTTGGGACCTAACTGGCTTTGAAGGGTTCCTCTCACATCTAGGAAGGACCTCCAGATTCAATTCCTTGTTCGTTCATTCATTCATTCATCCATCCATCAAATGTTCTGAGTGCCTGCTCAGTGCCAGGAACTGTGCTTGGAATCAGTGATCCAGAGAGGGACAAGATATACACCACCTGTTATGGCCTGAATGTTTCTGTCCCCCCAAGTTCCTATGTGGAAGCCCTACCCCAATGTGATAGTATTTGGAGGTGGGGCCTTAGGGAGGTGATTAGGGTGGGGCCCCCATGGTAGGATTAGTGTCCTCATAAGAAGAGAAAGACCAGAAAGAGAGACCCTGCCACGTGAAGACATGATGAAAAGGTGGCCGAATGCAAACCAGGAAGAGCGTTCTCACGAGGAACCAAATCACTGGCACCTTGGTCTTGAACTTCGAGCTTCCAGGGCTGTGAGAAATAGGTGTCTGTGGTATTTTGTTACAGCAGCCCTAGCTGACTGAGATGCCCCCTTGTCATCCAAGTATTGCCCTACCATGAGCGGTAGATAGTCAACAAATAGTCACAGAAGGATGATACTATGAGGAACAGGCCACTGAAGAAAGGGCGAGGGGCTGTGAGCATGTAGACCCCAGACCCAGCCGGGGAGACCCCCCCCCCGACTTGGCAAGTGCCATAGAAATAGAGGCCTGAAAGAGAAGCAGGTGCCACTCAGATAACATTAGGTGGCATTAGGGCGACACTGAGAGGAGGGAAGAGAATTCCAGGTGTTGGGAAAGGCGTGTGCAAAGCCTCTGAGGTTAGATAGAACCTGTTCACAGAGCGACAGAGGAAGACCGGTGGCTTGAGAGGAGGCTGGAGACTTGGACAAACCATAGCTACTGCGGGAAAGATCTGAATCCTGGCACCTCTGAGCTGTGGGCCCTGGGGCCAGGCCCATTTAACTGGATTGGGCTTTGGTTTCCTCACCTGTAAGATGGGATCACAACACTACCGCCTTCAGAGGACTTTGAACTTTTTTCTATAAACCAAGGGAAGCTACCAAAGCTTTTGGGGGAAGGATCAAATTAGCAGTTTTTAAAGACCCTGCTAGCGGCTACTTGGAGAATGGATTCTTGGAGAGCTAGAAAGGGAGCAAGGGGTCCAGCTAGGATGTTACTGAAGGCATTCAGGAGAGAAATGCTGGACTCTGTGGTGGAGGAGGGAGACAGAGGGGGGCAGCTCTGAGTGATCTTCTAAAGGGATCTTCATAGTTCAGGGTAGTGATGGGCACCGGGGCGTGAGGGAGAGGGAAGTATAGAGAGTGACTTCCAGGTACTTGGCATTGAGACATATGGTATCCATCTCATTCCTCAATAGTTCTAGGGGAGGGAGGGAGAGAAAGATGGAGAGAGAGAGAGAGAGAGAGAGAGAGAGAGAGAGAAACAGACAGACAGAATGAGACTCTACAATCTATTATTTCCCAATCATCTAGCATCTCACTGTTGGGGGAAGACATACAAGTCCCCCTCCCTTCGTGCCCCACCCCTAATAGCTTTGCCTTCCCTAAGCCAATTTTGCAAGTGAATTGGTCTCCCAGGTAGAGAACGGAAAGCTACAAGATGTTCCAACACAATAAGCATTTGGGGACGCGGAATAAAGGCTTCTGGGGTGCTTAGACATTCTCATTTAAATATCACAGCTCATCACTCACCTCATTGCCAGTACATTTATGCAGCCATCTCTCAAATAATCTTTCGGAATGCATGATGCTTTGCCATTTGCAAAGCACTTTCACCCACTTTATTCCACCTGATTCTCACAACAGCCCCTGTGGGATAAGTAGCAGCATCCCTATTTTATTGACGGAGAAACTGAGGCTCAGAGATGGGAAATGACTTGCCCAGCCCTAGAGACACAGTGTAGTGACGGAAACTGTAACAGCAGCTAACACATACCGAGCCCTAGTTCTGTGCCTGGTACTCTTAGAGATGCTTTTAGAGATTTTGATTTATTTAGTCACCCTGATAGCAACTCTTTGAGGTAGGTATTATTATTATTATTATCCCCATTTTTTCAGAGGGGAAACTGAGGCACAGAGACACCACGCTGCTTGCCCGTGGTCACATAGCTAGTAAGTGCTGGATCCTGACCTAGGAAGTCTCACTCCAAAATCTATCTGTAGCCACTGGGTTACACATCCTCACAGTTAGGAAGGAGGAATTGCTTTCGGATCTGCCCAGTTTCCGGGTAACAATACTTGAGCTGTTAGCGGCCTACACAACCCGCGAGTTAAATGACTGCAAAATGCCATAAGGAATTACAAATCGACGTGGATCCTGCGGCTTGGTGGAACTCAGGCTGGAACATGCTTTATTTCATGTTTCTCCTCGATCATCGACTTTTATATTTGGAAACCATTTTGAAGCTCGGTCGGGGGAATATTTCCTAGAAGGTTGTAGCATGAAGCAGCCAGCTTCCAAATCTGCATCCCGGAGATTGACAGAAGGACCGGCCGGGCATGTACCTGACATTCTGCTGGTCCCAGATCATGGGTGCAGCCCCCAGGTGGCCTGTTGATCCCACACATTGTCCAGTCTGTGGGGACACTTGGCTCCCTTTCTGCAAGAGTGAGACAGGGGGTGGGGACCTCACCCAGGCTTTGGAGCTGTACAAAGATAGGTTCTAATGTCTTAGGATTAAGGTAGAAGATTGCGTACAAGACAGGACACATATCCCATATAAGGGATACACGGTGGCCAGCTGGCACAGGGGGACTGGGTGGAGGACCATGCATGCGTCCCCACTGCAGAAAACACAGGTACACACCGTCTTTCCACCGGTGGGCAGCACACCAACAAAACCGTGAGCTGGCTTCTGGTAGAGGGTAGGTAAGCTTCCTGATGCCTGAATTTTATCTCTGGGGCAGCCTGGTGTGCCTTCCCTGGGGGACAAGAAACTTGTCAGCATGACAGGCTGTCGCTGAACTGCAGCCTGTGTATGGTGGGAGCCCAGATATGTGTCTCACTGAATCTCGTTTGAGGAAAATGATTAAAGGTTCAGAGGGATTAATTTATGAGGCAAGATTAAAGGAACTAAATCTGTGTAGCTTGGCTTAACCATGACCAAGATTGGGGACTTTGGGGATGCTGGCAAATATTTGAAGAGAGTGGAGACCCCGGGGAGAGGGAGAGGGGAAGGTGATTTGACCCAGAAGACGGAAATGAGGGGGAAGAAGACCAGGAATGATGACCAAGATGAAACTGGAATATCTCTTGTCCTCTTTGGAACAATGGCGGGCGTGGCGGCTCATTCCATGTGAAGCTCGAGGCTAGGAAGCTTGCCGGACATGATGTGATTTAATAGGCTATGCCTGATAATATCTGCTTTCCAGGTGGGGAAATTGAGGCACAGAGAGGGAAATTACTTGCCCGAACTACATGGCTGGTGAGGATCAGAACTCCCATTGGCTTGACTCTCAAGCATTATGCTGAGTTATCTTGCGATCCCTTGAACTGCTGTGGAGCGAATGCTCACTCCCTTCTCCCTGTCTCTACAGGCAGAGCATACTGCCCCACCCATGAGGCTACATGGCCACGTGACTTATTCCAGCCAATGGGACGTTAGATGCCAGCAAAAGCTTGAAATGGGCTTGCACAGAGGGACTCACCCTCTTGTGCCTCTGCCTTCTCCATGAGAAGAGCTTTCCTTAGGAGCTGGTGGTACTTCCGCGGGAACCCCAGGATGAACACATATGGGTCAGAGTTGAGCTCAACTCACAACCCGGAGTCAAGCCCAGCTGGACCCACAGTTTACACAGCTCAACAAGCCCAGGCCAGGTCAGTGACCCCCACTCAGCCACAGGTCCATGGTTATGATGAGCACAACTGATGATGCTTGAAGCCGCTGAGGCTGCAGCTGGTTATTACACAGTGATAGCTGCTGCTTATCTCATGATATTAGAATGCTGCTCAAGGCCTCCCATGACCAGGGCTTATGCCAGCTTTCTGAGCTCATCTCTGACCTCATACCCATTGGTCTCTGAGGCACCAGAATCTTATTGCTTCTAGAATATTCTTTTCGCTGCTATATTCTTCTCTTGCATTCATTTTTGCCAGCTCTACTGAGGTATAATTTACATACAATAAAATTCACCGATTCACAGATATGGCCTGTTTGCCTGGAGTTTATAGCTTCCTGGGAAAGGGAGAGCCTCCAGGTCTCAGAGAAGGATAGTGCCTTGGTGACTGGGATGAAGCCATAGAATGAAGCCCCTTTGTTTTACTATCAATGGGGAGACTGAGTCTCAGAGAGGGGGTGTGCGGCAGAGCTGGCACCTGGACTCCTAGCTGAGTGCTCTGTCCGTTGGCTCAACAGTGCCCCTCACTCAGACCACCAAGGGAGGACACCTCTTCAGCCAGCCAGCAGGTTCTGACATGGAGTGAGTGCAAGGTAAGATCATGCCTCAGCCAGGGGAATTACCCAGCTGCGAGGCTGCTGTCAGAACAGCCCATAGGATTCAGGTCTTGCCCTCAGAAAACGGATGTTACCGAGACGAGGACAGCCATACTGGGGAGGGCAGGGGAGGGCTTCCTGTCATCGTGGGCCTCCTGTTTGCTTCGGGTAAAGAAGGGTGATGTTGTGTCTGCTGGGTAAGGACAGTGACGGGACTCATCAGGGGAACAAGAGATGAGGGCATGACGCCCTAGAGCATGGGTCAAGCGGATGGACACAGACGTGGAATCCCCAGGCAATTTCATCAGGCAGAGAGGCCTCCAATTCCATTTAGCACGTTAGCCTGGCTCCCACCTCTTTGTGGACAAACCCCTCCCAGGCAGTAACCGGGGGGCACAGCTTGGTGGGATGCTAGAATTTAGAAACGTGTCTCATGTTTCATTCATTCAGTCATGCATGCATTCATTCATTCAACAATGATGACCAAGACAGACACAGCCTATTTTCTCCTGAGACTCACAAGTTACTCAATTACAGCTCCAGCAGCTGTTCCCGGGGAAGACTGGAGTTCTGTGATGCACACAACAGGCAGATGGGGCCCAGGCATGGGTTCAAGAAAGGTAGGAACAAGTTACCCTCGAGAGACACGTTCTGGAAATTGTAGTGGTGGTAAGGAAGTGTGGCCTGCCAGACAGACGCTCGGGGCTTTGTCCCCATACGTGAAGGCGTCAGACTCAACTTAAAGGATAGCAAATGGCAGTGCTTGGCACCCACAGATCTGCGTCTCTGTCCAGCTCTGGAACTTTCTAGCTGGGAAACTTTGGGCACGTTTCTTAACGTCTCTGAATCCACTTTTCTCATTTATAGCTGAACTCACCAGCCCCAAGTGAATGTAGGCCAGTGTCCCACTTAGTGTCTTGTTTTGGGACACAGTGGTCTTGAGATGGGAATGTGTGCTTACTAGTGTCCCTCACACTGCCCCAGATGCTGCCGGGGCCCAGAGACCCTGCCTCGGGTGGCCCAAAGATGCCGCCAGGCCACACATGCCCCTGCAAATGCGGGAATGGTCAGTATCTTCAGAAGGCCTTCCCCACCAACAACCCCTATGGACATTTGGAGGACAAATTCAAGAGAGACCGAGCTGACACTTTGTCCTAATGAGGTGGGGGTAGGGGGTAGGGGGCATTTTTCTATGGTGTGGTCGGTCCTCTCTGTCAGGAGCAGGAAGGGGCTTGGAATTGAGGGTGGGTCTCTGAGAGAATCCTGCACTATCTCATTTAATCCTCACCACAATCTAAAGGTCATTATTATTATCATCACAGACAAAGTCTGGGTTGCTCAAGCCAGAAAATCCTGAGCCAAAGTAGTGTTTGGGTCAGTGTGTGTGGTCCTCTGATTAAATGCACCCTGTCACATTGATGTCACAGCTATAGTTAGACAAGAAGCTGCGCAGGGCTGTGGCTCACGTGTCTTCAGTGTTGCCGGAGCAGTGCACTCACTGTTACGAGAAGGATGTGCCTTGGGAAAAGGCCGGCAGGGGCTGCATGGTACTGGAACACATCCACTCAATGGCTCAGGGCCTACCAGCTCCTGCAGGTCTCAGGCAGGGACCAGGAGGAGGGGGCAGACGTGAGGAGGGTAGATGCCCTTCCCTGGGGACAAGCCCGCAGAGGGGAGCCCCTGGCGAGTGCAGGAATCACAGACGGGGACACTGGGGCCCAGAGGGCGGGAGACCTGCCCGGGTTCCATGGGGCAGACACTTCAACTAAGGCTCAGGTTCCTGGTCGTCTCTGCATCCCCAGCTTCCCAAAGAGCGTCTAGAAGGCTCCAGGGCAGAGAGGAACTGGAATGCTGAGCCCGTGGTGGGGGGAGAAACCAAGCCAGCCGCCGTGGCCTCCCCCTTCCTGATCGGCGCCTCCCCGATTCTTTCTTGCCCCACAACCTGGACCCTTCCACACTTAGCCTTATCGCGGGATACTATTGATCTACTAACCATGTTGCTTTGGGTCAAGCTTGTTTGTCTTTCCAGGCGTTGGCCTCCCTGATGGTGGAATGAGGTGACACCTCTTTGTATGGAGCGGTGAGGACTCCACAACCCAATATGCCAGGTACCCTGACTGCTGTACCTCCCATGTGCCAGGAATGCCCCATTCATTCATTCATTCATTCAGCAAATATTTATTGAGCACACAGTGTATGCCAGGCACCGTTCTAGATGCTAAGGACACAGGGATGAGTGAGATGCAGTTCCTACCCTCATGGAGCCTATAGCCCAGGGGACCACAACCAAGTAAATGTCTGTAACATGTATCACAGGTGGTATATATGACATCACATACTTATATTTGTCACATAATGTGACATTAGGAAGCGTGTTATGGAGCAAGTTAAGCAGGGTAAGGGGACAGAGGGTGAAAGGGGCAGGAGGGGCTACTTAGATACAAAGGTCAGGAAGGACCCCACTGAGGCAGTGACATTAGAGGCGAGACCCCAAGGGGGTGAGGGAGAGCGTGAAGCATGCGGATACCAGGGGAAGAGGGTTCCAAGTGAAGGGAGAAAACGCCGAGGCCCCGAGCCTGCAGTGTGCTCAGTGGCTCTGGAATACCACTGAGTGAGTTACTTGTAATTACTATTATTATTATTATTACTTTCATCATTAATAGTGATTGACTAGTATTCCTTAATACAAAATGGGATCCGAGCTTCCAAATCTTCACTACCCCATAGCTAGTCCTGGCTTCGCTGGGGACCCTCCCCCTCAGGGGGTCCCGCCTCACCAGCCCCTGCGTCCCTGGGTCCAGCATCAGCCCTCCACCCCGGTTAGGAGGCACCAGCCCATCTATCCAGGCTGGCAAGCACAGTACCCGGGGCCCATAAAAATGCTCTCGTTTTGATTCCTTTTACAATCAGTGGGGAAAAAAATAATAACAATAATGAATACATAACCGTGAATCCAGCCTGGATTATATTTGCTTTTCTACCAGTGTGGTCATAAAATATACATT
Organism: Hipposideros armiger; assembly: GCF_001890085.2. NCBI lineage: Eukaryota > Metazoa > Chordata > Mammalia > Chiroptera > Hipposideridae > Hipposideros > Hipposideros armiger. Next base: position 1,019,802 of record NW_017731582.1, read on the forward strand.
GTAATGTTTTTCTAGGGATGAAGGGGCCCCCGGAGAACAGGGTTAGGCCTCTGAAAGTCGCATGGGGCTCCTCTCTGAGGGGCGGGGGAGGCATGCTTTGGCTGCCCTCGGGCTGCCCCTTAGCCCTCCAAGGCCTGGGTCAGGGAAGCCTGCAGCTCAGATGAGCTACCTGTTGAGCTGCCATGAACCTCTGCCACCTGCCCAGGCCCCTGATGGATGGAGCCCCCACCCAGCTCGACAGGAAGGGGAGACCAATGGTCTTCCGCTCCTTATTCCCGCCCCCGCGTCTCACTTTTTTGAACCACGCGTAGTGGTGTCTCTGGGAGAGCCGGTGCCTCCATTTCTTGGTGAGTCCCCCTTCCACCCCTTAAATCTAGAGAAGCAGTGATTCAATATTAATATTTATTCATGTACTCAATTCTTTCCCTGTTAAATAATTTCTCAGCTGTCGGAGGCTTCTGAAGGCTAATTTAAAACAGGTGTCACGGTTATCTAACTTATGCCCTCAGATTTTCAGAGAGAAGGGGTGGAGGGGAGACCCACATCCCTGTACCCACGACGTGCACTGCTCCCCTACTCTGAGGGGCCTGGGTAACAGGGAAGGACCTCCTCCGTGAGCAACCCCCAGGGTGGGAGGTGGGAGGCACCCACATCGCTGGTTGGCTAGAGAAGCTAACACCAGGCTTCACTCTAAAAGGAAGGAGAATCTGGTAGGAAGGGGGGTTGGGGAGAAAGAGAAAGAAAAGGACTTGCGAGGTGGTGCTGAACCCACCACCCACATAGAATAATAATAACAGAATAATAGCTAACACTTGTACAGAATTTAATATATGCCTGTCACTGTTCCATGCAGTTTACATATATTAACACATTCAATGCTTACACAACCCCATTGAGTTCTGTAGTATTGTCTCCATTGCACAGGTGAGGAAATTGAGGCAACACCAAGTTAGATACCTTGTCCCATATTACATGATCGAAAGAGGGGGATCAGGGGTGTGAACCCAGGAAGACAGATGCGTGGCTGAAACCTGAGTCTCCCTCTTAGTGGCCAAGAGACCTTGCAAAGCGTCCATTTCCTCGTGTGTAAAATGGAGGAAATACAGCTTAATCGCAAAGGGTTATAAAGAGGGTAAGAAGACCTGGGTAAGACCTGGCTGTGCGCATCACTGGACTGGCCTGCAGCAGGGCATCAAGAAATGGATGGAGGTTTGACACATAGTAGGTATTCAGGAAACCTCCACCCCTCTGCTCTCTTTCCAACCTGTGTGCTTCTCTCTCTCCCTCCCACTCCTTACCTCTCTCTCTCTCTCTCTCTCTCTCTCTCTCTCTCTCTCTCTCTCTCTCTCTCTCTCTTCCCCACTTTCTTTCTTCTCTTTCCCAACAACCTCACACTTCAAGGTTATGTTTGTTACAGCTGATTGAAATCTAAGATTGGCTCCAGCCCTGGCCAAGAAGAGCTTGCAAAACAAAGGAGACTTGTCCGGCTGTGGCTGCCTTCACATCCCAGCCTGCAACTCCTGGCATGCTGACCCTCTGGGAGGCTTCTCAGCCATACCCTGTGCCCCTTTAGGTAAACTCACTGACCTCAGGGCCTCTCCATCCCCGCCCCCTCTGCCCCCACTGGAGGTTCAAATTCAGATTTCCATTGTCTGCTTCACCTACTAAGAAGCTTGATTTGCTATAGAATATACATAGAAGAGAACAGACATGTTGACTATTGCTTTTAAAAGTGCAGTGCGGGGC
>NW_017731582.1:1021662-1026062 GCF_001890085.2 Hipposideros armiger
ACAGCTAAGATGCTGAACAACAGCTCAACCTGGAGCTGGGCTGCCATGAGTCACCAGCGAAGGTGTAGGCTGCAGCCCCTGTGGCAGTGGGTTGCCATGGGCTGCTGTGTATGGCTGGCAGCCAGCGTGAGTGGCCAGCAGCCGTGGTGAGCGGCCGTCCAGGGGCTGGCGACTGATCTGCCTCGCCTGGGAAGAGTGCGGTGGTGGTGCCAACTTGGGCCGGAGGGGCAACGTCCTCCACAACTAGACTGAGGAACGGGACGGCAGCAACTTGTCTGTTCCCCTTCCCCCAAGTCCCCAGTGCTGTTTCCCATCCCCCAATTCCCCAATAAAAAAATCTTAAAAAAAAAAAAGTGCAGTGCACCTCCCCCAGTCCCATTTCTAAGACGCAGGCCTCCTCCCTTGCACAGGGTCATTGCTCCAAAGGGAGGGGATTCCCAAAGTGCGTGACGATGGCCAGAGAGGAGTAAGACACCCAGTCATTGCTCGGGCGGTATACAAAACCACGCAAATTAACGAAGTGCAGACCACATCAATTAATGTGCTTGTGAAGAGAGATGAGGACAGAGTAAGGCAGTAAGCAGCTGGAAAAAAATTCATCTGAGCAGGCTTGTGAGCGGGCAATGATGTGTTTATGTTTTATGCCCACATGAGGTGAGTACAGACAGATTCATATGTGTGCACCAATGTGTGTACACACACGACACATACTTATGCACACTCACACATATGAGGTCGGACAACTAAGTTCGTGAACTTGTTGGAAAGATGTTGCTAACCTTTTTTGATATCAGAAGGATTATTGATTATGAATTTGTACCAATTGGACAGTTAACCAAGTTGACCACTTGAAAGTGCTGAAAAGGCTGTGTGATAAAATTAGACAACCTGAACTTTTCACCAACCATTCATGGCTCTTGCATCACGACAATGCACCAGCTCACATGGCACTGTCTCTGAGGGAGTTTTTAGCCAGTAAACAAATAACTGTATTGGGACACCCTCCCTACTCACCTGATCTGGCCCCCAATGACTGCTTTCTTTACCCAAAGATAAAGTAAGTAGTGAAAGGAAGACATTTGGATGACATTCTGGACATCAAGGGTAATATGACGACAGCTCTGATGGCCATTCCAGAAAAAGAGTTCCAGAATGACTTTGAAGGGTGGACTAGGCGCTGGTGTCGGTACATAGCTTCCCAAGGGGAGTACTTCAAAGGTGAGTGTAGTGATATTCAGTAATGAGGTATGTGGCACTTTTTCTAGGATGAGTTCGCGAACTTAATTGTCCGACCTCATATACACACAGGCGCACAGCTCTTATCAGCCGTATCTGGGTACGCGCTCCGAGCTCTGTTGGACTTTTCTGGGAAGAGGCAAACCTTGAGCCTCGGACCTCGTGCTCTGTGACCTGGGACCATCAGAAAATGACCACTGACTGGATTACTGCTGGCTCTTGATCCTACAGGCCCCCAGAGACTATGCAATCCTTAGTTTATGGAAAGGTCTGTCCCAAAGTTCACTTGCAAGTCAGCTTCTTGGATCAAGCAATATATCTTTCCAGAGAATCAGTGTCAGTGGATGCAATAAATAGAGTCATGGTGAAAAGCACAGACAATGAGAATGGCAAACTTCAGAAAGTCATTGAACCATTCCGCATCTTCATCTGTAAAAGGGGGCAATAAAAATATCCACCAAGCTTAAATGGGTTGAAAAATCAAAGGACATAATGCATGTCAAGTGGCCAGCACCCAGTAAGTGCCCAATAAACTGTGGGTGTGGCTATAGGTATCCTTGCTCATGTAGCTACACTGCTCTCGTTACTGATGATGGTTAGAGACTTTAGGGGTGCCCTCCAAAGCCCCCTCAATGTGTGTGGGGGTAGCAGACAAAAGCATTATTGTATTTGTGGCTATCAATGATTGGAAACAGTTTCTTTGGGAATTGCTCTGTGTTCTAAATTCTCCACTGGGACGCAGGAGCTCCTGCCACGTCACCCGGGAAGAGGAGGCCAACCCGCCAGAGTGGGGGAGGGGAGGAAGACGGGGAGGGGACAGTACCCCTCTACACCAGGATATGGAAACTCTCCACGTCGACGCAATAAAGGATTTCTCCTCGGGAAGTTCGCCCTTGCAGAGAAAGCACCCACCACGAGTGTGCCACGTGGTACCCTCCTTACATGGCATCCTTCAGTTCTAGGAGGTGGGGCATCATGGCCCCACTTTTCCGATGGGGCCCCTAAGCTCAGAGAAATAGAGTCAGTTACTCTCAAGATCACCCATCAGAGCCTGGTGGAGCCCAGACTGGAATTCAGTCTGTTTGGGTCCATAGTCCATGCTCCTTTTTGTAACTTTGCCATGACGCCTCCAGGTGTCTAAAACAGGAAGCCCCAGGTGTCCCGGTGTTCACAGCTCAGGTATTTGTAAGATGAGCAAGCCCCCCAGGCCTCCTCCTGCAGTTATCTGATCAACAAAGAGTTGTGTCTTTTCTAAAGTCCTTCCTCATATGGTGCTGCCTGGCAAATCTTCCTGTCTCCACCCGCTAGACACAGCCCATGGCCTGGGAGCAGGGAACCTGGTTCCTAATCAGGCTCATTGCTGTGTGCCCATAGTTAAGGCTTTGGACATCTCTGGGTCTCATTCTGCAGGTTCATAAGTCCAAGCCAGTCACCAGTCCTTCCTTCTCCACTGAGGGTGGAGGTGGGGGGCCACAGCCAGGGGATGAGCCCCACCCACGGGATGCTCAGGGATTGGCAGAGAGCCAGCATCCTACACCTGTACCTGTCTGTTGAACATGGCCTAGCACCTGGAGCAGGGAACAGGCACTGGCCTCCACCAGGGGCCCCTGTACCTCTCCGCTGAGAGGGCTAGGAGAATTAATATTAGCACAATCATTTTAATCAGGGCGTGATTAACAGGCGCATACATAATTCACCCGGCTTTCCTGTCCGCCTCGCTCTCTGCTTGCAGACGTGGATGGACAGAACATGGCACCGGCTCATTAGCTCTCCCTCCCCTCATCCGCCCTCCTTTGTGCTGCGGGACGCGAGCTCCGGATGAGTGGGTCCTCTTGGAACGGAGGACCCGGAGCATCCTCTGATCTGGGGACCCCACCGCAGGGAACAGAACAGAGGGAGCCCTCCCCCAGGTTCTCCCCAGAGCACTTCCAGCCAAGAGAGAAGGACGTGGAGGGGTGGTTCCAGGCTGACCCCCTGCCCGTTAACTTTGGACATCTACACCCCACCCTCCCAGTGTCCCTCTAGGGGCAGACTTGTCCCTCCATGGTCAACTTCCCCTGAATCCTCGAAAGCTCTTTCTCTTTTCCCACCCTACCATTTACTGGGGTTAACGCTACACACTTATTCCCCACTGGGTGAACTAGGGGGCCTGTTATTTGTCCTAAAACCACTTTCTTCAACCTTAGATTTTACCAAATATCAGAGCTAGAAGGTCCTGTTTATATCAAACAATCCAATCCATCCAGACTGTAATGAGGAAACAGAGCCCAGAAAGGTCGAGTAACTTGCCCAAGGCCACACAGTACATATGTGGTGCAGCTGACACAGAATTCCGATTTTGGATTCCTAAGATAGAATGCTTTACTCAAATGAGGGTCACGTAGATATTTGAGTGTGTGTGTGTCAGGGGCGGGGAAAAGTGCAAGGTTGAAAGCTGGCTTGGCTAGTTATTGTGTGACTTCTAACAAGTTACTGATCCTCTCTGGCCTTGGTCATGTCATCTGCAAAACGACAGTAATTGGATGGATCCCACCCCACGGGACTGTGGTGATGAGAATAATGGAGAAAGCACTTAGCCCGGAGTCTCACAGACCATAAGTGCTCAATAAATGGTACTATTTGGCTCAGGATGGGTCCCCCAGAAGGAAACCCGAGACAGGGATTCAATTACAAGTAGTTTATTTGGGGGGAAATTCCAGGAAACACTGTTGGCCCTGGAGAAGCCAGATGGAGTGTGTTATCAGGGAGCTTACCACTGTGGGCTTGGGCTCAGCCCCCTGGGAACCAGTGTCGAACATAGGCATCTGAGTCATCGCCCCGGAGGGAGAAGGCCATGGGGTATTGGGTGGGCAAAATGGGCCCCACCAGGCCCAGAGGACCCTAAAGAGGCGCTGGAGGTGGCAGTCAGGCGGCATGCTCTGAAGTAAGGAGAGCAAGGGGATATAAGTGGTCCCCAGAGCATCTGCCACGCTATTCTATAGCGTTTTTTTTTTAAGATTTTTATTGGGGAGTTGGGGGGATGGGAACAGTGCTGGGGGATTGGGGAAGGGGAACAGACAAGTTGCTGTCATTTTGTTCTTCAATCTAGTTGTGGAGGACGTTGCTTCACTGGCCCAAGTTGGCACCATCACTGCGCTCTTCCAGGGCGAGGCAGATCAGTCGCC
>NW_017731582.1:1026257-1036521 GCF_001890085.2 Hipposideros armiger
CAGTGTCACTGGCCCTCATATGTGGGATCCGAACCGGGGCCCTCTGGCATCCCAAGCGAGTTCTTAACCATCGCGCCACTCGGCCGGCCCTATTCTATAGCTTTTTATATAACCAGGGACATGGGGAGGGGCTTCTGGGTCTTCTTATCGGTACCGCCTGTGCCTTCAGACCCATACATTTCGCTCACTTCAAAGCTTCCATTTCGTCAGCAGCAGGAAGGATAGCAATGAAGCATCAAGGTTTGGGACTCGATAGAGGAAGAACCGCCCATCCGTGAAGATGCTTAAACACTGGCTACGGGGATTTGAGGGACATGTGGAATTCCTTCCCTCAGGGGCTCTCTGGTGACACAAGGGGACTGAAGTTGTTTATAGATTCAGGACCTCCGCAGCACAGACCGCTCATCGCCCCCAGGCATGTCGGCCTGCGGTGGGCACGCCCTGTGGGGACACGGTGGTGACGGGGTACACGAAGCCACAGACAAATTGGGCTCAGCTTCCGGGAGCATCCACGTGGGCAAGGCGTGATTTTTATATTCAAATAAACCCAGAGCTGGTATATCCTTAGAACACTACTCAACAATAAACAGGGGCAAACTACTGATACCTGAAACCACAGGATAAATCTCAAAAGCATTACGCTGAGTGAAAGAAGCCAGACCCAGAAGACACAAGCTGTAGTTCCACGTACATGAAATTCTGGAAAAGGCCAAGCCACAGTGACTGGAAGGAGGTCGATGGTTGCCTGGGTCCAGGGGTGGGGATAGAGGGGCATGAAGGGACTTTGGGGGTGATGGTCTTCTAGATGGTCTTTACACGACTGCATACATTTGTCAAAATTCCTCTAATTGAGACAGTTACAATTGGTGACTTTTTTGTAGGTAAATTATACCTCAACTGAAGCTAATTTAAACAATAAGAAACATAAATAAACCCAGAGTCAGTCTGATTTACGGATCAAGTAAAACCTCAGAGTGGAGTAACTTGTGGATCAAGTCTCACACACACACACACACACACACACACACACACACACACACACACACACGTCCCCAAAGGTGCCTGACTGGTTGAGAGAGAACAGACTTTGGAATACAGGCAAACTTTACATTCAAATCTCAGCTGTGCCCCTTTGCAAGCCATGCAACTTGGTCAAGTCATATCAGCTCTACCAGCCTAAATATTCTTGTGTGTACATAGTGCTATCAACTGAATTGTGTTCCCCCAAAATTCGTACATTGAAGCCCTAAACCCCAATGTGACTATATTTGGAGATAGGGCTTTTAGCAGGTAATTAAGGAATTAAGGTGAAATGAGGTATTAAAATTGGGGTCCTAACTCGATAGGATTGGTGGCCTTAGAAGAAGATTTCATGGCCCCCTGATCTTCCAGCCTCTAGACTGTGAGAAAATAAATGTCTGTTGTTCAGCCACCCAGTCCGTGGTATTCTGTTATGGCAGCCCCAGCTGACTAAGACAGATGGGGATAGGAATTCTGTTGTATCATTGTATGTATTATACATGTTATTATATACATTGTATCTATTGTGAGGATAACATGAGATGACATGGACATAAGTGCCTTGCTCCAGGACACTCAGGTGCTTAGTAAACCTTAATTATTTAATACAGGGTTTTAGGAACTTTCCAGCTCAGGTAACAGGAAACTTCAACTTGCCTGAAACAATGTTGAAAATGTGTTATTTCACATAAGAAATGGTGAGCTCGGGGAATTCTAGGGCTGACTGATTCAGTAGCCAAGGCCCTCATCGAGGTTCCAAGTTTCATTTGTCTTTGTTTCTTGCCATCCTCAGTCTGTTAGCTTAGTTCCCCTCATGGCTGTGAGAAGGCTGAAGCAATTCCAGTCACAACTGCAGACCCAACTCTGTCCTGGGAAGAAGAGGGACTGTTTCTTCCTATCTGCCACTTTTTGTTAGTGAGATAATCTTTTCTCAGAAGCCCCTTTGCAGATTTCTCCCCATTGGCCACAACTGAGTTAGGTGCCAATAACTCCACCAATGACTGTCAGAGGGAACAGGATTGGCTAAGCTTTAGATCAATCATGACTCAATCCTTGGGGCTGGAGGTGGTGCCATCTCCTATGTCCACATGGAGGAAGGTGAGTTCACAAACAAAATTAGTCTTGTTAGAAAGGAGAAATGAACACAAATTGTTGTCAAGTAGGTGACCAAGAGAGTTTTGAAAAGATATAATAATGGCTTTTGTGTATTGAGTGATTATGATGAGCATTGTGCATCGTCTTACCCTAGCAGGTGATATGAATTCCCATTTTACAGCAGAACAAACTGAGGCTCAGAGAGGAAGCACCTGAACATGTCACATAGCTAGTGACTGGCAGAACCAGAACTAGAACTTTCCATCTCTGAGGACTGGTGTCTTCGTCGCTCTGCTCTGCTGCCACTTTCTCGGCATGGCTATGACTTTATCTACTATTATTTTCATGCTTGCTGGGAGCTCATGGCCCATCAGGTGCTTCCTGGTCCAGAGCAGTGAGGAGAGCGATTCCCCCTCCAGGCTGCTGTGGAAGCCTCGGCTCCTCCATTCTGCACACAGCCCCTGAATCCAGAGAGTCCAGGGCGTCCTATCGAATCATTTCTAAGTGAGGTGATGGGTGCTTCCTTCCTGGTCTTTGTACCATGGACAGATTCTCACGGAGCCTGGGGAAGTTCTGGAAAAGCAGGGGTCTTAGGGGCCTGCGACCCACTGATTCTTCCTCATGCTACATGTGACAGAAATCTCTCTGGAGCCTCCGAAGCCCACTCTGCACCCAGCCTCCAAAGCCCACTCTGTACCCAGCCTCACCTCTGAAGCCCACCCTGTGCACCCAGCCTCACCTCCAAAGCCCACCCTGTGCACCCAGCCTCACCTCCAAAGCCCACTCTGAGCACCCACCCTCACCTCCAAAGCCCACTCTGCACCCAGCCTCACCTCCAAAGCCCATGCTCTGCGCCCAGCCTCTCCCATTGGCCTGCACGTCTGTCTCTCCTGGCTTCTGTTCATGCTGTTCCTCTCACCCAGAATACCCTCTTCCCTAGTTCTCTGCGTCTACCCAACCTGACCCCCTCAAGTCCACCTTCTCCAGGAAGCTCTTCCTGATGGTGCCACCTACTCTGACCTCTCCCTTCTCTGAATGGAAGGACACTTGTAGACAATGCCAGTGGATCCCAAATCTGCAGCCTGTGAGAATCAGGGGGTAGGGTGAGTGTTCAGTAAAGTTAAGATTTCCCCAGCCTGCCTAAGAGCCAGGAGAGCATTGTGGTTAAAAGCATGGGCTCTGGAGTCAGGCAGCCTCTGGTTCAAGTCCTGGTTCTGACAATTGCTGCTGTGCAACCTTAAGCAAGTTACTTAACCTCTCTGTTACTTAACCTCTCTGTGCTTCTCTTTCCCCACCTGAAAAATGGGGATAACAACATAGGATGGTTATGAGGATTATATGAGGTTAAAAAAAAAGTAAAGCACATAGAATAAAATCCAGTAGAAGACATTTGATAATATTAGAGATTTTTGCCTGTTGAATCAGATTTTCTAGAAGTGACGCCCTGGACTCTGTCCGTCTATGTATCATAACAAATGGGTGGTCTTTTTGTAGCCAGGCAGCGAGGGCTCGAGGTTTCTAGGGTGGCCACTCGAGAACACTGGATTCCAGAATCCCTGCTCAGAAATGGTCATCGGCCCCCTTTGGCCCACAACACGTTCCTCAACTAGACATTTGAACCCCAACCTCCTTTTCTCACCTCGCCTCTGACCCTTGTTCCCTGCCTTTGCATGGCTTAATCACAGTATAGCATCCCCTACATGCAGCTTCTAGGTTCGGTTATGCCTTTGCCAGCACTGTTCCCTTAAACTGGAATGCCCTTCCCTGCCTTTCCCACTGTACGACATCACGGCGACTGACTGGGTGCCTACTGTGTGCTGGGGGTCGTTACAGAGCCTGGGTTTGAACGCAGAACTAGGCAACCCCGAGGCTTGTGCCCTTAAGCATTAGCTGCTCTGTCTCACTGGCACGTCTATCCTGTTGAACCCCTCCTGGTCCCATCTCCTGCAGAGTAAGGTACCCCGCCACCCATACTTGCAGAGACCCTCGCAGAGACCCTGCTACACTGCTGGCTTATAGCTCCCGCATTTCCAGGCTGGTCTGCCACCCCCACCAATCAGGCATCTTAGCTCTAGCACCAGCCACCCACACTGGGGACCCCCAACACTTCAGCACCAGGAACCCCATTTACAATCCTTTCCTCCTCCCCAGGTCTCTGAGATTTGAAAGCTCACTCTCCCTACCAAATAAGTAGCACATATTCAACAGCAATAAGCTCGTCTTCATTTTTGTTAATCAGGTGTTAACTGCCCGTGAGAGCTCCTTGCCCTGGGCTGGCGGTGGGGAAGGCTCCAGCCACAAGCGAAGACTCACTAACTTGACTGCTAACTTGAGCACCTGGACCACTGCCTTCAGGTTTGGAGGAAGTGGCAAAGGAGGCAGGTGATGTCCCTGAGGCCTTCTGACAAAACAGAATCAGCTCGTGACCCCCGGGGCTACCTTTGTGAGTTGGAGAGAGCTGGTGACCCCAGCATAATGGCTGGTATCTCAGTCAGGGTTGGAAAGAGGGGAGGAGGGTTAGTGAAAGGGAAGAAGGAAGAAATATCATCTAGGCTTTATCTTCAGCTGCCTCTCAGGCAAAAATGGAATTCCCCAAGCACAGTGATTTCACAGCTCTCTGAGCTTCCCCCACCCCCAGGACCTAACACTGGGCCCAGCTCCCAAAGCTGCTCAAAGGGTGCCTGCCTTAATGTGAGTCCTGCCATGGGGACCTCGCTTGGCGGGGAGCGGGGCTGGGCCTGTGCCGGCAGGCCCTTACCTAGGTCCCGAGCCCTCGGCTGAGGGCCAAGGGAGAGAATCGCTGAGTAAACAGCAATTCCCCCACAGCCATCATCACTCATTAAATATTAACACAGTCAATTTGCTTGTATGTGAGTGTACCCCCACCCCGCTCCCGAGTGGACACCGCACCCTTGTCTGCACCCACACAGAAAAGCTCCCATAGTCTCCCTTCCCCACTCTCCCATCGCTGTTTCTATGACCCCCGGGGGGCTCCTCAGTCCGTCCCCTGGGAGCTGTCCACCAGCGCCAGGACCTGCCCCAGAGCCTTGTGTTTCTGACAGATGACGTTTATGGAAGGCCCAGAGGCAGACTCCAATCCCAGCTTTGTCACTTGCGAGCTGCGCGACCTTGGGCATGTTCCCGCACATGGGCCAAGCACCTCTAGGACTGTGTAAAATCGAGAATCTGATGTGATAATATGCGTGCGGTGCCTGGCACGTGGTAGGCTAATTACGATACGTGGGCATGCTTTTCCTGTTCTATTCCCCGTCCCTCGCGCCACATGAAAGGGTAATGGAGGAAATGGCTGAGTTAAAGAAGGGAGGAGGGGTGGGGGACATAGAGTAACAGGGTCTCCTGGTACATCCAGCTGTGGCGACATCATGGGAACCCAGTGGTCCCGGCTCTGGGCCAGTCCCTTGGTCCTCAGTGCCCCTCGCCAAATGGCAGTGACTCAGGGTGTGGGGAGGGTTTCTGTGCGGCTAAGACGCCCGGACACCAAGCTGACTGATGTTTCGATAGCACAGCGATTCTTATTTATGCACCAATGTGTGTGTTCAGTGTGCTGCTAAGTCCTTAAGCTGCCCAGTACTGGCCATAAAAGCCTCTATATATCACCCTGAAGTCCCTTCCTGGGTAGTTTAAAAGAATGAGAGGTGACTTAATGGCAGTGTTTAAGGATTATTATATATAAGTTAACGGCCAGATGCTCTTCCGTGGCGTGCAGAGGGATGTGGAGGGGGCTCTGGCAGCAGCAGCAGCGATCCTTGTTGGCGTCCAGAGGGTTCACTGCGTCTTGACCCCACCCCCACCCAAAAGCAGCAGGGTGGACCCTCTGACCCCTCAAGGTGTTCTCTGGCTTCTGGGAAATATTTTGGACCATGATGCTAAGCTGGCTGGTCTCCCATGAATGCGACCCTTGAAAGGAGCGATGTTCCTACAGTGTGATGAGGTGTTTGGCTGACGTGGAGCAGGGAGACGAATGAAGGACCTCTGGGAGGGGGCTGGCTCTGGGATCTGTAGCCAAACAAGAGAATTCGGAGTCCCACGGAAAATGAAAGTGCCCTGGCCACCCAGCCCCTCTCGCTATGGGGAGCAGGAACAGCGTTCCCTGGGGTTGGGGGAGTCCCTCCTTTCCTCTGTTTCAGCAGGAGTAAGGTCAAAGGTGAGGCTCAGTATATGCTCCCCTCCCCCAATCAGGCCATGAGGATGAAGGTACAAAGTGAGTTTCCAGCAACAGTTAAAAAGAAAGGTGTCGTTTTTTTCCTAAGAAAGTCCCCGGACATGCGGCCGGCTCTCTCAGCCCTGTCGGACAGAGACCCCTTGCGCCCAGCACAGCAGGCGCGGAGGGAACGTAGGCACCCTGGGCTCTAAGCCTGGCTCCTCCCCCTCATCCCTGCGTGACTGTGGGCACACCGTTTTGCTTTTTTGAGTTTGTTCCCTCCTTCGTGTAATGGTGCCAATAAGATCCACACTGCAGATTTGAAGCAAGACTTTGATGAGATAAAGTGCCAGGCCTGAAGTTCTTTCCTTCCCATCGTCTTGCTGAACCACTTCCATCCACTATGGTCCCCGGGACCAATCTCTGTCGCCTTGCTGATGTCTGTGGTCATTCTTTACTCCCGATCAGGACACACCCTTCCCAGGTTCTCAGCGACCTGCGCCTGGCTGTGCCCTCTCTCCCTGCAAGCTCAGCCTCAACCAGGACCCCTGCGGTTGACTCAGCGGGCACTGATGGGGAATTTGACTAATTTTGCTGGACCACGTGACCATTCACTCAGAGAGCACTTACAGAGTCATGGTCAAACTCCATCAAACTCTCGTGTGGTCTGCCTGCTTCCGGTGAAGGGGGTTCTATTTGCCCCACAGACTTTCCCCATCGCCTCTCTCTTTCGACCACTTCCACGCTTTCCAGATACCTCCCACAGTGGAAGGAGAAGCCATCCCATGAAGGTGGCCTCAGTCTCCACTTTCTTGCTCCCTGTCCTTGAACAGACTGGCCCTTCCTCCAGCAACCCTCCCCTAACACCTCCTTTCCACCTGCAGAAAGCCTCCTCCACATTCAGGACTCAGATATGTGCCAGCACATCCTCAAATGCCTCCCTTCCCATTTCAGCTTTGGAGGACAGCAGGGCCAGACCCATCTATGCCAGCTATCCCTCCAGACTGTGAGCCCCTGCCAGCAAAGACCTGTACACCCTCACCTCTGCATCCCCTCCCCTTGTGCCCTGTGTGTCCTGGATGCTTGACAAATGGCCATTATTCATAAACTCACAAAAGCTACAGAATACCGAGCCCCTGTTATGGGCCAGACTCAGAGCTCCACGTCTGGTAGACATCAGCTCATTTTGTCCTCAGAGCACCCTGCCAGCTAGCTATGATCATCCTCTTTTATAGAAGTGAGACTCTGGGATTCAGAGGAGTGACTTGCCCAAGGTCACCCTGCTGCCACGTAAATTGCCAGGACGTCAGGCCAGGTCACAGTGACTCCCAAGTCTGCCACAGCCTTCCCTCTGGACCATGTTGTCTCCAAGACAAGTCAGGGGAACAGAGCGAACAGAAACACTCAGTTTTCCAGATCAGACAAGATTTCAGATACTCAAATAAAGGAATTAAAGGAGGCTTTATGACATAATAAGAAAAAATAATATAAGGTTAAAAAAAAAGGCACACTGAGAAAAAAATATGTGGGACTCTATTATGGCCTGAATTGTGTCCCCCCCAAAATTCACATATTGAAGTCCTAACCCCCAGTATCTCAGAATCCCGGTATCTCAGAATGTGCAATATTTAGAGGGCACCTTGAAAGAGGTGATTAAATTAAAATGCAGTCTTTAGGGTGGGCCCTAATCCAATCTGACTTGTGTGCTTATTAGAAGAAGAGATTTGGACACAGAGAGACACCAGGAAGGTATGTACATGGAGGGAAGACCATGTGAGGGCACAGTAAGAAGACAGCCATTTGCAAGCCAAGCAGAGAGGCCTCAGAAGAAGACAAACCTGCTGACACCTTGAGAAAATGAATTTCTATTGTTGAGGCCACCTAGTCTGTGGTATTTAGTTATGGCTGCCTGAGCAGACTAAGACAGCCGCCTATCGCAAATAATACCCTTAATATATAAAAAGTTCCTAGAAATCAATAAATAAAAGACCAACAAAAACTTAGATTAAAAATGGGCAAAGAATATGATAGATAGTCACCAAAAAAAGAAAATACAAATGACTCTTTTTAAATCTACGAAAAGATGTTTAACTTCATTCATCATAAAATTGCACCGAGATGCCATCTTTCACTCATTGGATGGGCCAAATTTCCAATGACTTGCTGACACCGTGTTTGGCAAGAACTATGGAGCACTAGGGAGAGACTCTCCACCAGTGCTGGTGGGAGTGTAAATTGTGCAACCCTAATAGAGGGCAATTTGGCAATATCCAATAGAAAGAAAGGGAAAAAGAAGGGTGGGAGAGAGACAGAGAGGAAGGGAGGGAAAAGGAAAGGAAAAATGTGTGCTCTGGGGTCAGTCATGTCTGGGTTCAAATCGCAGCTCTGCCACTTTTTTTTTTTTTAAGATTTTTATTGGGGAATTGGGGGAAGGGGAACAGACAAGTTGCTGTCCTTTTGTTCTTCAGTCCAGTTGTGGAGGACGTTGCTTCACTGGCCCAAGTTGGCACCATCATTGTGCTCTTCCCAGGCGAGGCAGATCAGTCGCCGACTTCTGGACGACTGCTCACCATGGCTGCTGGCCGCTCACACGCTGGCTGCTGGCTACACATGGTAGACCATGGCAACCCACTGCAGCAGGGGCTGCAGCCTACGCCGTCGCCGGTGACTCACGGCAGCCCAGCTCCAGGTTGAGCTGTTGTTCAGCATCTTAGCTGTGGAGGGCAGTGTCACTGGCCCTCATATGTGGGATCCAAACCGGGGCCCTCTGGCGTCCCAAGCGAGTTCTTAACCAACGCGCCACTCGGCCGGCCCCAGCTCTGCCACTTTATAGCTGTACAATCTTGGGCGGTTACTTCCCCCCTCTGTGCCTCAGTTTCCTCTGTATAGGGGAACAGTGTAGCACATTCCACCTAGAGTGCTACACAGACGGAGCTAGTATTGTTCTATTATTATTGTTGCTATTGTCATCATCCTTCACAGTGCCAGCCAGGGGGTGGTCTCATGTTGGTGGATTCTGTACTTCTGTTCCTATTCTTTGCTTCTTTTCAGTAAAGTGATTCACCAAATCAGTAACCAAACTGGATTTGATATAAATAATGGCTATCGTTGTATTTCCCTTTTCAAAGAAATACATTTTCAGAAATTGGAAAACACTCCTTGTTAGAGCCTGACCCCTGATGCTGGGTTTGGAGGTTACCATCTCCCTACTTCACCCAGTAAGCGCCCCAGGCTGCCATCATGCTCTGAAGTCAGAGCTAGGTGGGCACTTCCATTCCTTCCCGTCTCCCACCCCAAAAGGGCAGTGGGTGGAAGAGGGGGTTCCGCACCCATCAAAGCTGGCTGCACTGCTGATGTTTCAGGAAAGCTGGCGAAGTGCTGGTCTTGAACACAAACCCGAGTGGATGGCGAGTGTAGGCTTGTCTCAGGAGCCTCGTCTCCTGGAAGGAAACTGAGGCCCGTGTGCGTGGAAGGTATCTGTGTGGGCTTATCCAGAGCTTAGAGGGCTGCCCCTGCCCTGCGTAAGTGGGCATGACTCGCATAGAAGCACCTCCTCCCCAGAGCCCAGGAAATGAAGGTTTAGATACACAGCCACCTCACCGCCCATCCTGCACCCATCTCCTCCCTCTGTTCTCTCATCCCATTCATTCCTCCAACCTCCCCCTGTGACATCAACGCCAGCAACACAATAATAATAACTATTCGCTGAGCACATACCACCTGACACTTAACCTTTTTTTTTTTTTTTGCAACGACTCTACAAAGTAAGTAGTATGATCATTTTACAGTTTAGATAACAGCCTCAGGAAAGAGAAGCCGTCTTGTCCAAGGTCAGCAGTTAGTAGCTAGCAGAACCAAGCTTGGAGTTCAGGTCTTCTGATCCCGGAATGCAATACCCAGCCTCTGCCACAGTGTCCCCAAGCCCCATGGAGACCTCTGCAATTCAGAAGGGTCACCCCAGAGTGATCGGGGATCTAGGTTCATAAC
>NW_017731582.1:1036791-1037861 GCF_001890085.2 Hipposideros armiger
AACTGAGGTTCAGAGAGGCCCAAGGTCACACCGCGCTCTGCAGGGAAGCTAGGTCTCAACCCCAGGCCTGCTTCATCTGCTTGAATCCAAAGCCTCTGTGCCTTTGGTCTCATTGCTTTGCCTCTGGCAGTAAGTGCTTAATAAATATTTGGCTACCGAACACGAGAATTGAGCCTCTTTTCACCACCACGTTTCATGGTTGCAGTGTGAATTGAGAGCACATCTGTCTGGCATCTGCTTTCCTTTCAAACAAATGGTTTTCGTTTTCTGTTTTTGTTTTAACGCCTGTTTCAGAGCTTTTCTATCCTTTCAAACTCTGGCAGGCCTTTCAGCCAGGGGATTCCTGAGGGCTCTGGCTCGTTTGTTCTCCCGTCACCGGCAGGGCCCTTGGAACAAGCCCTTGCAATATGAGCAGCTGCCTTGGCCTCTGCCTGATAAGCCTGAGCAAAGTAGGCTGGGAGGAAGGTAAATAAGGCTTTCGGGGGCTTGGGTGCACTTTTAGAAGTCTAGCCGGTGTCCACAGGCCCGGAGGAGAAAGGAGTGTGGTGTTGGACTCAGATGGCCCTGGGCTGGCATCCCGGCTCTGCTGTCCACTCGCTGTGCTGCTGTCCCATAGGCTGCCTCCGCTTTGTCATCCGTGGCACGGGGATGTTAATACCGCCTGCCATATATACAGTAGGTGGGCAGTAGGTTGTCCTTCCCCCTTCACCCCAGTGGGGTTGGGAGGGCCCCGTGGGGACTCTGGGTCAAGGGCAGCAGTGTTGAGAGTTGGGAGAACAGAATCCTTTTCTCATCTCAGCCCCCTAGGTCGAAGAGTTTGCAGAGCTCAGCTGCAGGCCAAGGAGGCTCCCCTGCCAGTCCCTGGCAGAGCCAGAGGCCCAGGGTTTGCAGTGGGTCTCCCGTGCCCACCATTCCTTCCTGTTGGTCACTGGGTGCATGAGGTCACAGCCGCCCCCTACCTGGCCCAGCCCAGTCAGCTTGCAGAAAAGGCCACCTCTGCCCTGCAAACCTTACCCGCCCCCCACCATGCCCTCTGTGATCCCAACCCTCAGAGCCCACATCTGCCCAGT
>NW_017731582.1:1039941-1083903 GCF_001890085.2 Hipposideros armiger
TGACCCCCTGAAGCAAGGACAGGTGGGGAAGCTCTGTTCGCCTAGGCTGCCCCGGGGTGGGTAGGTCAGCAGGACACCTGGGCCTGGGTGGCTGGGCAGCGCAGGCTCAGACTCAGACATCCTGTCAGGAGGATATTAACAAGCCATCCATCCAATTAGGAGCCAGTAATTAAAATTCATCTTCCTTCCTACGGCACAGTATTAAACCACAAACACTTCATTATATGCCTCTTACCTCGCTGATTTGCATAAATGGGAAGAAGTACTTAACAGCGCCAACACTAATTAATGCCCGGGGTGGACCGTGGCTTAGCCTGTTGGCAGCTTCTGCTTGGGCTGGGGGCAGGTCTCACACAGGACACGGCCAGGGTCAGGGATGCTCAGCAGGCAGGGACTCTTACACTGGGGGTGGGCTGAGGTAGAAGGCAAGTGCAGAGACACTGAGGGACTCCAGACTCCCCCTGCCCTCAGGGAGCTCCTAGACTCATGGGGGAGAAACAACCTCAAACTAGGATATTTCCAGTCCAATGAGGGAGACACAGGTCCTACCTTTGGAGGGTCCCGCGCTGATGGGAGATGCACAGCCTCCACCCTTGGGAAGCTCACAGTCTAGTGGGAGAGACGGAGTTCCCACTCTGAGCAACTGCCTACCCTAATAGAGCAGACCCAGCCCTTTCCTTAGGGGAGCCCTGAGTCTGACGGGGGGAAATAGCCCCTACCTTGGAAGACCCATCCATCAAAGCAGCAATGTGATGAAGTGGAAAATTTGTGGTGTTCCGAGATAGGCAAACCTAATATGTGACCCCGGGAAAGTTACTTAACCTCTCTTAATTACAATTTCCTCATCTGCAAAATAGGCACTTAGCATCCCATTAGGGCTGCAGCCCGGAGGAGGAAGAAAGGCCGGCTTGCAGGGTTGCTAGAGTTGTGTCTTAATGTGTGGACCAGGCCAGGCCAGGAGGCAGGAAGCCAGTGCAGACACGCTGGGCAGATGACAATGACATCCACGGCCCGGGGAGGCTGCAGGGGCGGTCCTGGGTTACTGGAGGGACAGACCAGGACTTGCCTAAAGTCACCATGCGGTGACGCACCATGATGGGGTCTTGCTGTAGCCGAGGCCTGGGGACAGACAGCGAAGCAGCCTTAGCGCTCCCAGGAAGGAGCTTGGAACTACCCGCCCCTGTACCCCCAAAAGTCCTCAGGCGGCAGAGAAGGGCGGAGGGCTGGGAGGGCTGGGAAGGCACAGTGGGCAGCCAAGGCTGCTGAAGGTTATTTTGAATCTGGATTTTTTTTTGACTCCAGGTCTCACTCCCACCTCGCCCCACTCCTAGCCTCACACCCACTGCTCCTTCCGTCCATGTTGCTTCCTGGGCCACGCTGCACTCCCTGGGTAACACAAACTCAGAGACCGGAAGCTAGGGAGCTGGCTGTTAGGGGGACCTAGAGTTGCTGGGGTCATTCCCAAACTCTCTTTATATAACCACGTTTCTAAACTTTTAAGTTACCCTCAGGAGAAAGACCCAGGATGCTGCAGACCTCCCTCAGGACCCTCCTAGGGGATCAAAGGGTGAGAGTGGTGGCCTTGAGCTTGCCTTCCCCAAGAAATAGCACTCAGACCTGAAGGCTGGGAGACCTGGATTTGAATCCCAGATCTGCTATCCGTTTGCTGTGCATACGTCAGTAAGTCTCTTAACCTCTCTGAACTTGTTTCCTCAGCTGCGAAGAGGAGAGAGAGGGTGAGATAAAAATAGGAGCATGAAGTGGGATGATGTCTGCACCGGGCTCAGCCCACCCGGTCTCCTTCCTTCCCTGGCTGCTGCATCTTAAAGACCTGTGGTTCCTGAAGGCCCTGGAAGGACCCTTCCCGCCCAGGCACACTGGTCCCCAGTGGCGAGCAAGGCCAGCCAGAAACCAGCCCCTCCCGACAGAGTGGAAGCCTGTCTGCTGTGTCTGAGAGGGGCTGCAGGCTGTTGGGGACCACTTACCCAGATTAGCTCCCAGCTGGGTAACTATTTACACAGGCTGCCAGGCCGGTGGTACATCATAATTATATATTATATGTAGTAATACCTCACCTTTCACCAGCATTGCATCTGGGCCCGTCAAAACACGTATCAACATTAATCAATTAAGTTCCCCAGCCAACTGCAGTTATTAGCTTCCCTTTCCTCCCCCTGGAGGGGGCTGGGAGCAAGGATCACCCAAGGTCACCGCCCAGCCTCTGGGAAGGCGCCGCCACATTCTGGGCCTTTAGCATTGACGGAGGACACTGGCTCGCCCTCCTCCAGTCTCTCCCAAGGCCGCACCACGGGCTCATCACCAGTCCCAACCCCAGGCCAGTCTTTCTTGGTTCCAGGGTTGCCGAGATGGCCTCTGTGTCCCTATAACTTATTTGAGGGGAACCGGGTCCCTCTGTTAGGCACCCCAGCTCTGTTAGGAAACGCTGGACACCACATGCTCTGTGCCCTTCCCCTCGGGGCTCAGCAGAACTGCCCTGGAGAGGTTGGGTGACCTGATCCCTTTGCCCTGTAGCTACCAGTTTAATGAATCCTTAAGAAGTGCCGGTCTCATCCTGTATAGATGCCGGGTTCTTATTCCCATAGCAACCTACAAAGCAGGTATTATTGTCTCCATTTTACAGATGAAGGAACAGAGGCCAGAGAGGCTAACACCTGTCCAGGGTCACAGGGCCTCCAAGTGGCAGAGCTGGGGCTGAAATGCAGATCACTCCTCAGTCGACGTCCACGCATGAGTGAGGGTCTCTGTGTCTCATTGCTGGCCCTGCTCCTGAAGGGACAAAGGTAAGGGATGGGATCCAGGTGCATGCAAAGTGCCCTGGCACCCAGGAAGCAGAGGGGAGGGGAGCAGGGAGGCAGAGCAGTGGCTTCCTGGCCAGAACTTGAAGGACATAAGGAGGGGTGAGGGTGCAGCACATTCCAGGCAGGAACAACATGAGCCAAGTCATTTAGGCTCAAAGAAAATGAAGCTGCCTTGTGTAGCCAAAGTTCATTGTCTCCCCTTCTCTCATTTATCACCCCCCCTCTCCCTTTCCCTCTGCTCCTGTCCCCTCCTTTCCTCTCACTTCCTTAGAGGAGGGGCTCCCTAGAGACCCTTGAGATTGGCTACAATCTGGAGAGGTCCTGGAGGGCTGCCTGGAAGAAGACTGAATCTAGCAGTCCTGGCCTCTTGATTCTGTCAGCCTCAGCTGGGACCTACAGAAGACATGAGTGAGACCTCCAGCAGCCCAGCCCCTGCCTGCCACCAGCCCCTCACAGCTGACCCTCCCTGGGTCAGAGGCCCCCTCTCTCACCCCTGACTTAGGCCTCCTGACTTAGCCTAGAAGGGAAGCACTCTCACCACCAGATGCATGATGGTCGGAACACAAGTGCATCCTCTCAGGGTAGGACCCAGCCCAGGGGCTGGGAGGTGACAGAGCTGATCCCAGCCTCCCGAGCCAGGCTTTAAGGTCAGAGACGAGAAGGCTGAGCGGGCCGATCGCTTCTCACCTTGAAGCTCCTTCACCACTGAGCAGAGTCGGGGGAAACTGCAGGAGTGGGACTTTCAACAGGGAAGCTTTCACGTGGGAGGAGGTTTGAGAAAAGGCGTAAACTGGGAGTTGGGGCTGGCAGGACTTGAGAGGGGGCAATGGTGCACTCAACAGAAGGGAGAAAAGCACCAAGGTCAGACTCTATGGAAGCTCCCTGTAAGGAGAGCTCAGGCAAGGCGGCAAATGCGACGGTGTCAAACAGGAGGTAGGAACAAAAGGCTCAGTCCAGGTGAAGGCAATAGGGAGTGGTGGGGACTGGGTGAAACGGGGAATGTGTGCTCTGCCTAAAAATATGAGAATTAGTTAACATGCACAGACAGGCAGCGAGATGCTGACCTGGAAGGCATCAGACCTAGGAATTGACCGCACCAGCAATTAACTCCCTGTGTGATGGTGGAAGGCCCGTCCCTGCTCTGGGCCTTGGTGCCTGTATCTGTTAAATGAACACATGGGTTCAATGCTACAGGAGGGCTATCAGCAGCCATGACGCGAGCTAGAGCACTGACAGTTCTGGGTCCATGGTGATGGGTGGCCCCGATGCCGTGTTGGGTAGTGGGAACAGTACACATCTGGGCCTCAGATCAACACCAACTGGAGCCCCGGTTTCTCCCCCTTCACCAGCCACCACCCTCTCACCATCCTTGGTGGGACCACCTTTCAAGATTATTGCTTTACCTCCCTGACCCCCCCAGTCACCTCATCTGTAAAAAGACGACCACAACACTTTATTCAGAGAGCGGTGAGGATGAAAGGAGAAGGTACCCATTTGGCACCTGGCTCGGAGAAAACACTGCACCCCTTTCCTCTCCCTGAGCTCATGGCTACTGCTGTATCATTAGTAACTGTACTCGGGTCTTCCCTTCCCTATTAGTGAGCCACGTCACCAGGGTTTGTCTGCACGTGGATGATCTGTCCAGCCCCAGGCTGGGGCCTTTTGATTTTCCGGGACTGTGGCCGCCTGAGCTGCTCGGAGCACTACCCCATCCCCCTGACTGGGCCTCCTGTGCTGAGTGAAGGGAAGGATGTTGGCATAAGCTTTCCGAAACCCATTACGGCCGTCTGCGGACGGTAATGGGACAGACAGCTTGAGAGGACAAAGCCATCCATAACTGTTACACGGTTTATGCTGAAGCTGAGGCAACGCCTGGGACCGCCTCCATCGCTCTCCCAGCCTCCTCACCGTCGGCAACCTGTTCTAAGTCAGCAGAGCACATGAGGAGCAAATCTCAAGACACCGTTCTCCCTTCTGTGTTACAGAGCCCTGCGATTGCACCTGGGCAGGACCTGGCTGCCCTTGGGGGCTCATATGCAGAGCCCCCGGGACCTAGGGATGTCACCATTGTGGGCTGGCACACTGAGAGCAATCAACCAATGTCAGCCCCGTGCTATTACATCATAGCTCTGGGGGCAGAAACTGTGCAAGGCTCTTTTAATCCTCACCTGAGCCCTGTAAAATAGCTTTTCATATCCTTATTCCAAGGAAACTGAGGTTCAGAGATGCTGAGTAAGCTGTACAGGTTTACACAGCTGCTAACGGACCCAGATGAAATGGAAACATGGGACCCCACATCAAGAAGCAGCACCCTGTGATAGGAGTTCCCGTTGTAAGGACTTGGGAGCTGTCCTTGGTGACCGTTAAGGGGCTGCATATGAGCCGGGCAGGACCTCCATGTCCCCTACACGGCCAGAGGCCAAAACGCATAGTGATAGAAGCCAAAGTCTACAGTCTACATAAGAGAAATAACGAGGCTGACAACCAATATCATTTGGTGGGGATTCATCCCCACCGACATGCCAGGCTCTCACCAACAAGAAAGCATTCAAACATCAGCTCCACCCTGCGAAGGCACGCACACTTGGTCTCGCTTTGCAGATATGGAAACTACAGTTCAGAGAGGTCAAGCAATTCACTCAGACTCACACAGCATCTAAAAGGCCAAATGACTGTGAGCTCAACTGTTTAGAACGGAGCCTGTGGTCTCAGCTTCCTAAATACCCTCAGCTCAAACATCACACCCACAGGGGCTCTGCTCTGACCCCACCCGGAGCTCTTCCCGGTTTGTGTCTGACTTCCCCACTAGAGTTTACCTCTGGGAGGGCAGGACCACTGTGGGCTAACACACAATTAGTCCTCAAAACGAGTCTGTGGGATGGTTGAGTAAATTCATTCATTCAACAAGCATGTAGTGAGCACCTATGATGTGTCCCCAGTTCTAGGCATGGAGGAGATAGCGGTGTACTTAGAGAGGTCCTGCCCCCGACAGATCCCGCATCCTGGTGGAGAAGACAGACAATCGAGCAGGGAGCACATACGTCGGTGGTAAATATCATGGAGAGACAAGAATACAGTGACCACACATGCTGGCATACCTGGGGCAACCCTGCTTTAAACATTTCATCCAGTGGGTAATCATTAGTGACTTTTATTGCCTTAAACTTGTCTCATTGGGATGACAGATTCCCTGGTCACCCCTGTGATGGGAAACTCTACTAGGTTGTCTGTGGTTAGGTGGTAGGGCAGAAATTGTTAGTTTTCACCAACATCCACAAACTTTTCTGTATTTCCCAGCCGCCCGCCTTGTAGTTAAGGAGGGCATGCATTTGAGTTACGGTCAATGGAAGGAAGTTCTAGTGTGGCAGGCCTGGCCCCAGACATCCCATGAAACCCTCTGCCACAGTGTTAATTTCTGGTTAGCAGACACTCACGCTTCTCCCCCACCTGTTGTCATGGCCTGCACTTGCTCTCCCCACTGAGGTTGGGCTTGGCCACGTGACCTGCTTTGGCCAATGGAATGTGGATGTCAGTGATGTACGCCACTCTAGATCTGGCCCCTGAAACATGAGTTGAGTCCCTCTATACTCTTTCTCTTCACTCTTCAGCAGGCTGAATACAGAGGCTCCAGTGGGGAGTCCCAGGGGGCCCCAGGAGATGACAGAGATGCAAAGCGGAAGCGGCTGTGATCCTTGAACCCTGCCTAGAGGTGAGTCACCCAGGGGAGCCTCTGAATAAATAAATGCTCTTGAGTTTGCCTGAGCAAAAAATCCACTTTCATCATGCTATCACCGAGCATTTGGAGTTGCTTATTACAGCGCCTAGTGCTAATTACTTGACTATTACCAACAGTCAATGATGGCCTCTCTGAGGAGGGAACATCTGAACGAAGACCTCACTGAAGTGAGAGAATATAACTACACACAGAGGGCATGGCACGTGCAAAGGCCCTGGGAAGCCAGACACCCCAGTGACTCATGGAAGCTGAGATGCATCCTTCATTACTGGGCCACAGAGCTCTGGTCACATAACCTGCTGGACACTTTGTTTGCTTCAGTGCAAACCGGGACAGGCGTAGTTCCTGCTTTTCTCTCTGAAGGCACCAAGGTGAGGGCTGATGTGGTAATAGGCAGGAGAGGGACTTAGGCACAGGGTTGCCTTGTCAGCCCAGGGGCCACTTTTATCCTGCAAGCAGACCAGACGCTTTCCACCTTGAACAGTCCAGAAAGCACTTGCATTTGTGACCTCACTTGGTGAAAGCATGGCAAGATGGCAACTGCCCCAAAGAATGGAGCAAGTGGCCCTGTTAGGGTAGCTAGATCCAGGGGTACCTGGGGGACACCGCTCTGAATTCAGAGATCTCAGTGCCCCAGAAGGGTCTGAGAAAGAGTTAGGCCCTCTGGAATCCAGAGTGAGGAACAAACGGTGAAGGTTTGGGACTGCCTGGTCCTGAACTAGGTAGTTATATACCTGTCCTCACCAGCCGCACAAGCGATTCTCCCACGAGGCCAGTGTTCCTGTCCCTGGCCACACAGCTTCAACCATCTGGAGCTAAAATAGGGTCCCAGAGAACCAGGCATAGTGATCGGCACACAGTAGGAACTGAACTTTAAGCCACCTTAAGTATCGGGTGCCAGGTGTTATACATGCACTAACTATCTCTAATCTTCCCAACTTCCCAGGAGGTAGCTAGTATCCCCATTTTCCAGATGAAGAAACTGAGGCTTGGAGCGGCTCAGGGTCAGAGTGATTGACAGCTGGGGGTTTCCACCTACAATCAACCTGGTTCCAAAGCCTACATTCTTACTACTGAATAAAGGACCACGTGACTTTACTATAACAATAATTAGTATATCATGAAACCTGTGCCAGGTGCTCCACTCAGTGATGCGTTCATAGTATCTCAAGAATCCTCGCAACTACCTTTGATGGTAGGCATTACAGTACCCATTTTTACAGATGAGGAACCGAGGGCAGGGGGAGGGGAGAGAATGACTCACCCAAGGTCACACAGCTAGAAAATGATGGAGCCAAGATGGAGAGATGGATTTAAAAAGCCAGGGTCCTACCCTGAAGGAACCAAACCCTCAGAGAGACGCCCGAGATTCCCATGACCTGCCCATGCTACAAAGGCCTGCTGAGGAGGGTTGTGTAGCTGGCCTGCCGTGGAAAGCTCCTGTCCTGAGCGGTGCTGGGAAGTCAGGTCTGGCTGGCCAGGCACCCAGCCAGGGCGGAGGAGTCAGGATATATTACCCTTATTATTAGCGACATTAGCTCTGTGATTCCTAGTATTGACACTAATGATTAGCACAGCAATGAGTCTGAGTCTCTGAACCGTGCCGGGAGGCTGACCCTCTCCCTCTGTGCGTATCATCCTTGTCTTGTCATGCCCGCTCAAGTCTGTCCCTTGCCCTGAAGCCTTAAGGACTGCCCCAGCCCCTGACGTCACCCCTGAACCCCAACCACACCCACTGTGGCCACCACCCCGCCCCAGGCTCTCTGGTCCTGAGTCCTGCTGCTAGTCCTACCTCTTAGTGCTGACGGGCAGGGGCCGTGAGTAGGCCGGGCACACAGATGCCAGCATGTGTGGGTGACATACCCTGGCCTGGCTGTTGGTCCGAGTGAGGGGGCTGCAGGGGTACGTTAGAGAACACAGACCTCTGAACCTTCTCTCTGCATTCAGCCTGTCACAAGTCCCTGGGACGGTGCCAGACAAATGCTGCTGATGCTGGGATCGCTCATGGACACTTAGTTTAAGCATTGGGTGTAAGCACTGGCTTTCTAACGCGTATAAAACATTAACTTGTTTGCTTGGGGGCGGGCAGGCTACTCTGTTCTTGAATAGGAAAAACCTCACTCATTCAAGGGTAAAACATCCATTCTGTAGACAGGCTTGGTTTTTCCACTTCTCATTTTTTATTTCCTCATTTCTTCTGAGCAATGAAATAAGCTGTAACATGAGATCTTTTGTTCATCGTGTTTCACACTCCTTCACTCAGCAAAAACATCTATGGCGTGCCTTCTCCGTGCCAGACTTTGCACCAGACACTTGAGGATGCCGTGGGGCACAACATAGACCTGGCCCCTGCCCTGCTGCAGCTTATAGTCTGGTGTTATGGTGAAGCTGGATTCTGGAGCTAGATAGCCTCGGCTTACAACCTAGTTTGATCACTACCCAGCTGTGTGGCCTTAGACAAGTTACTTAACCTCTCTGGGCTTCAGTGTCCTCATCTGTGAAATGGATATCATAATAGTATCTCTCTCACAGAGTAGTGAATTTTAAAAAGTTACACATATATAAATACCTAGAATAGTCCTGGTATGTAGGAGGTACACATTTTTCAATAACAGTAATAATGATGATAATAACAATACAGAGGGTGCCAAAAAACTGTATACACGTTTTAAGAAAGGAAAACTGTATTAAAATTGTAATACTCAATATATACCGATAACAAAAGATGAATAGAAGTCATGTCTGACTTCTGCAATTATAAGAGGTGCTCAAAGTGGTTACCATCGGCGAACAGACACTTCTGATTACAGCGAACTACTGCTTGAGCAACATCGACCAAAGTGTCCACTTGTATATGTTTTTTAGGGGCATCCCCGGTATATTCTAGTGGGGAATCAGATGATGAACAAGCAAATGACCAAACAAAATTATTAATGATAGAAGCGCCCTGAAGGATGGCTCAGATGTGTTCGTAGAGAGAGAAAATGTAGGGAGGAAACATTTTGATGGGGTGACAGGGAAGACATCTCCTAGTCCTTTATACTTAAATTGAGCCCTGGAGGAAGGGAAGGTGGCAGTGGTGGAAAGATCCTGCTAAGGGTGATCCAAACAGAGGAAACTTCAAGTTCAAAGGCCCGCAGGGTGGACAGCTCCTCACACGCTAAGGAAGAAAGCAAACAAGGAGGCCGGAGTGGCTGGAGCAGTGTGAGAGGGGACGATAGCGGGACCAAGTGAGGTCAGAGAGGGCGGCCTCCACCTGGGTGAGGAGGCAAGGGAAGAGTGGAATTTGACTTCAAGTACAAAGGCAAACCTTGCAGGGTTTTAAGTCTGGAAGCAATCTGATCTGATTTACATTTTAATAACATCTCTGGATGCAGTGAGGAGCTGAGTGCGGGAGGGTGAGGGTGGCAGCCACTGAGACCAGCTGGGAGGCTGGGCAGGCACAGGCTGACGGTGGCCTGGACTGGAGGTGGCCGGGGCAACAGAGAGGAGCAGCCAGATTCGGAATGTGTTGGGAGAAGAGCTGCCAGAACTTGCCCTCAGACCGGATACAGACAGCGAGGGAAAGAAAGGAGTCAAGGACAACTTTTTTTTTTTTTTTGGCATCTGCTAGAAGACATACATTTTATTTCTGACCCTGCCATTAACTAGCCGTGTGACCTTGCATACATCACCTACCCTCTCTGAGCCTTGCGTGCCTCATTTATGAATCTGGGGTAATGTTATCTGGTCTCTTACAGGGTTTGCTATAAAGATCAATTAAGATAAGACACAAAGATGTGTCCTTCTCTGCCTGGTTCCTTACAATATGTCACTCAATCCTTACAATATTCTTGTTTTTCTCCATTAGATGGATATCTAGATGGGATCAGAGAGGATCAGTGATTTGCCCAAGGTCACACAGCAGAGCCAGGTTCAGTGCCAAATCCATGCTTTGTTCACTGCCCTAGCAGAAGCCACACATTTCTTCCCTAAAAGACCAAGCTGGCCTTCTGTCCCTTTCTGCCTGGAAGGGCCTGGGCAAGAGATGGAAAAGAGCTTGGAAATATTTACTAAAGAGATGAATTGAATAAAAGAGTGGCTGAAGTCCTTCCCAGCTCTGTTGGGTCTCACACGGTGACAGAGCTTCAACTTCGGTAGGGCAGCCCAAGGGCAGCAGTTGGATTTATCTAACCTCCGTCCTTGGGCTAGCAAGTATCCCCACACATTACGAACCTGCTATGTTCCCTACCCTGAGAAGCCTATATGAAGGATGTCATTTCATTAGTCCTTGCCCACCCCTCGGTTTGGACTCCAAAACATCTACATAAATTACAGTCCCGATATTTATTGCTTCTGTGTTGTGCCAGCAAGGGCGTGTGTGTGCTCTGTGTCCTGGCGGAAGGAAGGTCACCCCTAAGATACTCTCTCTGGCCCCCTCCCTCGGTCCCTTGTCCCAGGGCCCAGTGCCAGGTGGGGCAGCAGGAAATGAGCTGCCTCTCAGGGCCTGGGAGCGGCCGGGGCACGTGGGCACTGGGGATGGAGGGAGGTAGATTCTATAGCGGGGTTTTCACATGGCTGGTTTTGCCATTAACTTTGAATGCCTTTGTGGGTCTATAAAGTTCCCCAGGGTGGTTTATAAGGAGTATGAATCGAGGAAATTGGTGGCAAAAACAGGGTAATGGGCAGCTTTCAGACACCCACGCAAGGGTCACGGAACAAAAGCAAGGAGGTGCCATCTCACCACAAAACTACTCCAATGATAACTTTAAAAAAAAAATCATCACATACATTCCTCTCTGTGTCCCCCCAAAATTCTATGTCTCCATGCACAGAAACGGCGGGCAGGATAATCACCGCAGAGTTAACAGCGGTCATCTCTGAGTAGTGGTATTTTCTTTTTTGCGCCTTTCTAAATGCTCCAAATTATCTCTAGCTCTCGGGGTATTACTTTTGTAATCGAAAAAAAGTGATTTTTTTAAAGTCAGATAATTCAAAACAGCAGGAAGGGATGTTTTCCCAGGCGCCCGCGATTCACCCACGATAATAAGCCCATCACTGGGGCTTCTGTGGTTTTATTCTCACCATGATCCTCCAGCCTGACAGAGATGGGGAAACTGAGGCACCAAGAAATTAAATGTCTTACTCAAGGTCACCCAGAAAAGGGGCCTTGGCAGGAACCAGCGCTCTGCAGATTCCAGCCTGGCCTTCACCCTTTTCTGTCCAGGTTCCCTGCTGGCCCAGGATTGGGCGGTTAAGGCTGACAGTCCTCAGATGGGGTAAGGGGCCCTCACTTTGGAAGGTCCTGGGCATTGTTTTTGGTGGTCTGGGGGCTGTGTTTACTGGAGGTCTTCTTTGGCCAGACTTAGAACATCTGGTGGTGTCTTCAGGGGGCTGGGGGGGAAGGGGGCTGGACCCAAAGGCCTCCTGAAGGTTCCAGACCCAGGCTAGGCTAGGTCAGGATTGAGCAGAGGCAGGAACTGGGTGGGGAAGGACAGGTGGACCAGGTTCCCTCAGGGTCAGGGAGTGGAGCCAAATCAGCTGCTTCAGTCACAGGTGACATGGGGGGGACACAATGGGGAGAGGGGCAGCCCCACCTCTGGGCAGTGCCTGCTGGGCAGGGTGCAGGGGGTGTGAGGGCTCTGGGCTCCCCACGTGGAACAGAGGAAAGGAGTCTGTGAGTCACCTGTGGACCCCAGTCCTTCCCACTTCGTTAAGCCTTACAGAGAGACTGCCCTATCCCAGTGGCCCGGGGACGGGGACAGGGACAGGGACGGGGGACAGAGAGCTCCCTGGATCCTGCCTTCCTTCCTCTGCATCTCCTTCTGGAGACGACCAGGCAAAAACATCATGGAACAGAAATGGAGACAGAATGGGCACTCACGTTCCCCTCAGGGGGCTCCCACTCTGATGTGGGGAGACCGTGCCCCTGCCGTCATGAAGCCATGTCTGATGGGGAGACACAGTCCTCTACTATTTGAGAACTCCCAATCTAACAGAGAAGACAAGACTCTTACCCAGAAACAGGACCTAGAACCCTTTAATAGAGACACAGAAATGAGGACACAGGCCTGCCAGGTTATCTATATTAGATGAGTTCCTGAGGGACTTGAAATCCAGAAAGAGAAAATTTTATGGCAAGCATCCAGGAAGGTCCCTGAGAAGGTGATTTCTGTGGCCTCTGAAAGTCCACTCGGCTTGGCCAGGCTCTGAGGACACATTGACCCTGCCCTCAAGGAATTCATGGGGTGTGTGTGGGGGTGTGTGAGGGGGGGGGGCTGCCGGACATTCCCAAGGAAAGCAGGGGCCGGAAACCCATGTAATGGGCACAGGCCAGGTTAGGAGTTTGGACTATTGCCCGGGCACTGGGGAGCCATGGAACATTGTGGGCAGAGGAGAGTGTGATCAGGTTTGTAATCTGAAAAGATCAGCTGGGCTGCTGGGGAAGGAGGAGAGAGCAAGGGGAGACGTGGATGCAGGAGATCAGAGACGAGACGGTTGTGGTCATCCAGGCAGGAGGGGCCGCGCCTGGGGGCCTGGCTGTGGGGCGGAAGGGACAGCCCTGGCGGTGGAGGACGCTGAATGAAGCCTTGAAGCTTAGTACTCTGAGCCCAGCCTGACAGAAGGCCAACGAGGTTCAATGACGTCTGCACGCTCAGCAGCTGCCTGGCGGAGCTCAAGGACGCAGGCCCAGATCCTCCTCTGCACATGCAACATCGGTCTGCAAGAGCCCTTGCAGCTGGACAGCGGGCATCTGCTGTTACTAGGCTCGTGTGGGATCAAGGTCAAATCCATGAGTCTTACCCCTGAGAGGAGAAGGCCTAGGGCCAGCCCTGGGATATCCCGTTGTCCCCCAGACTGGGAGAGCCAGAGGAGCATCAGACCACAGCCTCCCGTTCCCCCATCAGAACACTCAGGTCCCAGTTGGACCTTTCAGCTGCCAAGGCCAAGGCCGTCTCTGCCTGCTGAGTCCTCCATCTGGATGGGCATTTGTCCCACTAGCTCGTGAAGCCTTTAAACCAGGCAGTACAGGGGTCAAGCTGAGGCCTGAACTGACCCATCTGGGAGAAGAGCTAATAAGCCCCCAATTTGCATATATGCAAATAAGGCCCACTGTCCACAGAGCAATTAGCAAAGCCTGCTGCCTGGCTGAGCCACCATGATTGGTGCGGTGCCTGAGATCTTATCTGTTGGGCTCAGAGCCCAGCTCCATCCCAGCTGAAGCCTGGTTGGGTGAATGATGAAGTCCCAGATTGGGCCAGATGCCCCCTTCCAGAGGGCAGGGGACCCACACAGGAGTTTCTGGGGCAGGACAGAGAGAGCCCAAGGACCTGAGAAGGTTCCCTGCATCTTATCTTTTATTTTGGGCAGGGGGAGGAGGGCCATCAGGTCCTCAGGTGAGCATGGGACATCTGACTATCCCAGTTCTGACAATGTGGCAAAGTGGAACGAGCCAGGGCTTTGAGTTAGAGAAGCCTGAGTTCTAATCCTGACTCTACTACTTGCTGCTGTGTGACTGTCAGTAAGTTAATTGACTTCTCTGGGCCTCAGTAGTCTCCTTTGTAAAATGGAGACAATACCTCCCACACAGGCTGTTGTGAGGATTAAAAGAATCCTTACAGGTGAAGTGCTCGGTGTGGATTAGCTGCTCATTCAATGGAATCCCCTTGACACCAGCCATGGTTTGCAAGAGAACAAGAAGCGTATACGGACTTGCTTCTCTTGTGCGTCTCCTCTCCTCACCCTGTTGGTTGTTTTGTTCATTTCTCACCTGAACTGTGCTTTAAATGGTGTAAAGCACATTTCCTTCCATCAACTAAGGAAATAGCTGGTGACGTGGCTGGAGATGTATCCCCATTTTATGTATAAAGGAGCCGAGACCCAGGGAGGTGAAGCATGTTGCCTCATGTCATCCAGCAAGCTGGCAGTAGAGCAGGGAATTCGGTTTCCAGGCCGCTCACTCGTGTGTGCACTTTCTGGCCACAGCAGCCGCTAGAGGCCTGCAGCACCCTACCTGTCCTCTGCACGCTAGCCTCTCCCCTCCTCTCTCCTCTCTGTCACTTCTCGGGCCTTCATTCTGTCCCTGCATCTCTGTGTTCCAGGCTCTCTTTTCCCTGAGTCTGTCACACTGCTGACCGCCTGCTGAGAACCTGATGACAGCCAATTTTGCTCAACCAGAGAGTGGGAAGTTCTTTCTTATGTCTGACTACAATTTCTCTTGCTTTAAAGCCAGCCTGTATCCTCTTTCTTCATCATTGGCAGATGGGGATAACTTCGACTCACTAGTCTCCTTATTAAATTATCATTATCATTATGAATAGAAATAAAACAAAGCAGGGCACAAAGCTTTCATCTCTCTCCCCCTCTCCCTCTCTCTCTTCTTCCTCTCCCTCCTCCTCCTCCTGACCAGATGAGACCTTGACCTTAAGGTCCTTTAACCTTCCTCCCCAAAGCCAGTTGTCATTGCCTTGGAAGCTCACCCTTCTTCAAGCTCCAGTTGCCCCAGTGTCCTGTCCCACTGGGCACCCCTAGGAGATGGTGAGGTGAGAGGAAAGGGTGGGAAAGGAACTGGGGGGGTCCACAGTCCTACACTAAAGTCCCGCTCTCCTGTGTGGGCTCTAAGCCATCATCACTCCACGTCTGCTGGGGGGTGTGCATGACACACACTCGTGCGCCCTCTTTCCCCAAAGAACCAGAGGACAGAGAGACGTGGTCTCTGGCCTCGAGGAATGACTGGGGAGAAGGGACGGTCAGCAGAGGATTATAATCCATGCAAATGCCGTGACGGAGGAAGGAAGCCTGAGGAAGCACAGAGGATGCCTGACCTAGCCAAGCGCAGGAGGTGGTCAGGAAAGGCTTCCAAGAAGTGCTTTCTGAGCTGGACCTAGAAGGCCATCTTGGAACGAGCCAGACGAAGAGGAAGGAAAAGGCAGAACAGGCAGCGGGAACAGCAGGAGCAAAGGCAGAGAGGCCCTACAAAGTGGGACGCGTTTGATGAGCTGGAATAATTTGCTCCGATGGCACTTGAACATGCAGACACTGTTCTATGCATCACACATACAAAATCCCCACAGCTGCCGCAACATGTAGGTACAACGATGGCTTGGTGTGGGCTCCCTAGACGTAGCGTCTGAAGAGAGCTCAAGTGCAGGTAGCTTCTTTGGGATGTGACCCAGGAAACCTCAGCGAGGTAGCCCCAGAGTCTGAGGCTGAATCACGCCCCTTTCCCTCTGTTCAGTGACCACATTTTCTCAGCCCGATCTTGTTAGACACAGCTTTCCCGGTGGGCAGGGGAGAGTGAATTTATTCATGCAACAAGTCTTACGAAGGTTTAAACGGTAGCGTGCATTGGGTTATATATGTCACCAATTGTCTTTACTGAAAAGGATAAAAATACTTGCAAATGGGACCATCCTGGAGAATCTAGAGAATACAGTCTCTCCACCCTGGAGGCAGGAGGGCTTATACACGGAGAAGCATGAGGGCCATGATGACAAATGTGGGGTTTAGAGTGCCAGCCAGGACCGAGCACAGGTGCTCACCCAGTGCTTGGTGACTCGGTGACTGGGTCTGAATCTCAGCTCTACCCACAGACTCTGTGCATGGCCCTCTCTGTGCCTCAGTTTCCTCACCTATAGGAAGAGGATGATAATGTCCACTGAAAGGGGATTTAGGTGAGACACTTCAGGGAAGGCCCTTCACAGGAGCCTGGCTCAATTAAATGTTGGGTTAATGGTGGTGGTGGCAGCAGTAACACAGTAACGGGAGTGAGAGAACAGATGCCAGCTGGGGTCCTGCACCTCTCCACCTAAGAGGAGACGCCACCATGGCATGCTTGGCCCACACGTGGCAGGCCAGGACAGTAACACCCCAAAGAGGTGTTCTTCAATGAGGGATGGGGATTGGTGGGTAAATACCCCAGCTTCCTCGCCCATTCTGAGCTATGTCCCACACTCCTCAGAGGGCGGAGTTTCAGCTCCACCTTGTTCCAGCTTCTTTCTTTCTCCCGTCTCACAGCACCCCTCCCCGCTGGTGTTTCCTGGGGTCACTCCCAAATATACTCTCTGCACCCAAGTCCTTGTTTCAGGCTCATTTTGATGGGAGCCCCACAAGCAAATAAGAACAATACTAGTCGTAGAAACACGGCCCCCAGCCACCTAAACAGCTGCGAAGTGACGGTGCAATACCACCCTCATTCCTGCCTACTTCTCAGGCTGTGGTGAGGTGAGGACAGATTGAGATAAGCAGCTGAACAAAGCTGAGGGAAAGAAGAAAAGTGAGGCCACACGTCCTTTGAGGGATTATTATTTTTCTGCCGTGAGGATCAGGCTCTTTAAACCTCGTTGATTCTGTAGCCTGTGCGGGGGGCTCAGGCACAGACTGTCTCCAGCTCTGATTAATCCCACTTGGTCCTGCTTGTCGCTTAGGGCCCCATTCTCTTCTCTTCAACCCCAACCCTGGGGCAGATAAACACTTCTCAGAAATGGATCCAACCTCATCAACCTCGGCCTTGAGACAAAGAGCACCCTTCACACTAGGGAACTGGTGGGCCCAGGACAGCACCCTCAGCTACGGTCCCCAAGTCGGGCCCCATTCAAGGCTCAGCCCTGCCACTTACCTACTGCCCATCCTAGAGAAGGTCACTCCCTGCTCTGAGCCTAACCTTTTCTCCTCTAAAATGTGGAGGACATGGCAGCAGCGAGCAAGAGATAAGAGCCAGGAGCTAGACTGCCGGAGATGGAATCCCAGCTCTGTTCCTCACCAGCTGTGTGGCCTTGAGTCAGGTACTTAACCTCTCTGTGCTTCTGTTTCTTCAATTATAAAATGGGGACAATAACAGAGCCTAATTCACAGAGTTTTTAATTCAGGTTAAACACATTAATATTTAAAAAATGCGTAGAAGATGCTCTCTGCACAGTAAGTACTACATAAATATTTGTTAAGTAAACACCTATATTGCTTACCTCAAAGGGTTGCGGTGGGATTACTGGATGATAAATATCTGAAAATCCTTTGTATGTGGCAGAAATCCATGCAAATATATTATAGTTATGAGTTCTCTCTGTATCTCCATTTCCCAAAAGTGGCTTCCCTCTGTGGCTTGAGTAAAGCCACAGTGCAGTACACAGACAAGGGACTTTGAAGTTTCCCAGAGCCAGGTGTGAAGTATGGCACTGCCACCACCAGCCTTGGGACTCTGAGTAAGTGACTTCACATGTCAGAGCCTCAGTTTCCCCATCAGGGATAATAATGGTGCCCCTCCCTTAGGGTGAGGTGAGCATTAGGCTCTGGCTCTGCCCCCCAAGGCTACCAATCGATGTGAGTTTCACTCCCCAGTTCCTGGAAGGCAGTCACTTCACTTCTTTGGGGTTCGGGGCCCTCGCCTGTAACAGGAGCCTGATATACCAGTCCACTGGGCTGGTGAGGTGTGCATGGGCTGATGCACTTGAGTGCTTGAAGCCCAGGCCTGGGGGAGAGCATATGCTTGGTGACAGCCCCCGCTTCCTCCAGAAAAATCTGTTGATCAGTCTAAATCACAGAGAATCCTCTAATCTCCTAGGCATGGCTGTGGAACTCTATGTGGGATTTCTCTGTCTCGCTGTGATTGACTGAGGCCCCTGTCGGAGTGCATCTGCTCACAGAGCAGGCTGGTGGGGGAGGAGGCCAGGCCAGGGCTCAAGCTTGCTGCACATGGTTCCTGGGATGGAGGCCCTGGATTCGGGAGCCTGGAGTTTTCAGGACCTGCAGGTCAATCCTGGAGGTGTGGGCTGGGTGGGCCTTGGGGGCAGGGGTCACTGAGGAGCACAGAGCTACCTCTGTCTGTGTACATCCTCCATGGCCGAGAGAAGCCCAGAGATGTTTGTCAAAAGGCTCTGGATCCCACAGGCCTGGCCTGTTTGGCATAATGTGTTTGCCTGAATGCTTGTGTCCCAGATAAGAGGTCTGGGAGATGAGCAGATGACACCTGTAAGTCATTAACCCTCTCCCTGGGGATTGAGCTGGCATCAGAGCTAGGCCTAGAGGAGACCCAGACCAGGAAGAAATGGGTGGCGACAGGATATTTGCCCCAGAAGCTCCTGAGGCCCTGTCTACAAGGGACCAGGACGTCCCTCCCAGCTCAAATGGGATTTGAGATGACAGCCCCAACCCCCTCTTACAGATGAGAAAAATGGGAGGCCCAGGGAGGGCAAGGGGTCCAGCCAGGAAACACAATCAGAGTGGAACCACGTGTCTAAACTGTCAGCACAAAAGTGAACTCCCTCAGATACTATGTAGTGAGAGTTAAGCGGATTCACAGATGGGAGATGATATTCCTTCCCTTCATTCATTCATTCATTCACTCACTCATTCATCATTGAACTTAGAGTCATTGGCAGGGCATGTTCCAAGTTGCTAAAACATAACATTGTCTCCCACTAGTTTGCAGCTCCTTGAAGGTATGGACCACTCCTATGCTGCTTGATGCCATAGCCCCAAAGCC
Source organism: Hipposideros armiger (assembly GCF_001890085.2). NCBI lineage: Eukaryota > Metazoa > Chordata > Mammalia > Chiroptera > Hipposideridae > Hipposideros > Hipposideros armiger. The sequence goes on from NW_017731582.1 coordinate 1,058,957, forward strand.
TGGCATAATAGCTTGAAAAGACCTTCCAAATACTGGATTTCTCACACTTAATTCTCACCTGAAAAGCAAAATTCTCATTCTCATTTTACAGTTAGAAAACGGAGGCTCTGAGAGGTAAAGTGACTAGGGCATGTTGTCAGGAATACAGTCAGTCAAGAAAGAAAGCGGAGAAAGACCCAAAATGGCAGAGTAGATAAACACCGTGTCTGCGTCCTTCCACGAACACATTAAAATTACAACTAAATTATAGAACAGTCAACCTGGAGCACCATCTGAAATCTGGCTAAAGAAAAGTTTTATAATGAGGGATACAAAGAAGCAGCTATGTTGAGACTGGTAGGAGGGGTGGAGACGCGAAACAGGCCGGCCACAAACCTGCAGCGATTGAGAGCCAGGAGGTATCTCTCAGCCACTGAGGCTCTTCCCTGAGAGACCCCAGTCTCACATCAGCTTCCCCGGCCCAGAGTACTGGTAGCAGGAAGAGGAGCCCTCACAACATCTGGCTATAAAAAAACAGTGGGGGTTCCGACCATCCAGGTGGGAGGGAAGGCTGTGGGAAACCCAGATGTCCTCTTAAACAGCCCGTGCACAGACTCTCTCACTCCCAGGTACTCACCTTGGGCTCCAACGGGGGGACAACTAGTTAATCAGGGGGTGTCAGAGGCATACGAGGGTCAGCCTGAGTTGTGTGGCTTTGCCATGAGTTCTGGAGGACAGTCGCCATTTTCCCTGTGTGGGGTTTTTCTCCCGTGCAGCCAGCAGGCGGGTGTCATCGTTCCTATGTTGACTCCGCCCCCACAGGCCAAATCTGAATCTGATTGGCCTATTGAGCTCCACTGCACCACCCTGCCTACTCAGCTGATAATCCCATCCAATGCAATTCAGGCACTGATGAAGGCACTTTCTCCTCCAGCGGCCAGCCCTTCCCGCATTGCACTCTTTCTAGGAAAACTATCAGAGCCCACAGGCCCCAGGCGGGTGGTGACTGGCCTTGGTGTGCTCTGAGACTTTTGCTGAGTCGCTCCAGGCTCAGCACTGGCACCAAACCAGAGTCTACATTAACCTGTTGACCACAATTCTTCCCACTCCTGTGACTCCCTGAGATCCTGCTTCATCCAACTCATGTACCACACAAGGCTTTATCAGGGACTAAATCTTAAGAGAACTGGCAGGTGGCAGCAGGCCTCGGGGTGTCCTGGATTTTTGTGGAGCTACCCCAGGCCAGGTAGTGGTGGCAGCCATTCTCACTTTGCAGAGTGGCCTCTCCCACACACCTCCAGGGTTAGCACAACCACAGATCACTTTGTAGCTCCTACCAGGTCATCCCCAGCTGCTCACAGGCAGTGGGTGACCTGAAGCCCCTCACAGGAGGCCTCAGAACCAACATATTTGGAGATTGGCTTCAGACCGGAGCAGAGCACCACCCAATTATCTCCACAAGTGGTATACACAAAGGGTGGTCTCAACAGGCACCAGAGCCCGCTGAGGTGAATCCCATTCAGTGGGTTAAGCCCCCCTGAGCAGCAGCTCATAAACTGTGGACGTGGCCAATCAGCCTGAAGGTCAATCCCACACACCGACGTGCCAATACCAATCAAGACTCAACTATAATAGGAAGGCACACACAACCCACACACGGGAAACTCCTGGAGCACCCAAAGCAGGTGACTGGGGAGACTGTGCCAGGGACTCACAGGGCACCTACTACATTACTACATAAGTCCACCCATCAAACACTGGGAGACATAGCAGATCCACCTAACACACAGAAACACAGAGAGGCAGCCAAAATGAGGAAACAGAGAAATGCATACCAAATGAAAGAACAGGAGAAAACTCCAGAAACAGAACTAAACTAAATGGAGGAAAACAACCTATCAGAAACAGAGTTCAAAACAATGGTTATAAGAATGCTCAAGGAACTTAGTGAGAACTTCAACAAAGAGAGAGCAAGCATAAAAAAAGATATAGAAGCCATAAAAAAGAATCAATCAGAACTGAAGAATACAATAACTGAAATGAAGAAGGCATGTGAAGAAATCACCAGTAGACTGGATGGAACAGAGGGTCGAATCAGTGATTTGGAAGACAAGTTAGCAGAAAACACCCATGCAGAGCAGCAAAAAGAAAAAAGCATCCAACAAAATGCGGATAGTTTAAGAGACCTCTGGGACAACATCAAGCATAACAACGTTCACATCATAGCGGGGACCAGAAAGTGAAGAGAGAAAGCAAGAGATTGAGAACCTATTTGAAGAAATAATGACTGAAAACTTTTGTAGCCTGGTGAAAAAAATAGATGCACAAGTCCAGGAAGTGCAGAAAGTCCCAAACAAGATGAACCCAAACAGACTCACCAGGGCACATTATAATTAAAACGACAAAGGTTAAAGACAAAGAGAGAATCCTAAAAGCAGCAAGAGAAAGGCAACTAGTAACTTATAAAGAACCTCCCATGAGATTGTCAGCTGACTTCTCAACAGAAACTTTACAGGCCAGGGGGGATTGGCACTAAATATTCAATGTGATGAAAAGCAAGGATCTACAACCAAGATTATTCTACCCAGCAAAGCTATCATTTAGAATCGAAGGACAGATAAAGAGCTTCCCAGACAAGAAAAAGATAAAGGAGTTCATCACCACCAAAGCAGTATTACAAGGACTCTTAGAGGGACTTCTTTAAGATGGAAAAAAAAAAGAAAGATCAAAACTATGAATAATAAAATGGCAATAGCTACATATCTATCAATAATAACTTTCAATGTAAATGGATTAAATGCTCCACTCAAAAGACATAGGAGGGCTGAATGAAGAAGATAACAAGACCCTTACATATGCTGCCCACAAGAGACTCACTTCAGATTGAAAGACACACGCAGACAGAAAGTAAAAGCATAGAAAAAAATATTTCATGAAAATGGAAACAACAAAAAGCTGGGGTACCAATACTAATACTAGACAAAATAAAGTTTAAAACAAAGGCTATACCAAGAGACAAAGAAGGACCCAGTAATCCCACTTCTGCATATTTATCCAAAGAAACCCAGAAGCTACTTTGAGGGGACATGTGCATCCATATGTTCGTTGCAGCATTGTTTACAATGGCCAGGATGTGGGGGCAGCCTGGGTTTCTGTCAATAGAAGAATGGATAAAGAGGAGGTGGTACATATCTATGAGTATATACAATGGAATATTGCTCAGCCATGGAAGGGAATGGGTTCCTGCCATCTGCAGCAGCATGGATGGACCTGGAGGGTACTGTGCTGAGTCGAGTGTCAGACAGAGAAAGACAGATGCAGTGTGATTTCACTTATATGTGGAATCTAAGGAACAAAATAAATAAACAGAACAGAAACAAACTCATAGATACAGAGACATATTGATGGTTGCCAGATGGAAGGGGGTTAGCTGTGAGTGAAAAGGGGGAAGGGATTAAGAAGTACAAATTGGTTATTACACAGTAATCATGCAGATGTAGGGTATAGCATAAGGAATGTAGTCAATAATATTGTAATAACTATGTGTGGTGTCAGATGGGTACTAGATATGTTGGGGTGATAGATGGGAGGGGTTGGTGGGCAGGGTGAAAAAGGTGAAGGGGTTAAGAAGCACAAATTGGTAATTACAAAATAGTCATGGGGATGTAAAGTAAATCACAGGGAATATAGACAATAACATGGTGATGACTATGTGTAGTGCCAGGTGGGTACTAGACTAGCCTGCGGGATCATTTCTTAAATTATATAAATGTCTAACCATATGCTGTACATCTGAAATTAATATGAAATAATATTCAATGTCAACTATAATTGCAAATTTTTTAAAGGGGGGAAAAGGTGAAGAGGAATAAGAGGTCCAAATCTCCAGGTATAACACAAATTAGTCATGGGGATGTAACGTACAGCTTGGGGAATATAGTCAATAATATTGTGATAGCATGGAACGGTGTCAGATGGTTGCTGGACTTACCATGGTGATCACTTCTTTAGGTACATAAATGTTGAATAACTAGGGTGTACACCTGAAACGAATATACTATTGCATGTTAGCTATATCTTAATAGAAATCTTAAAATAAATTTAAAAGAAAAATAAATATTGTTTGCGAATGTATGATGTGCCAGCAGCTTTCAGCCCCATGGAAGGGGCAGCTGCGGTCAAACAGTGAATGTGCTGATGATGTGTCATGATAAGCAAAGGGATGTCATGGGAGGAAGGCCGTGTTTTGTATCCTGAGCTGTATGGGTCCGAAGTCTGTATCACGGGTGGTCAAGTGGTAGAGACAAGGCCTGAAGGTGAGAGTGGCATTTGTCTGACACAGAAATTGGGGGCTCGGAGAGGTGAAGTGACTTGCGTAGGGTCACACAGTGGCTGTGTGGTGAAACTGGCGTTGAAGCCCAGTCGCTCTGCAAACGCACTCTCTCGCCACCATATCAGGGAAAGACCTGAGACAGGGGTTGCATCCAGAAAGGGTGTTCTGGTCACCAGAGACCAGATGGGGCTGGGGGCCCGGGCTCCCCTTGACCTGGCGCGTTTCTGGGAAGAAGCCTGGCTTCACCCCCAGCCTCAGTGAGTGGATATCTTGAGGCCAAACCCAGCTTTCTCTTCCCCCTCTTCCTCCTCATTTATGAAGACACTAATTTTAGCCAGCCACAAAGTCAGCCTGAGCTTTTAAAAATGGACTGATTTATGCTTTTCCTTAATTGCTCCAAAAAAGCGCTTTGCATCAGTGGGAGAGAGAATGAATATAACTCTATTTAGGTTAAAAATTAAAGCCAAATTCTCACTGGTCTGGCAAGAAAAGAGGGATGCACTTAACCTTGTCTCAGCGGTCTCCTCCCTGCATCCCCACTGCCCTCTTCCACCGCTCATGTCTGGCCCATGTCGGCCTCACAGGCTCAGACCCCGCCAGAGGAGAAAGTCGGGAAACATTAGGGGTCCTCACCAGGCACTCAAGTGAGGGCAAGGGACTTTTTAAGGATGCTCTGGAGAGATCTATGAAACCTTCTCCCCTTACTGCCTGGGCCCCAGAGGCTGCCTGGGCCCAGAATCCACCGATTCTGGGCAAGAGTCTGCAGTCATTGCCCAGTCCTGGGAGTTAGTACATGCCCAGGTCATCTCGGCCATCCCTCTGACTGAAGGCTGGAGCTACCAAGGCTCAGCCCAGGTCCTGACTTTTCCAAAGGATCTCTAAGAGTTCCATTCAACAAACACTGAAAACCTGCCATTTGCCACGTATCATGCCTAGTGATGGAAAGCTAACAGTCACTGCGGCCGGAAGGCCCACAGGGATAACCATAAATGTATGAGTTCCCCTAGTCATACATCATGGTGGTTTGATTCACTATCATTTCATCCATCCACCTATCTATTTATCATCTACCCATACGTCTTTCACTCAACCATCCATCCATCCATCCATCCACTCATCCATCTTCTACAAACCCATCCATCCATCCATCCATCCATCCACTAATCCATCTATCACCTATCCACCCATCTATCCTCCACCCATCCTTGGTCCATCATCCATCCATCTTCCACCCACCCATCTTCCATCAAGCCTCCATTCATCATCTGTTCATCCATCCATCCATCCATCCATCCATCCATCCATCCATCATCTATCCATCATCCATCCACAAAGCCCCTTTCTTCACCCATCCATCATCCATCAATCCAAATATTTAATAAATATATATTTGGTGCCCAGAACAGTGCTAGGTGCTAGCATTACAGAAATTAATAAGACAGGGTAAATAAGACAAACAAAGATACTGTCCTTATTGATTTCAGAGTAGGTGAGGCAAGCAAGTAAATAGGACATTTATTGAAGCAGAGACATCAGCTGGATACCAAAAATCCATGCACAAAAACATACACCCCTGCACCCCCACGCCCCCCAGCATAATATAGGGTTGTCTTTAAGAGGCAACTGCCGCCCTTCTACCCCCTGGGTGACATTTCCCAAATGCTTCTCTGCTTTCTCTTTCTGCTTCCACTGGTTGGGAAGGAGGACTTTGAAGCCCCAAGAGATGGCAGGGTTACAAGATGAAAGGAGCCTGGACCCCTCGGTCTCCACAGGAGGAAAGGCACCCACTTACAAACATACCTGCAATGTAAGCTAAAAACAAACTTCTGTTGAGCTTGCACCAGTGACATTTCAGAGTTGTTTGTTACAGCAGCAAGTTCTACCCTACCTAATATACGTAATTACATTTTACAAAGTGCCATTCTGCAAACCCACTCACTCCCTTTCCACTATAATAAAGTGAATGAAGGGATAGAATCATGTCGTTTGATTTTTATAACAACTACGTGTGGCAGCTAATTGTTGTCCCCATTTTTGGATGAGAAAATCAAGGCTCAGAGAGGTAAAGCACCTCGCCCAGGGTAACACAGCTGGTAGGTGGTAGGACCAGGATTTGAACCTGACTCACACATCCAATCACTTTATATGATAATATGCTCTTAGTTGGGGGTACAGATAGGAAACCCCAGCATAGAACAGGGAGACCTCATGTCTTCATTTGCCTCTGGCTGCTGGGGCTTGGTGTTTATCTGTGGGGCACCAGTGTGGTTTCTGCTACCAAGGCACATGCAGAAGAAAAACAAAAAAAATCTGACCCTGGTGTTCATCCACCCCAAGCAGGGACAAGAGTGTCCCCAGGTTGGGACCTCTTCCTCTGGCAATTTCTATCTTTCTAGAGAGGCTTTTCTTAATACATAGGACCCGCCCCCCTTTCCCTCCTCCCAGGACAAGAGGAAGCAAGATTTTCAAGACACTGGGCTACTACCCCTGGGAGTAGCCGGCTCCCTTCAAAGGTCTGGCCCAGTTCTTGGCAAACCAGGCAGGCCTCCAAGACATCTTCATTGGCTGGCCTGAGGCTGCCAGGGCTCAGGGGTGCTGCGGGTCCCCTGTCCAGGCTGTCAGAGCCATTTATAGGACTGGCTCAGCCATCAGAGCAGGTTGGTTGACAAGGGGCAGCCAGAAATGGACAGACCCTAGATGCAGGTAGATGGCAAGAAGTCCCACTGCACACCCACAGGGCTGCTGCTCTCCACCGATGGCCTGGAGTCAAATTCCTTCTCAGGGAACATTTTTTTCTCCATGATTTTCTGGCTGTCAAACAAGGAGATGATGGTGCTATGTAATGAAGGGTGTTGAGCTTTTGAGAGCAGACTGACCTGGGTTTGAATCTAGGCTCAGACACTCGCTGGCTGTGTAACCTTGGTCAAGTCACTAACCCTCTCTGAGCCCCTCAGTTTACCCATCAGTAAAATGGGGCTAATAATGCTTGCATCATAGGGGCTATGGAGAAGATTAAATGACGTAGTGGGCAACGGATCATTTAATAAGGGAGAAACACAGAAGTGGAGAATGTCCAGTCAGAAGGGCCCTCAGGGATCTGGTAGGGAAAATGGGGCCCAGAGAGGGTCAGCCATTTATGCTGGGTGGAACAGGAAGGCAGGTGCTCCTAAGCTATCCTAGCTGCTGTTTTTCCCACCTTTCCCTCTGCCTCCCAGTCTCCTTCCCATGGGCATTTCTTGCCCTGGAGCAGAGAGCAGAACTGGGGAAGGGGAGAGGTGGGAGAAGAGGGTGCCTTATCCCTAAGCCCCGTGTCACACTTAGAGGCTGGATCTCATAGGTTTTCCCATGGCTTTTGCTGGACGTGGTCCAGTGCTATCGTGGAAAGGATACAGGCTTTCGCCATTCAGAGATGGGGTCCAATCCTGGTGCTACTATACCTGAGCAGGTCCCCCTGACCTGTTCCCTTCCGAACATGAGGACAAGGCGCCTACCATGATGGCTGTTATGAGGACTAAAGGTTCATGTCGCTCAAGATGTGACTCAGCACCTGCTGGGCAGGGGGAGGGGGGCACTCGCCGCATGGTCCCCCAATCACCATCCCACTCCATCCTCTTCCTCACACCTCACACCCAACCAGAGGTGCTGGCTCCCATCCTGTTTCTCAGCCTCTGAGCCTTTACCATGGGTGGGGGCCGAGAACTCAGTTAGAAGCCCATACAGGCCCAGCAGTTGAACCAATGTCCAACCCAGAGGCCCCCATTCATGGGGAGGGCCTCGAGGGGTCACACAATAGGACTAAGCATGTAGCAAAGGCCCTTGGGAAGACTGGAGGGTCCCCCTCTGCTGACATAATACTGTTTTCCCATTTTTCATCCCCTCTCTCACCTCCCATCCCCCATTTCCCAACAGAGGTCAAAATTCTCCACCCTCATGCCCTCATTGCTTTCTCTCCCTCATTTCCGACCCAGGCCCGTCAAGTGAGGAATCCTCCTGCCTCGCTCCCGTAAAGCTATACCACTAATAAGATTAAAACATATCTCCCTCTTACAGCATCGATTCATAGCACTGATTTACTGTTGCTTCTCGGCTGCTACAAAACGGATGCGCGGGCCGCCACCTTAATCTCTATCCATCTCCTCACTGCCGGGGAATAACGGCTAATTAATACCTTTCTGCCTCCGAACGCCTGCCAGCTTTGAGGGCCATCAATACTCAGTGGGCACCCTGCCACCCAGCCCACTCAGCCCCACTCACTCGAGGTTCCAGCCCCAGCCCAGAGGCACTCTCGGTGTTCCGGGTGGAACAAGAGGGGGTGAGGGTGGGCTTTTCTCTTCTCCTCGTCTTCCCACTGGGCACAGAGATAGCTACACACAGCGAACGAGCAAGAGGCAGAGCAAGAAGCAGTGGCTAATTCACAAAGGACAGAGCCAGACCAACGTGGGTTCAAATCCCAGCTCCTCCTCCAACTATGAGATTTATGGTTTCTGAGTCTGAGGCTCCTTGTCGGCAAAATGGAGACAGCCACAGGACCCAGCTCCGACAGGAGTTAAATGAGGACAGGAAAGAACATGCCTAACACAGTCCCTGGCCTTCTGCGGCCCCAGCCTTTTCCTCAAGGCTGAGGAGGGTGCCATCATGGGCCAACAGAGTCTGCAGTACTGGGGTCAGGGAATAGCAGGTGGCCCACCCCCAGAGGTGGGAGCAGGGTCCAGATGAGGCCCCATCAGGAGAAGGAGTGAGCTACAAACATGCAGCCTGGTCAGGAGGCACCAGTGTCGGAGCTGGACCGGACTTCCTGCTTCATTTCGTCCCCTTTTTTAGCTCAAAAGTCACCTCCTCCAAGAAGCCTTCCTTGACCACCCAATCGAGAGAAACTGCTCTTTCCCCAAGCCCGTCACTATCCCATGGCCTTGCTTCATTCTCCTCACAGTACGGCCCCACGTAGAGTTAGGTTGTTTATGTATTTGTTTAATTCTGCCTTGTCCACCAGGATGTCAGCCCCATGAGGCCAAGGCTCTTGACATCTTGTTTGATGCCATCTCCTCAGCCACACAGTAGAAGATCAATAAGTATTTGATAACAAGTCTTCCTTTAGTATTAGCTAATAATAATAATAATGATGATAATAATAAGCAAAATTATCACTTCCTTCTTCCCTCAAATGAAGATCTAATTAAACACCCTCTCTCCATTAGTGAGGAATCCCATGAAAAACCATCGCCACCGTGATTAAATGTCTACTTGGTGTCAGGTGCCTGATGTGACCCCCCAAGATAGGTATTGTTACTCTCATTTGACAAATGAGACGCTGAGGCTCCGAGCATCTAGCAGGTGACTCAGCTGCTATTCAGATCTAGGTGAGTCACACTCTAAGCAACACCCCCCCCCCCGGCCCTCTGATATGATCCAGCACCTCCTTCCAAGAAGAAAGGGGGCTGCTGCTTCTCCACCAGAAATACCAGGAAGCGGGGGCTTTCCTCCTGGCTCCCGGATTGAAACCAACAGCCTGCAGAGAGCAAGGCATTCCCTGTGGTCGGGGTTGGATTTAACATGATCAGTCCGGGGAGGGCCGTCAGCCTGATCTTGGATTTGCACAGGTGCGTGGGGAGGATCAGGACCGCAGCACTCAGCACGTCTCATGTGCTGTGTAACTTTGGGCTTGCTCCTCCGCCTCTCTGAGCCAGGCCCCTCCAGGGGTAGCTGCAGGACCAGATGGGGCTAGGGATGTGTGAACACATAGGATTATCATTCCAAATCCCCAGTCTGTCCTCACCTGCAGGGCTCCCCTTTATCTCATCTACACCTGACAACCTGACAGCCCGGCTGGGGCCCAGCTCTGTGAAGGGGGTCGGGGTGGGGTGGCGGCTGCCTGCCTCCCAGGCTGTGAGAGGTGGGGGTGGAGAGGGAGAGGAAGCCTCCCAGAGGGCTGGGCCTGGCAGATGTGCCAGTGGATGCCAGCACGGGCGCTTTTAATAAAACATAACGAACCATGAGATCGTAAAATGTCATCTAATTCGTGGCTCCCAGGAGGGTGGGGCAGACCGGTTGGGCTGGCAAAGGAGAAAGGTTTATAGGGGGTGCCCGACAGCTGATTTGGAGATGGGACAGGCACAAGGTTTGGGGCAGTAGCCCCAACGCCTCTTGGGGGTCGGGGTGGGCTTTCTCACAGGCCTCCTTCCAGTTTGGAAAGAGGCAGAAGTCAGGGGCTTCTGTCCCAGATGTGGTCCCCTCCTGCTGGTGACTTGATCAAGTTACTGGCCCCTCTGCACCTCAGTTTCCCCACATATAGAGTGAAAGGAGGGTTGAACCTAAACAGAAAAGCCCCAGAAACCTCCTCTGGCCCTGATGTCCTCCCCATTAGCCAATCCACAGATTCCAAATTCTTTTCTTGGCTGTAGGACCCTATGTTCAAAGTCAAGTTTAAGTAGGAGGCCCCTCTGTAAAAGAGGAAAGCAGGGCTCTTGGCTTGATTGGGGACAAGGGCACCCTCAGCTATCACCTTGACCCACATGGCCTCCCAAAGTGGTGCCAGGGGGTACCTCCATGGGCAACTGGGTTCCAAGGAACACAGTTTGAGAACCATGGGTCAGCCAAGTCCTGCCTAAACCTACTCATCCTCCAAGACCCAGCTCATGTCTCAGGACCTCACTGGAGGCTTCCTTGATGGTGCAACTCTCCTAGTCACTACCAAACATATGCTGGCGCTATTCTCACAGTTACTGCAGTCAGCGATTATGCTTCTTGATTTGTTTGCAGCTCAGGGCCTGGGACATAGTAGATGCTCAATAAATAGGGCCCCTCCCTGACCCTGTACCTCTGCACTTTGCCATCACTCTTACCAGGCCTTATAGCAGTTATCAGCAGTTCCTGTCTTCCATTATATATTCGTGTGTACTATCTGTCTAGTCATACACTCTAGAAGGTAAGCTCCAGGAAGGCAGGCTTTATCTTTATCTTTTTCTATTCCCTGCTGTGTCCCCAGTGCCTAGCATGCTACCTGGAACATAGTAGGTGTTCAGTTTGTCAGATGGATGGATGGACAGATGGATGGATGATGGATGGACTGACGGATGGATGGATGGATGGATGGATGGATGGACAGATGGATAGACGGACAAATGGATGATCAAAAGAAGGAAGGGATAAATTATCCTTTCCTTCCCCAAATGGGTGTGGCTCTGCCAGGCCAAATCAGCTCATTCAGAGATCCCAGCGTCTTAGGTATAAATCTCCAAGGATGACAACCTTAGTCTTCTTCCAGGTCCCACAGCATCTGCATAGGCTGTTATTAGTTCCATAAACACTGATGCCTGCTCTGCACCAGGACCTGTGCCAGGCACAGGGGCAGGAAGATGAGTCACAAATGGCCTCTGTGTCCCACAGTTCTACGAACACAATAGATGCAAAGAAAATATGTGTTGAATGAATGAATAAAGTGACGTCTACGATGAGACCTGAATGATGAACAGGGCTTTGTCCAAGGAAGAAGGTGGGTTCCAGCAGAAGGAACAGCATGTGCAAATACCCTGGGGCAGCTAGGAGTGCCGTGCCTTCAGGGATGAGGTCCTGGGTGGCAGGAGGATGGGGCTTTTCGTCCAGCTTTATGTCTCCTCAGTGGTTGCCCTCAGGTGGCATCCATCCTTCTCCGCCCAGGACACTGTGCCCAACAGGTCTCCTCTGAGTCCACACTCTCTGGGGGATGAGAGGGAGGGAGGCCAGCTGCGGACCTGTTCACCTCCACTCCCACTGAACCCCACACTCATCTGCTCAGGCCCACACACGGCACTAAATATAACCATCACATATGCCTCTTCTGTCTCCAAGGGAAATAACATTGTTTAAGTAAAGCCCTTTAAATTTTAAAGAGCTGGGTTGTGTGCTCTCTGCGGGAAGCTTTTATCAGCATGCTGGAAAGAAATAATAATAACAGTGAGGCCAGGGACAACAAAGTAGAACCGAGTTACCACCAATGACTACCAAGGCAGGGAGGGCCCAGGCCTGTGGCCCAGGGCCAGCTCCAGCTGCTGCTGGACCCCCCAATCCCCTGAGAGCCACATAGGATCAAGATGGAAGGTCCGGAGAGCCCCAGAATCACAAAAGGTCAAGTTGGAAGGGATCTCTGACATAAAAAGCAGTTAAAATGTTAGACATCCTGGGTTCAGAACTCAGCACAGCTACTTACTAGCTGTGTGACCCTGAGCAAGTGGCTTAACATCTCTGTGCTTCAGCTTCTTCTTCTGTAAAATGGGGCTGCTAGCAGCACATACCTCCTGGAAGGTTGTGAAGATGGTATAATGAGTACTTAATATAAATAGGAGCTAATCGCAGTGCCCCTGCACACACAAGTGTTCAATAAACATTTGCTATTATTATCACTTTGCAGGTGAGACCCAGGAGGCCCAGGCAGAGGGCCTGGATCTGGTCACACATCTCCTTTAACTTCAAGTCCAGGAATCTACGAAGCTGGGAAAAGCCACTTTATATCCAGGTGGCTGTCCCAGGTACATGGCCTGAGTTAATAGGAGGGGGCATCTTTTAAGGAGACCAACCTGGATTAAAATTCATCTCTGCTTCCAACCCTGAAATCCTGTCCCTACCCCCACCCCCACAGCATTTCCCCAGGTCTACAAGGGGCAAATGGCTCCAGGGGTCTTTTCAGTGGGAAAGGAGAGCCTCTTGCTTGTCAGGGTGGGGCCAGCAGGGTCCCAGCTGCTCTGAGTGCCAGTGGGTTCAGAGGTCCAGGCCTGGGAAATCTATCTAATTGCAAGACTAACTCGCCTCCAGTAAATGCACCTGATCTGCCCCCGTGTCACCTCCAGCTTCACTTCTTTCCTGCAACACATACCCTCCGCTCCTGCCTCCCAGATTCCCCCAGGTACCCCAGGCCCTTTCCAGCCTATGAATCTTTCTGTCTTTGTTCTTACCTCCTCCTAAAATGCCTCCATTCCTTTCTGAGGCTGGCAAACTGCTACGCATCCTTCAAGACACAGTCATGCATCACCCCTCCTAATGATACTTAACATTCCCCAGCATCTCATGCAGATTGCTTCCTCCTGCTGTCCCCTAAAGGACTGGGTCGCTATTTCAATTTCAGAATTGCTAATTTTATCCCATAACTTGTTTGCCTGCTCTCCGCCTTAGGAGACTGTGAACTCCTTGAGGACCGGCTGTAGGTTTTATTTGTCCCTAGCGCAGGGCCCAGCCAGAGCAGGTGCAAGGGAAAACGGCTGCTGAATGGAACTGAAATGAGGCCATGTTTGTGCTCCAAGGAAATGAGTGGCTACTGAAGTGTCCCCCATCGCTGACACAGCGGCTCTTTTGCAAGGTCCACTGGCGCTTCACCCCAAAGGTGGGACTCTGGGGGCATCAAATGTGTCGTAAAGGAAATATTTTGGACGTGGATGGGACTCTCCTTCCCAATCCTAGTAGCCATCAAAGAATCTTAGAATGGGGTCCATCCAGGCTCACCCCTTTGTTTAATGGACCTAAGGTGGGGGCAAGGGGTGGGGTGGGGGGAATAAACCAGTCACCACGCAGTAAGCTAACGGAGTGGTTGAAATCCAACCTTGGGGCTCCCAACCCTGAGGCTGGTGCCCTTTCTACCAAACCAGTGTTTTCTGCTGCGGCTCAAAGGATGACGCTAGGCTATGGGATGGGGAAGCATTTTTAAAAATTCAAATAGTCACGTGTTTATTTTCATGTGAATTACGGAAAAAAGACATGCAGTATAACAAACCCATACATTACACCTTTGTACAAAACCAATAAAAAAAAGAGGGAATCGATTTAAATTTGATTTTAAGAAAATGATGATGTAAATAATGATTTGGATGGGATGTAGATATGACAAAGTCGTTCCCACTGCACAGTGTGCCCGGGCTTAGACCAGGCCGTGGTTCAGAGCTCGCCAACCAGCGGGCAGCACTCCCCCCATCCAGGGTGATGAGTCTCACAGGTGACAAAAGCTACCCCTGAGACCCAGGGCCCTGCCCAAGGAGCCAGAGGTGACACCCCTGTGCTCTGATGGGGGCCCCGTAGCCAGCATCTTGGGAGGACCAGCCTTTTGGGCATCACCCCAAATTCAACTGGGAAACAAGTCCTCATCCAAGTCAATTTGAACAGTCGGGTAGATGGAAAGGAGGCTGAACAAAAGAATGTCTCCTTGGCCAACGTGGAAACCGAGAGCCAAGGGGGCTGTTGGTGGAGTTTTTCCTAAGGGATATTTATCCCCAGGGAGCAATCGGTCCCCTACTCCCCAGAGGGTCACACTGACACTGAGCCAGTAGGCAGGGCTGAGGCCTACCTGCACCGGGCAGGGAGAGAAGAAGGTGTTGTCGACAGATGGCGTGTTGGCGAGGGGCAGGGGCACTCTGTCTTGCCTGGAGCACTTTAGGGAACCAGCCAGGAAAGAAATTGCCACTGGTATTTGTCACAGCGATTTCAGCAAAGCACAGAATGTGTGTCTCATGAATTTCAACTGGTGAAATTAGCCCTCATCAAAGTCAATTTGAACAGTCGGGTAGATGGGAAAAAGGGCCGGACGAAGGGAACTAGAGGGGCGTCAGGAAAGTCACCTCAGCCAACTGCAAAGCTGGGAGCTGAGGGGGCTGTTGGTGGAAGGTTTCCCAAGAAATAGTTATTTCCATTTAGAAGGCAGCTCCTCCCCGAACCCCAGATACTCCCCCCTGAGAAGATCCCTGATTTTTCTAAAAGGGGCAGTGCACTTTTAGCGGGCACGTGAAGGGTAAAGAGCTGGTGTGCAAAGCGCTAACGTAGACACCGGTGTCCTCCCTTCTCTCCCACCCACAAGAGAGGAAGCAGCCTCCTCTGGTTTAGAGTAGCTGAGACCTGGAGGGCACCTGCCTCCCCACGTGGAAGGAGGGAGCTCTGAGCCCATTCCTGACTGAGGTGGACCAGGCTGCACATGGTAAGAGCCAGTGGGGATGGCAGAAAAGATGCCCTAGCTGGATCTAAGGAGAAAGAACCTCTCCATGGAAAAGAGGGTGGAAAACAGACCAGGGAATGACGAAGAGGTGTGCCCTACGAAGGCGTCATCAGTGAGATGGACCAAAGGACAGGGGAGGTGTAAGGACATTGAAGGGTCTAGAGCAGAGATGACCCATTGCAAAGGTCAATACCAGCAGTGGAGAGTGCCGGCGTTTCCTCTCTGTGAACTGCACTGTTCTCCCAAATTCGTGGACCGCTGGAAAGCCAGTCCCATCTTCCTAAAGCCCCATACTCATATGCTACTTTTTGGCTCAGGAAAATCTAGCATCCAGCACAGGATTGGGCACAAGGGTAGGCATTTTGTGACTGCTATTGTTACTATAATACAAATAGCAGCCGATTGTAAGCACCACGCAGTGCCTCATTTCACCATCACCGCAACTCCATTAGGTAGCACAACCCCCATTTTATAGATGGGGAAACTGAGGCTGAGCAGGATGGGGAGAGATCTCTGCTGTTTACTCCCCAGCTCCCTCTCCTCCCCTCTTCACTGGCTCTGTGCCCGGGAGGCCGGACTGTCTGGGCTTCCACCTGGGTTTGGTCAACGGGTGATGCCGGCAAGGCACTCAGTGGCAGAATAAGGGTGAAGATTGGGGCATTTTCCCTTCCAGCTCCTGCCCCACTGTGTATTTAACATGTATTTTAAACTCGACCCATTTTTTTTTAACTTAAATAAGCCATTTTAAAAAGAGAAAATTTAAATTACTGCCCCAAACGGCAAATCAGTCTCACTTGCCTTAAACAAAGGGCGACTGAAAAAAAATTAAAGTGAAAACAGGGCTGGCTGAGTGGCTCAGTTGGTTAAGAGCGTGAGCTCTGAGCAACAGGGTCACCGGTTCGATTCCCACATAGGCCAGTGAGCTGCGCCCCAGCTGAGCTGCTGCTGAGCTGCCAACAGGTGGCAGGATGGCTCAGCTGGTGAGAGCACGTGCACCTAACAGCAAGGTTTCCGGTTCAACTCCCGCATGGGATGGTGGGCTATGCCTACCCGCAACTAAGATTGAACAGGGCACCTTGAGCTGAGCGGCCATGAGCTGCCAATGGGTGACCGGATGGCGACTGGACTTGGGAGCTGAGCTAGCTGCGCCCTCCACAACTAAGACTGAAAGACAACAACTTGGCTGTTCCCCTTCCCCAATTCCCCAATAAAATCTTAAAAAAAAAAAAGAATTACATTGAAAACAAAAGACATTAACAAGTCTTGTTCCCTTTGGTTTGCTCAAGCTTTGTGCCCCAGACCTGTAGGGTTTTTTTTTTTTTTGGAAAGAGATTAGCAAGTGATAGAGGGTGTTAAAGACATGATAGCATCAGCCTGAGGCTTTCTCCTTGGCACAACTAGAAGGACAGGAGAAGCAAGAAACAGGGAAAGGCCCTCCCTCCCTGTAATTCCTTATTTATTGCCAATGGGCAGTGATCCATTTTAGGTGGGGATCACTGCCCTGGGCCCACGCTGTGCAATAGAACTTTCTGCAATGATGGAAGAAATGTCTGGTGCTACCCAACACAGGAGCCACTAGCCACGGGCGGCTATTGAGCGCTTGAAACGTGACCGATGTGACTGAAGAACTAAGTGTGGGTTACCGTAATTCAGTTAAATACAAGCTGAGCCACTTTGTTTAGTTTTAATGTAAATGTCAGTCCTCACACTTGGCCATGTGTTAAACAGCAGAGCCCTAGGCAGTAAGCCCTATGAGGGCAAGAGCCTATTCACTCTCCTCTGGATTTCTAGGCCGTGCCTGACCCCCAGGAAGCATTCAGTTAATGTTTGCTGCACCAATGAACAAGGCAGCAAATGAATGAATGAACAAACAAAAGAATTATACTGCTTCCTGCAACAAGAAATTGCTCTCTCTCTGCGACTCAGACTGTCCTGCGAGCCGCTACACTTCCCCATTAGGTAACGAGTACCCCTCCCCTCTGGGGCTTGCTTTTCTCCGCCTACCAGGCCCCTCAGTCAGCGATGGGCCTTAGGAATTTGCCATCCAGTGATGCCTCTTCCCCTCCACGCTGAGCTCCAGCCCACTTCTCTGCTGCCCAAGGGAACAAAGAAGTCTTTGTGATATGGCTGCCTTCGCCAACCCCCACCTCACTCTCTCAGCCCATCTGGAACATTAGATGCCCGGTGACAATTAGCAACTTATCACCTGGTTCGGTGAAACCAGGCACCTGGCCTTGGGTTGTTGTATAACCTGAATACCCACTTGACAAAACCTGGCTCGGGCGGTGAGCACCAGCTCTAGACGCAGATGTCACCCACGCTCTGGCTGTCTTCACTTTGCCAGTGCATCGGAGCCCCTGCACTAGCCCCCCTGCTTTGCCCAGCCCAGCAGGATGCCAGGGCTGCGAGCAATGGCTGCTGCCTTCCTCTGGGGCAGCATTAGGGAGAGGGGAGGAAGAGACGGTGCTGGGGAGATAACGGAGGTTCCAGCGACTGGTGACAAACAACCCCATCGGAGTGTCTCTGCAGAAAGAGAAACAAAAGGGCAAAGGGAACAGCTTGGCAAAGGAACAAAAAAACAACCCAATGGCTCAGCTGCTTCTCTCCCTGGCGACTCCCAAGCAGCTCTTGTGATTTATGAGGCTGGAGAGGGGTCGCTCCCCACTGGAGTGCCGCCAAGATTGCCACCCAAGTCTGGGGGACACTGATGCTCCCCAATTCAAGGCTCTTAGGGTGGTGGGTCTGCCTGACTGAGCCCTGGGATGGGCCCCAGGACCCCAAGGGAGAAACGCATGTGCCCCCACCTCATGCACAGTCATTCCTCTCTCTGGCCTCAGTTTTCTCAGCTTGGAAATGGGAGGAAGGCGATAGTGCAGATAATCTCTCAGCTCCCTTCCGGCCCCGATGCTTTGTAATTCCAAGCCTGAAGACTCATTTCATGACCTCAGGTGAGGTCAGCTGCCTCTCTGCCTCCCGACCTTCACACACCCAGACAGCAGGTCCCACCTCCAGGCCTTTGCACGTGCTGTTCCCCAGCCTGGGACTCCCTCCTTACCTGTCATGATTGATTCATTCCCTCACAGCCTTTCTGGGCCACTCCTTTTAAACTCCAAGGGCTTATTCCTGGTATCCCTGTATTGGCCATTTATTATACATGACCTTTTATTGTTCCCAAATGAATTTGTAGGGGGTTGCCAAGAATCGGAAAGTCCTTGAGGGAGGTCTCTTCCAGTCCAGAACGAGGCTGGGACAGCTGCTCAATTAATGGAAGTGACTGGAGCCCCTGACTTGGCTCCAAAGTCAGCCTCCAGGGGAGGGAGAAGAAAGTGTGAGCCTGTGAGCCTCTCTCAGAGAGACTCCAGGCAGGGTGACCCCCAAAGGGAGGGGCTGGTGATGAAGGTTCAATTTACCTGCCAGGTGCTTTCATGTATTATCTCATTTATCCCCACAATCCCCTCCACTTTCAGAAGACAAGGAAACCACGACTCAGAGAGGTAATGACTTGCTCTAGTACACGCTGCTAGGAAGACGCCCTGCTGAGATTCGAACCCAGTTCATGTGGAAACCAAAGTACGTTAACACCAGGCAGCTGTTCCGTAGAGGCAGTGATTGAGGAAGGATGGGTGTGCCCAGTGGTGTGCTGGTAAATGCTTACCAACCAGCTCTGGGCTGGGAGGAGTCCCAGTGCTTGCTGATCCATGGTGTAAATATCCCCCCCCCCACCCAGCCCAGTCGATTTCAAGGTACCGAACTACTGAACAAGATCAACTCAGAGTTGGGAAGAGATGTGCAAATCCGCCCCTCACTAGCAGTGGGGGGCAAATCAGACAATCACTCTAAGCCTTATTCCTTATCTGTAAGGTGGGGAGAATATTACCTCCCAAAGGGAGTTCCTGGGAGGATATACTATGACGTTGTGTGGCACGGGGCTTGGCACGTAGTAACTGCTCAGTGCATGTTTTTCTCTCCCCCTTCCTTCCTAACTAATCAAGGACCACCCCCCACCCCCAAGGAGAACCCAAAGGGAAGAGGAAATCCTTTGGTCTACCCACCACCTTCTACTGTTGGCTCATCCCCCAAATGCCAGATGTGATGCCAATGTGAGTGATGGTGGGCAGAGCTGGAGAATGGACACAGTCTCACACTGGAAGGGACTTCCAGAGGTGACTGAGCAGGGCCAGGCAACAGGCCCATGCCTAATGTCTGGACCGAATCTCAGGCTCAGGGGAGACCTCATCCATTCAATTTATTCATGTATGCATTCAATAAACCCATCTTGAAGATCTGCTCAGAGCCAGAACCCATATCAGGGCCAGGGGTACAGGGGTCCTGCTCTCAAGAGCTCTCTCTTTAGTAGGGAGACCAACCCACAACCATCTCCAGCCCCAGAGGAGGGTTGTTTTAACGGAGTGTTCCCCCAAGTGCCACTGACAGCATACCTTGGGGAATACCTGAGTCAGCAGGAGCCAGGGAAGTTGTGGAGGGCAGGAAGTGGGCGAGCTGAGACCTGGAGGGAGGTTTATGGGGAGTCAGGGGCTCTGCTGGCTGAGGGCAGATGTCTGCTCTCTGAGCCAAGAAAGGGCAGAAGTGGGGGAGGAGGTAAAGGGAAGGCCAGAAACCTCAGAGGCAGGCCGCCGAGTCTGTGGGGCAGAGAGACAGTGGGCTCTGGTCTCCACGCTGTGGACCATGGGCACATCAGCGTCCTCACCTGTGCATGGGAGATGGAACACCCATTTGGACAGCTGAGAGCATTTAATGCATCAAGAGTGTTTCATCGGTGCACAATACATGGTACCTATCAGCAATATCACACCCTTCTTTCCCCCAGGCCTCAGCTAGGCTCTAAGGAGGCAGCCTTGAGTAGAGCTGGTCCCACCCTGCACAGCCCTGCCTC
The DNA here is from genome assembly GCF_001890085.2 of Hipposideros armiger. Classification (NCBI taxonomy): domain Eukaryota; kingdom Metazoa; phylum Chordata; class Mammalia; order Chiroptera; family Hipposideridae; genus Hipposideros; species Hipposideros armiger. Next base: position 1,079,108 of record NW_017731582.1, read on the forward strand.
CAGCACTTGGCTCACATGGGTTTCCCTTCCTGGCACATTTTCCCCCACAGCCCTCGGTTTGTTAACGTCCTCTTGTTACTTCAAGGTCTAAAGTTCTCTCTCCTCTCTGAAGCACCCCCTTAACATCCCAAGCAATCACTCTTCCTCCAAGAACTTCCTGTAGGAGACATCAATTCACTTGGCATCTAGCAGGTATCAACCAATTTCCACCTGGATGTCATTCATCTTTTCAGGAACATGCCCAGCCTCTCACCCCGTGGGATAAGGGTCACTGTTTCAGGCCTTTCTCTTTTCAGAGCCGCTCTACCCACAACAGATGCCTATTCATCCTCTTGATGATGACGAGGGCTTTCAGAGACACCCCCCTCTCCCATCTGTGCAGATGAACACACTGGATAATTCTATCTCAATGAGGGTTTGGGAAGGAGTAAAACATCCAGACAGAGAAGTGGATACACTGCAACTGTCCATGTGGCTGGAGCTGAGGAAGGGACTGAGGGCCGTTCTCGCAGGGAGACAGTGGAACACAGAGGGAGTCAGACAGTCTTGTGTCTAAATCTTTGCTCGCCACTTATTGACTGGGTGGCCTTGAACAAGCCACTTAACCTCTCTGAGCCTCAGTTTCCTCGTCTGCAAGATAAGGCTTCCCTCTCAGGGTGGTTGTAAGGGTTAAAGGAGACAAGAACGACAAATCACGTGGCACAAGGCTTGATATCTAGTGAGAGCTCAGTTAGGGTCAAAGATCTAGCCCCTTTCACCCTCGAAGTGAAGAATCAGTTTTCCACCAAGCTCTAAGCACCATAAAGGCAGGGAGCCCCCCGGCTGTGTTCAGGGCCATGTTTCCAATGCTTAGTACTGTTCCTGGCACACAGTCATTATATAATACACATTTGTCACGTATATGAATAAATGAATTTCAAGGGGCCTGGGGATGTGACAGAGGTGAGCAGGGTGGTAAGCCAGGTGAGACACCTGCATGGCTCTCAGGAAACCCAGTTAACAGAACTAACTCTTTGTTCAGCTCTTTGTTTGGCTTCTGCCTTTGAAGTCACAGATTGCTTACCCAGAAACCTGAGCAAGTCACTCCAACTCCTTTCCCTCCCTCCCCTCCCCTGAACTGTAGTAAGGTTCCAGTGTGTGTGAGACAGATGTTCTGAAAAGTCAGGGTGGCTAGGCCAATCCAAGGCATCACTGGTACCTTTCCTGAGAGGGGTCATTGGAGGCATAGAAGCAGCCTCGGGCTGGACCAGATGGCAACCAGAAGGAGCCAGTAGTCCTGTCATTAACAAATCTTAAAACCCTGAGCCTCACTTCCTAAACTGTGAAAAGAGGAGCTTAAACCCATCATGCCGCGTGCATGAGGGCTGTGAAGCAGCAAGCACGTGCTGGGCATATTGCAGCTGATCCAGATAATCGTGGCTATTGAAAAAAAAACAAAAAAACTCCAGCTATGATAGAGGAAAAGAGCAATCTTCGTTAGAGACTTGTGTGGAAGGATCGTTTGTTGCAAGGAGTTTCATCATTGCATGGACCGGGGCAGCTCTCCTTTTGTGCCTATCATCTTGCAGAAGGCCTAGTTAGGATTTGGAGGTGCGTGGTAATCAGTTCCTACTCTAGGAGGGTTCTCCTGCTAAATAAATAAATAAAATAGAAGTTTCAGAACCGCTGAAGTAAGTGATCGTGGCAGTCGCTTCCAGCTCTAACATGCTCTGTGCTTTAAAATGAAAACTTAATTCCACCTTTCAGGAAAAACGCTGGCTTGCACCTGGAGTGAGAAGGGGGTGGAGTTTGTGGAAGGGGTGGGGCCAGGGTGGGGGCGGGGCGACTGGGGGAGCAGGGGCGGAGCAGCCTGCACAGGGCAGGCCCCTTAACACAGCAGTCTAGGGGCTGAGAAGGAGCCCTGCGGTGCCCGAGCCCTCTCCCGAGCCCCGGGCATGGGTTGGGAGTGGGGAGGGAGGATAAGTATATAAAGTCATCACACCAGCTCGAGCGCGCACAGCTCCCACAGTCTCAGTGCTGCAGCCCAGCAGAGCCAGTAACCCCCATCCAACCCACCTGCGGACACGTGGCTGCAAAGAGAACTGGCAGGGCCTCTGGGTGGGGACTTTGGCACCACCTAACTGGGCCTACCCACCCTCTATACTCCTCACGGAGAATTTCCTAGGGCCGAATGAGGCAGGTCCAAGAACCATTCTCTCAGGTTCCCCCACCCCCACCCCTCCAATCCCCCGATGCTCCCTCTTTTCCGAGCCACTGTACAGGCCCAAGTGCAGGACTTCCTTCCCAGAAGTGCCGAGGCCCGGGAAACTCCTGAGACCAGAGAAATGGAGGTTTCTCCTCTGTAGAGTCGGATATTGGGGAGCAGAGAGACAGGGGCAGGAACTTCCTGCCCAGGCAGTCAAGCGTGCAGGGAATTCTTTTTTCTTCCGAACGTACAGATCCAGCTCTCCAAAGTTGAATCCCTTTGCTCCGACCCAAACGGGCAGAACAAACCAGGGCTCACTGGCCATGCCCCTCCCTAGTAGTAACCGCCATCGCCCCCTACTAGGCAGGCATGTGTCTGAATACTTGCTCTAGATTCTACCCTCCCCACTCTCCAAGGCAGCTCCTGGCAGGTGGCCCAGCAGAGCCAACTGCCAGGTGCACGGCTCTCGGTCACATCCAGGAAGGGCGCCCTCCTCCGGCAAGCCTGCCTCTTGCATCTCTCGCGGACCCTTCATGTATCCCCGCCCCCTTGTGGGCACTGACTTGGAAGGGGGAAGGAGGGACCCTACCCTCGTGCATTCTCCGCTCTGCAAAGGAGAGACCGCTCCCTGGCGGTACCGCACCCCCGCCCACGCCCCCAGCTGAGAAAGTTTCCGGTCCGCGATCCGGGTCTTCCTTCACCCTAAGCAGCGGAGCTCAAGGGACACGCTAGTTGCCCCGCCCAGATACTCTCGCTGAGACCCAGTCTCCCTCTCTGGCCCCCGTCCTCCCGCCGCCTACAGCCTGCAGAGGCGGGCGAGCGGAACAGGGGTGCCAGGATGCGGGGTCAGATTTCCGCAGCTCTGTAGCCCGAGACCGCAGCTCGCGGGTTCCAGGGAGAGCTCGCAGGGTGGAGTCCTGACGGAGCGGATTTCCCACCAAAGCCTTTCCCACCACTCTTCACCACCCCTCTCCTGCCGCGTCTCTCTGGTTCTACGCATTCCGGGGTTGAAAGGGGTGCTCCCCTCCTGCCTTTAACTCCCAACCCCCGCTCCCTGCAATGTCCAGGTGAGGGCTCCAATGCGTTTCAACAAAGCCCAGTGCCCTCTGCGTAGCGCTGGACCTGGGACCTCCCTCCACCCCAGCCTCCCCATATGACCCTCTAGAGACATCCGAGGGAGGGAGCCCTCACCCCAAAGTTGGGGGGAGATTTTGATCCACTTTGAAAAGTCTCTTGTTCCAAGGATAGGGGGACAAAGTACAGAGCTTGCATTCCTTCTGGGTTACACCAACCTCTTCCCCACCCCCCGTTTCTGCCAGCAGGACCACCATTCAGGCTCAATCAAATTTTGCAGCTTCCGGCATCCGCAGACCCAGCATTCTCCAAGGACCTCCGGGTAGACGGGGGTGGGGTTATTTTGGGGGTGCACCCCTTCCTGGCAGGCACTTTCAGAGCCTGGTTAGGCACCTACCATTAGGGCAGGGCATATGTCAGAGGACAGAGTTGACACCCCCCCTCCCCACGCCATCACCCAGTTGGGCTAGGTAGGGGTTGAGACCTTGCTGGCCACAATGGCTACTTTTTGGCACCCGGCGTCCCTTTCTTCCTCCGCGGTGGAACCAGGCTGTGACTCCTGACCCGCTGGAGTCGAGGCACTCAGGTTTGGCACTAGGCTTAGGGGAAAATCTTGGACGCGAACCCTCTAGTCTCCTTGCCCGCGGCTCTTCACTAGTCCCGCCTCTCTCCCGCTGGGCTCGAAGCCAGTATGTGCGTTCACTGACCGAAAGGTGCCGGGTCGCCAGGTTCGGCTCCCGCAGCATTTAAGACCCACCAGCCGGAGGCGTCGGGCGGGAGCCACAGAGGCGACCGCCAACCCGGGACCCTGGAGCTGCGGAGCCACGGATAGCTCGCTCTGGGGACCCTGCTCGGCTTAATCCTCCTTTCAGCTGATTCAGACTAACGGGGACCAAGTCCATGCGGGGCACACACACACCGCTGCTCACACCTCCTCAGCCCCCACGACGAGTCCTTACCTCTCCCCACTCTAGAAACACACGCTCCATCGCAAGCTCACATACTCTTGGCCCACGAAGCAACATAACCCCCATGCGCCTGCACCTCCACACATCCCAGATACACACTCCTGCCCAAGTGTCACATTCTCACCTCCTATGCACGCTCGCTTCCCTTCACAGAAATAGTCATCTGCTGTCACACACCCCTCAAGAGACCCGCACACTTGGGACACGCATGAAACGCCACACCTCACATACCCACCCTTTAACACGCTCACACATACAATGTCTCAAGCTCACACACTTCACAGCCTCACTGAGAAGCTGGCACCCGCTCACACTCCCAAACACTCTCGCTTACACTCTTTTTCACACACACCTCCGTATGACTGACACACTCAAACACCCCTCCAGACACTCGCTCACTCACACACCATCACACACACACTCACACCTCTAAATACACTCCCGCACCCTCTGCACACACAGCTCCTTCCCGGACACCCTCACACATGGACGCAACAAAGACACACGCTTGTACACACACACACACACACACACACACACACACACACACACACACACACACACACACA
>NW_017731582.1:1084642-1104615 GCF_001890085.2 Hipposideros armiger
CTCCCCTCGCCGCGCTCTCCGCTGTATTATACAGACTTTTCTTTAATCCTTTCTGGGCTGTTCGGTTCTCGTCTGTTAAGCCGATTTATTGCAGGGAGAAGGAGAGCTCCCCCCATCCCGGTCTCCCATCCCCTCTCCTCCCCCGAGGTTCCCCACCTCACAACTGGATTGCTGCCCTTAGCTTCCTGACTGTCTCCTAGCTGACCGAGCTCCCCCATTCCCCGGAAGCCAAGCTCCAGCTGATCCCCTTCCACCTAATCCCGTCCCTGGGATCACCCCCCACCCCTAGGCTGATGGAGGAAGGCAGCCTCTTTGAGAGTGATGCCATCCATCCTCCAGCAGAGCGGGCAGGGTGTGGCCCGGGAGTACGGGCCTTGCCCCCTATTAAATGCCCTTAGCGGGAAAGATTAGGGCCATCAGCGTTCTGAAAGTTCCCAAATTATGGGTGCCCTCTCCCAGGAACCCCGGGAAATGGGATACGGTTTGTCCTTTCTTCCAAGAATGGCCTGGAATGGGTAAGGAATGGGTTGTTTCCCTCTGGCAGAGATCATGTTTTCCCCTTTTTGGCAGGCCTGATACCTTTTTCACCCCAAGCCAGAGATGTGGGGTTTGGGACTTGCATCATATCATCATCCTCCCACCAACACACACACACACACACACACACACACACACACACACACACACACACACGATTGAGCCTCAGGCCTGGCTGTGGGCCTTGGGGTTTCCTAGGAGGGGAGATGTACCCTAGCCCTTGAGGTGGGCTGGGGGTGAGGTTAGATGGGGAAGGTCAGAGCATGGAATTTCACCACTGGCAGGGATCCAGGAGATTGGCACGCTGAGGCCCAGAAAGGCCAGCACAGCCAGGGGCGGGACTGGGATCAGGATGCCAGTCTGGCTCTTGACCCACTGTTCTTTCTACAGCATGCCATGGAGGGTCCCCAGGTTCCTTCTGTCACACTGTCAGGTTGCTATAGAAGGCTTTTGCTCTGTTTACCTAGATGGGCAATGGGTACACAGCCAGTTCCATCTCCAGAAGCTCTTTGAGGGGCTGTAGGGAGGAGGACAGGCAGTGGGTGGTTGCTCAGCTGTCTCTTGGGGAGCCCTGTGCAGAAATGCCCAATGGCAGAGAGCACCTTCCTCCCTCTGCCCTCTCCAAGCTTCGCTACAGGCTTTCCGAGGCAGCCCTGCTGCTTCACAGGCCCGCCAGCCCCAGAGAAGGAGTGATTTGCATTTATGAAGATCTGAAAGCAAATGTTCACCTGACAGGCTTTTAGAAGGATCTTCTCAGTAAAATAATAATAATGATCATAATAAACCCTTATAAATAGGTGTTTGATTACAGTTTGTCCCTACATGGTTTTTTTTTGAATCAGACTAATTGGCTGCCAGGCTGATTGGGCTGGATATGGCTCGAATACCAGTGTCTTAGGCCCTTTCTTTTCCCTTTGGCTGGCTGTTCTTTGCTCCCTCTCACCCCCTGCCCCCCAGGTGTCCCCTTCTCCAAGTTGCTGAGGGTCATCTTGAGGTCATCTCTCCCCCACAACCACTTTTTGGGATGATCCAGCCATGCCCTGGGGCACAGTCCCTGACTGCCTCCTCCCTGCCCCTCCCTAGTCCCACCTCTGCAACCCCCCACCCCCACAAAGTCAACAGAACCCAAATCCATCCCATGTGCCAAGCTATCTGTGGAAGGACCTTCCTGACTGGGGACAAGTGTCAGGCTGGGAGGGCCATCATCTTGGCAGGTTGGTCTGAGTTTTCAGGCCAATGCCAGACATCACGGTGTGGACATTTCTGCTGTGGGCCCCACTGCAAATCACAGTGCATCCAGGCAGGTGGACGGGCAACAGTTTGACAGGTGAAACCTAAATAGGCGAGGCTTCCTGTCTGCACTCACTGCAGCCCAGCCATTAGAGAGGACAGCCAGTGGTCAGGTGGAATTCCAGTTCCCTCCCCCTCCATGGGTCCATACCAGCTGGGGGAAAAATCCCCAGCAGCAGCAGAAAGGGGCTAGAGAGTCACCTCCATCATGCCAGCTGTGAATGAGGAAAGGAGGCCTGACAGCCAAGGGAGGATTGCCTCCTAGGGCCAATGATTGGACCAGGAGCAGGGTGGTGCTGGTGGAAACCTCAGTTAATTCTCCTTCAGCCCCAGAACTTCCAAATCATTCTCACTCTCTTTTAAATCACCTTGTATTATAATTATTGGTCTTTCTAGCCAGTTCCTGGCTCATAGTAGGCCATTAATAAATATTTGTTGGAAGGATGGATGGATGGATGGGTGGATGGATGGATGGATGGATGGATGGAGAAATGAGGGCAGGGCACTTTGTTGTATCCACTCCATTCCTCAGCTCTTAGCAGGAGGCTGCCCCTTGGCAGGTGCTGGCAGGCATCCTGTGGCAGGAACCTCTTCAGAGAACCGACATCCCCCTGGATTGCATGTTCAGGGAGAGGACATCCTGCCCAGGTGCAGGACCGGTTTCCCAAAAGAGGTTTGGCTGCTGCAGTGTGTGTCTTTATTACCATATGGTAATTGTTCATAGTAATTCTGCCACCTCCGGAACCCTCTTTGAGGGAGCCTGCTCTTCGAGTTCCTGTTTTATAAAACACAGCTTCAGAGTCTTTTCGTTTTCCCTGAGAAAAGCATATTCCAAGCACTGAGAAGCACAGTTAGCAGAGGGCACAGGGTGACTTAGCCAAAGGAAAAGTCACCCAGGGCAGCCACAGGCTTTTAATTTGTTTAACGTCCCTTGGCTCCTGTCTCCTAATGGATGAGCCGCCAGCAGCAAGGCCTCCACTTTGCAGTCCTGGCACTGAGACCCATGAGTCACAGCGGGACATGCCTCCTCTTTGGGCACTGGCTGAGCAGGAGTCCTGGACCTCCTGGGGGCCAAGGTGTGGCTGTCAGTCCCCAGCCTCCCTCTGTCCATGGTGCTGAGCTAGGCTCTCCCAACAGAGGGCGCTACAGCACAAAGCAAATTTCTTTTCTCCTGCCCCTAGGGAACACCCCCAAAGGTCAAAAGGGTCCTCTGTGACCTCTAGTTTGTTTGTTTTCAGGAGGGTGGGATTAGGTATATTATTACCTCCCCCAGCCTGGCTTCCAAAAGGATGGACTGTCTTGGTTGGGAGAAGAACCTCCCGTGAAGTTTGATAATGATGCTAAGAGTAGTAAGCATTTATGAAAGCACTTCTCCTATGCCAGGCACTCATTGAATCTTCACAATAACATATGAGGTTGGTGCGATCATTATTCTTATTTTACAGATGAGAAAACTGAGGCACAGAGAGGCTAACCAATGTACGCAGTACAACATAGTAATACAGCCAGATTTGAACCAAGGAAGAGGCCAGTGTTCTTAAATGCTCTTCCAAGCCAAGATACCCACATGCACACACACACACACACACACACACACACACACACACACACAGTCACACATAGTACCCATGCCCTGGAAGCCAGTATTTCGATGAGAAATGAGATTTAAAAATAAAAACAAAAAAAGAAATGTTCATAAGCTCAGTGGGATCCACCTCTCTCATCTCATTTAACCCACATAAGAGCTCTCTGTGGCAGCTTTATCAATGCCCAATTTACAGATCAGTAAACTGAGTCTTGGAGAAGTGAAAAGAATTGCCCAAAATGGCTCAGGTAAAGGAATGCTGGAATGTGGGTTTCAGAGATCCACACATGTATTCTCTTTCTCTCTCTCTTTTTCTCTCTCTCTCTCTCTCTCTCTCTCTCTCTCTCTCTCTCTCTCTCTCTCTCTCTCTCTCCTCTCCTCTCCTCTCCTCCTCCCCCCTCCCCTCCACACACTCACTCATGCAGTCCTCTGGCTCCTTCCTGCCTTGGCCTCTACCTCTCCATGCTGGGAATTAAACATCCACCAGACCACATCCCAGACAGGACCGAGTCTTTCACTGTTTGCTTAAATTAAACACAACTGAAAGTGACGCCGTAACACTGGTGACCCAAATCGATATGGAGGCGATCACTTGGAATTAAGTTTAAACTGTGTCCTTAATGGACCTCAGCCCCACCTGGACTTCCAAGCTCCAGTTTCAGCATGTCTCTCCATAGGAGGACCCCAGCAGGTTTTCCATGGGGACTCACAGGCTGTGGATGGCTGAATGGGCCTCAGCATTACAGGCCCAGAGAAAGGAGCTGGACCCTGTGAAGGGGTCAGGGTCAGGAAGTTAAGCCCTGGGGGCCAGCAAGGGCAGAGAGAAGAAGGTCAGGACTGGAGACCAACATTCCCAAACTGGGTCCCGCCAATCATTTGCTTTGCCAGTTTGTAATAAGCCTTCCTGCAAAGAGGGTTCCATGGTTAAATCTATTTGAGAAATGCTGTCTATTACGCCATTCCCCACTTCTTGGAGATTAACAATCCGCATGAGTATATTAAAGGCTATGAGAAATCCCGCAGAGTTTTTCAGTTTTATTTACTTGAAATCCAAGCTTGTTTGGCCTCAGTACCCTCTTTGCATAAATACCTATTCACATCTCATGAGCAAGAGTTCTGTAGATCACAGGATGAATAAGATATGCTGCTCTAAGCCCTGGACAAGTCTGATTTCTTCCTAAATTACCATAGTAAGAGTAGTAGCAGTAATGATAATAATAAGAACAACAACAACCACTGCCAAGTGATAGCATTTATTGAGTGCTTACTATGTGCCAGGTGCTGTTCTAAGTCCCTAGGTTGTACTAATTCATGGAATTCTCTTCAGAATCTTATGAGGCAGGTTGTGTTTTTAATTCTCCCAAGGAGACAAAAAATTGAGGCACAGAGGTGAAGCCCCTTGCCTAAGGTCACTTTGCTTTTATGTATTTCTGAGACTGTAAGAAACATGAAGTTAAGGACCACAGCTAATTCATCTCTTTATTACTTGTGGCAGTTGCTCAACAAAGTGTCGAGTGAATGGATAGAAGGAAGGAAGATTGATGAATAGGAAGATAAATGGGTGAAAGAATGATTGGATGGATGAATGGATAGATGGATGTGAGAATTATTAGGTGGGTACATGGATGAATGGATGGGTAGATGGCGGGTGGGTGGAACAACAGATGGAAAGATAGAAGGGTGGGTGGATGGTGACTGGGTGATGGTGGGTGGGTGTGTAGACAGATGGATTAGAGGAAGTATTGATGGGTAGATGAGCACATGGATGAAGGAGTGGATGGATGAATCAAGATTAGAAAGCATCAGCAAGATTTGTACTTTTTCCTGTATTATTGAATTTGGAAGGAGGGAAAGAAGGAAGGAAGGAAAGAAGGAAGGGAGGGAGGGAGGGAGGAAGGAAGGAAGGAAGGAAGGAAGGAAGGAAGGAAGGAAGGAAGGAAGGACTTGCTATAAGAACTTGAGAAAATTACTTATCATCCCTGTTCTTTTATTTCCTCATCTGTAAATGGGGAATGGGGTAAGACTACCAACCTCATTGAGTTGTGCTGATTACATAAGAATGCTTCAAACCAAGTAAGCACTCAATAAATATTAGCCATAACAAATATTACCCACTGAGGCAGCCATATGATGCCGTAATTACCCCCACGCTGTGGTTCCTTCTTTTCATCCTTAGCTTCCTGTACTCTGTAGTGGAAAGGGGTGGATGAAAACTCCAGGGTCAAGATCTCTAGGGACTCAGCAGATGTTTGCCGTGACCATGAACCAAAGAAAAAGGTCGGTTCAAACGGGATCTGTAATTCACTTCTTCTCTGTGGCATTTTACAGCCTTAGTCAGTCTGTTCCTGGCTTTGGACTCTCGTCTCCACGATAGTCAAGTCACACCTGGGATCTCCTGAGGTCACCACCCTTGGAGCCTCCGCCTTTCCTCCATTCCTTGCTAAACTGCAATACCACCCATAGACAACAGGTGGCGCCATCTAATATGCGATTTGTTCCGTTTTCACAACCTTTCAAGTTTGAGGGCCTAGATTCTGTAAAATGAATCAGCTTCCTATTTTAGAAATTTGTTAAGCATGCTGTCATAAAACATATATACGTAAGCTCCCTAGTTAGTCACAATTGTGTGATGGGTCCATAATACTATAGATGAGGTAAGTGAGACCCAAGGCAAGATTGTCAGCTCCCTGCGTCCTCACTGTTTGAGGTGTATATTGTCTGCTCTACAGAGCAAAGTAATATCTCCTTCAGTCTATTCACCTTTGTGTCTTGTCTCCCCAGGTCATAATGCGAGCTCTGGAAGGCCTGGGCCCATTTCACTTTGCCCCTTGGCACCTCCAGTGCCCCCCAACTCAGGCCTGGGTCACATGATTCTGGAGAGGCCAGGAAGCAAAGATGGAAGGTCCAGCTAGTCAGACTAGTCATCCAGTTGAGAGTACACAGGTATTTGTAACTAAAGGGCTCTGGTTAATTACAAAAGCCATCTGATAGAAACTGATAATTTCCCCTTCTCGCCATCAGCCTGCTTTCTGTCTTGAGTTTCTAGGTCCTGAAACATTTGAAAAAAAATCCCAATTTGGTTTATAGTACAGGGAGTTAATCGTTTCTCTGGGCTTCAAAGTTTCCATTTGTAAGAGGCAAAAGGGTGGACTAGGTCCCCAAGGCCCCTGACAGATGGCGTCACCTGGGCGTGAATCTACCTCTCCCTTCCTTCTCTTTATCTCTCCCTTCCTGTGCCGCTTGATGAAGCAGCTACCCTGTACCTGGCACTGAGCTAGGACCTGGGAGACTGGCTTCCTGGAGGAGGTGAGACCTGGGGTTTTAACAGATGCCTAAGAGTGACAGAAGAGCTTTTGGGGCAGCACACATGTACAAAGCCCTACAAACATGCAGCAGAGGTTGCCATCCAGGCAGACGCAGGTGGTCTAGGAAGTCTGGGGCCAGGGGTGTGTAGGGAGGCGTGGCTGTGAGATTAGGCAGGGTCTTTGTAGACCACAGAAGGCAGTGAATGCCGAGAGAGAGCGACACAGCATGGAGCGCTGCTTTAAAAACCTGCGTTGAACAAAATGACCTAGACACATCTGTCCATCTTGAGATTCTGTGACTCTTGACATTACATTTCTCTGAACTGACAAGTCTCTTCCCAGCCCCCAGAGAAAACTTTATCATCACTGGGGTCTTTATGTCTCAGCAAAGATGCTCTTCTCCTCCCCCCCTCTCCCCAACTATTGATCAATGGAAACAATCCTGCTAACCCCTTAGCCCCCAAGTCAGTCACCTGACTCCATGTCCCCTCCCTGCCTTTCTGTGTCCGTGCTCTGCCTCCTGTCCTTCTTTCCATTTAGGATGAGGGTGTCAAGAGGGTGACTCTGCAAAGAGGCAGCTGGTGAATCAGGCTGGAATTACTTCCCTGGAATTGAAGGATACTGGGAGGTACAAAGGGGGAGTCCCGCAACCCTCTAAGTTACCCATCCCTTAAAAGGGATGCTAATGGACCGTGGGGATCACACAGGCTTTGTATGATGCCTAGGGAAGGCACCAGGCATTGGGGGCATGACAGCCCAAAGTGGCACAGGTACAGGGGCCTCACATCCTAATGGCGTTGCTCCAGTGCCCACAAATAAATGGTTCTAATGGGTCTCCACCGCCATGGTGGGCATTTAGGCTAAGCATGTGCACTGTGTTTCTCTGCACCAGGTGCAGAGCTGGGTGCCAGGGATACAGGAACGAAAAGACAGAGTTGGTGCCTTGAAGAGCTTACAGTGGTCAGGGATTGGTACCCTGTCAAGACACCTGAGAGTCAGCATCAGGGCTGCTCACGCTGCATCTGCTTACCAGGCCTCTTTGCCATCAGAGTCCTACACCCACCTGCTGCTCCACTTGGCTCTTTCTTCCTGGATGCCTCCCCAGGCCCTCTATCTCGTGCTGTGCCCCCAGTCCTCACCCCAGGCAGGCTTCCACTAAAGGAAGGACAGTTGAGCCTCCTCAGAACTGACACCTTGAATCTTATCCTGCACATCAAGCGCAGCCCCTGCCTATCCACACCCCAGCTCATCAAGCTCCTTTGGCTCTAGGCCTTTATACATGCTGTTCTCTCTGCCCGGAACACCCTTCCCCCTCCAGCCTCCCCATCCTCCTCATCCCCACCTCCCTCACGCTGCCCCCAGTTCCCCGCGTACACCCTTTAAGCTGGCTAGCTCCTACTCACGCCCCAGGGCTCCGCTTTAGCTGTCACTAGTTCAGGAAGTCTGGGTGAGATGCCTTTTCTGTGCTGGTCCAGGGAGTTAAGAGAATGGTGGTAAGATGGGCAAAGCACAGGGAGAGAAAGAAGGGAGGGAGGGAGGGAGGGACCCACAAGTCTGAATCTAGAGCAAGGCTCCGAACAGAGTCAAGGTGCCATTGGAAAGTTTGGCCAGAAAAGATGCTCAGCCTTCCAGAATGATACTTTTCTTAACTAGGGCTGCCTTGAATGGACCCCCCAGCAAAGGTGCTCCGCCTCATCCTCGCTCGAAGACATATTAGATCACTGAAGCCTCCTGACATCTGCCTTTAAAGGAAGAAATGGCCCATGGTAGGACACAGGGTTTAGGAGAACAGAGGACTGGAGTCCACATTACCTGCGGGCCGGCTCTTCTCAGGCAGTGAGGCTCACGGGTGCGTGTGCAGGGGTGTACGTTGAGGGGCCCCCACTCCCCTTTAGACGGTGCTGTCTCCCCTGGCAGGACCAGCTCTCCCCACCGGGGAGGCTCTAGAGCATCCTGGGTGCCTGGGGACCAGCTGTCTCCCTGGCTCCTGCGTCCAAGTCCAACACTTACTTATCGAGATAATGAAATGCCGCCTCCTTCCAGCTGCCCCCTTGCAATGTCACAGGGAAAGGAGCCCCTCCCTGAGAGCCGCTCCTTGTGGCTGTTCGATAAGCCCCATATTTTACACCCCGAGTGGCTGCATTTCAGCGGTGGGTGAAGTGGTTTTATTTTTATCGCACACGCAGGCATATAAATATGTACGAGGAGCTCAGAAGCACTTTAGGGTCTCTCTGGAAGGCATCGGTGTGCGTGTGAGGGAGCATGGCAATTAGTTCAAACAGAGCACAGGTTCTCCTGGGCCCGAAGGTGCAGCTCCTGTCGACATCGCCGGTCCCGGTCTCCTTGGAATGGTGTCTGCCTCCATAGGCTCCTGAGCACAGGGTGGTGCCTTGGCAAACTTTCCAGAACTAAATTAAAAAAAAAATAAAGATCTGGATTTCCACCCTAACTCTGCTCCTTACCAGCTGTGTGACCTTGGATAAGGGCCTTTCCCTCGCTGGGTGTCGGCCCCTATAACTATAAAATGGGGTTCGTCGTCCCTTCCCTGTCAGCCTCCCAGGTCTTTTTTAAAGAACAAATATGATGAAGAATTTGCAATGGGCTCTGAGAACTGTAATATACAACCATAAGAGGCTTATCATCATTCCTCCCCAGCCACTCATTTGGAGCAGGTTAGTGCGAGCACAAGACCGTACCTGGTAATATTGACAATGGATGCTGTCGGTGGTAGAGGCTTCCACACCCATCGTGGAGGGGAGGAAGAGAAATAGCATTACTGACCGCTTGCTACAGGGCTGGGTGCTTTACATGTATTATCGCATTTGAACTTGACAGGAACGCTGCGGGAGGTGGTGTTGCGGTTCATTGAGGAGGAAGCTGCAGTTCATCCAGGTGAGGGAACACGGGCCCTATCACAAGCCCGGTGATCGGTGGAGCCCAGGTCAGTGCTAACCCTTCCTCTGCTGGCCATGGCGAATGCCGTCTCTGGGTTGACTGCCTGCCACTAGGGATGGTCTGGGCACGTGGGCCAGGGGATGTGTCGTCCTGGGGCATGTCCCTTAAAGCAGCTCCATGGTGATGCTGGCTAAAGAGCGAGGGAATGACCCCAAAGGAAGCTTGTGAGGCTGTCCCCACCTCTGAAGCTGGGACCCGGCTTTTATTACGCACAGGCTGGCGGAGAGAGAGGATGGCTTTCATCTCCCAGGCCCTGGAGTCAGACAGAGAGGAACCAAAGGCTTTGGTGGGGATGTGCTCAGGTAGAAGATGGACTATAGAGCAATTATAGCTCTCTGATGGCCAAGGTCAGAGGGCCAAAAGACACTGAGCTCCGTCCTCTCATCGCTTGAGCTCACATCCCAGCATAGGGAGATCAGGAAGGGAAGCAGGCTACTTTCCCAGGGGCTGTCATTGCTGAGGCCTAGGGTCCAGGGGCTTGGCACCTGCTGCGTCCCTCTCTAAAAGAGTCTCCTAGTCCCAGGGCCCTGGGTACGGGAGCTCAGCAGCTAAGGAGGAAATGCCCCCCACCCCCAACTGTATCTTGAAGGCTCCGTGGAGGCTCAACCTCCAAGGGCCAGGACCAAGTTCCAGGACCCAGAGACCAGGCTGGGTGGGGCAAGGAAGCCACCCAGGGCCCCAGCATCAGTGAGCCAGGAGGGTGAACCCGCAGCACAGAGGCAGGGCCTCCGGGGCCGGCAGGCGTCTGTGATACAAGACGAGCCTCGGCAGTGGGAACGAAAGGGACCGCAGTAACAGCCAAGCCTGCTTTCCTGATAGGAAAAACCATCTTGATTTGTAAATGAAGAATTAAGTGGGGCTGTCAGAGGGTGGCCCGTGTGGGATCGAGCAGAGCTCAGAATCCGGCGAAGCAGGTTGGTGGTTATTGGATCAGAAACCTGTTCTTTCCAGTTTGATTTTTCTCTGTTTATTTCCTTTCTAATTTATTTCTGTTTTCAGGAAAGCTGAAAGCACCAGCCTTAGTCAGCTGTTAAGGGGTGCCAAGGGGATAGGAGTTGCGTCCACTCTGTGGCTACTGAGAAAGAGGAGAGTGTTGGTCAGTCTGGAGAGAGTAAGTGACAGCTGGAGCGCTCTCGGGAGGAGGTGGCTCAGAGGCCAGGGTCAGATCCCACAGGGCCATTCCTACCTGCCCAGGTGTTATTTCCCAGGAGGGCTTCTCGGCTCCTCTCTCTCTCTCTCTCTCTCCTCTCTCTCTCTCTTTGTTGTGGTAAAGAACTCATAGCATAAAATGTATCATCTAACCCATTGTTAAGGGTATGGTCCAATAGCATTAAATGTATTCACATTATTGTGCAACTGACGGCCAGCCTTTTTTCATCTTGCAAAACTGAAACTCCACACCCATTGAGCAGCATCTCCTCCTCCTTCCTCTCCACAGCCTGTGGCCACCACCATTCTACTTTTTCTCCATGAATCTGACGACTCTAAGTACCTCATATACGTGGAATCAGACAGTATTTGTCTACTGGTGACTGGCTTCTTTCACTGAGCATAATACCCTCAAGGCTCAGCCATTTCGTAGCGTGTGTCACAATTCCTTGCCTTTCTTAGGCTGAAGAATATTCCATTGTATGCAGATACCACATTTTGTTGATCCATTCAGTGTTGATGGGCACTTGGGTTGCTTCCACCTTTTGGCCATTGTGAACAGCGCTGCTATGAGCAGGGGTGTACAACTATCTCCATGAGACTCTGCTTTCAATTCATTTGGCTATTCACCTAGAAGTGGGCTTGCTGGATCAAGCGGTCGCTCCTCTTTAAGGAAGGACACCCTGAGAGACCATCTGCGAGGCACCCCGGCTACCTGTGAAGGTGGTGACCCTGGTCCAACACACAGGAGCCTGGGAGGCAGGGAACTGCTGATACCCTGGCTGGCTGCAGCGGGTCATGGCGGGTTTCAGTCCTCTGCCTGCGTGGGTCCTGAGTCTCTTGGGCCTCATGGTAGGCACAAAGTGGTGCTCAGAGGAACAAAACTCAGGAAACATGGAGCTCCAGGAAAGAGGGACCCAGGTACCCTTGGCACCTTGCTAACAACTGCTAGGAGACTTCACTGGGGTGACTAGTACACACACGGCAGTAGCAGGCAGGCGTTTGCTGACCAAATGAACGGTGGTAGTCCCAAAACTCTAAAAACCAAATTCTACGGGGGCATGAAATGTGGCTTTCTTGTTCACATGATGAAAGCTCAGTGAATGAATGAATGAATGAGAATAAAATTGTGTCAGGTTGTTGTTCTCTATAAAAGGAGAATATCCAGATAAGAAGAAAGGTCAAGGACATTTAAAAAACTCTCTCCATGGACCCTATTTGGTGCAAAGCAAAGTGCCTTGGTAGGCAGGGTAAGGGAATGGAGAGGAGGAAGGTACGGTGCTGCCCAGATGTGGCTCACAGACCACTGGGGACAGAGGAAAACAAGTCCACCATCAAGCGCGTGGCAGGAGAATTAAGTGTGAGGGAGACACACAAGTCACCAGGAGTCCCAGAACAAGACCTCTCCTATTTAGTCTGCATCTACCCTGGGCCAGGCCCTTTCTTATCATGTATCCTATGCAGCAACTCTGACTGCCGGGACCACTCCCTCTGAACAGGTTCAGACACATGGCATGACTTGCCCAAGGTCACACACGGGCTAATGGCAGAACAGGGACATGAATCCAGGCTTGACTGCAAACCCCAAGCGCTTCCCTCTCGCTGACCGACAGTGGTGGTCAGGTACGACTTCCTGGCTGAGTCCAGACATCTGCTTCCAGAGGAGGAAAAGGCTGTCTGGGTGGAGGGGAAACGCCAGCCTGAGCAACGAGATAGAAAAGGGCAAGGAATGCTCACAAAACCAGCGAATATTCCAGTTGGACAGAGTATAGAATACATGTAAGGGAAAGTTAGAAAATGACTGGCAGGGCTGAGCCTTGAACCGGAGCCCAAGTGTCCCTGACACTGTTCGGGCTGTTGAGATGGGAGTGACATGCTCAGAGCTCTGCTTTACCTCGATTCATCAGCAGCTGTGTACAGGGTGGGCTAGAGGAGGGGAGCCTGCAGGCAGATGGGGGGGTTGGGGTGTCTGCTGCACTTCTCCAGAAAGGGGGAATGCATTTTTCCCGTTGCATGCCGGCACCAGGGACTAAAGCCGTGGGCAATCAGGCATCTGCTGGGCCCTCATGGAGCTGGCCATCATGAGCCAAACAGACAATAAACAAGGTAAATACCAAACCAAAATGATTACAGGTTGTAATCTGTACCAGGACATAAACAAACAAGACGACGTGAACAGCAGTAATGGTGCACGTGCAGTCAGGGAAGGCTCCCCGGCAGAGGGGGTGATTAAGCTGGATACGAAGGATCAGAAGGAACTGGCATTGCAGAGAGCAGAGGGGAGCATGGAGGGAAGTTCTGAGGGAGGAGGAAGCTCCAGGAACCGGCAGACAGTGCCTGGGACGAGTTGGAGCAGATGAGCAGCAAGACACTCCAGGGGGTAGGAGCTGGGATTTTATTCAAGAGGGTGGAAGCCATTGGCAGGCTCTAAGCAGGACGAGGGCGTGGTCTGCTTTGCGTTTTTGAAAGACGTTTCTGACTAATGGGAAGGAGAGGGAGCTGGCGGAGAGACCATCCCAGCCACGGGAAGGGCTGGAGGAAGAAGAAGGTGGCCTGGGCCAGGGCAGTGGCCACAGGATGGTCAGGAGGGCACTGGTTTTGAGGCTCACAGGCTGATGGCAGAGGGGAGGGGGCCACAAAGGAGAGGCATCATTTGGAGAAACACTCTCTGTTTCAAAGGCAGGTGACAGCCAGGAGAAAGCACTGCAAAGTTTGACCCTGGCGGCAAATCCAATTTCCACACATCTCCTTCTGGATGAAATTTGCCTTCCCCCAGAGTGGGAGGTCAAAGCAAAACACTGCAATGCAACCAGAGGCGTCTTGGGTGGGGAGAGGCTCTACCGGGGGATTATTCTGGGCTCTGGGCTGCAAAACCCTGCCTGGATGCTCAGAGAAGGACAGGGGGAAAGAAGGCTCCATCCTGCCCAGCCCCCGCCCCAAGGGGGCCCGTGTCTGATAGACCGGACAAGTGTTATGCGGGCATTTTTCTAGGTGCTCGGGATAGCAGTGAAGGAAAGGACAAAGCCTGTCTTCCCAGCCCTTTCCCACAGGCAGTCCCCAGTCTAGGTGCAGTAGGTGACTTCCCAGGTGGCCCCCAGTGATGGTTGCCTCCTGGAGGTCACACCTGTGGGCTGGATCTAGTGACTGGCTTCTAATGAACAGAACAGGCAAAAGTGATGGGATGTCACTTCTGAAATTAGGTTACAAAAGACGGTGACTTCTGTAGTGCTGGCTGCCATGTTATAAGCAGCTCTATGAAGAGGCCTGAGTGGCGAGGACCTGAGGGGGGGCAACAACGGGGTGATAGCTCATGAGGGGCTGAGGTCTCAGTTCAACAGCCCTTGAGGAGTGGAACCTGCAGCCACTGCAGGAGTGAGCTTGGGAGAGGCCGCAGGCTGCTCCACCGGTGAGCTTGACATGACCACAGCCTCGGCCAGTTGCAACCTGGGAGACACCCTGAGGCAGAGGACTCAGCTAAGCTACCCCTGGATTCCTGACCCCCGATTCTTTTGAGACAGTAAGTGTTGTTTCAAGCTACCGAGTTTGGGGTAATATTGATGCAGCCATTGATGACTGATGCACTAGTGAACACTTATGAAACACTTAACGTGGGCTTTACATGCAGGCATTTTATGGAGTAGGTGCCTCTATTTTCCCCATTTCAGAGGTATGGAAACTCAGAGGTATGGAGGCTCAGAGAGGCTAAGTAACTTTCCCAAGGCTACACAGCTAAGCAGTGGCAGAGAAAGGATTCAAACAGAGGCAGCTGGCTCCAGGCCTGTGCCGTTCAACACCACACTGATGAGGGCGGCACCACCTCTCCCCTGCAGGGGGCCTAGTCTGATGGAGGAGGCACGCTCCCCACACTGCGGGCACTGTCATCTAGTCAAGAAGATGATTCCCCCAACTTGCTTTGCACCCACCTTTAAGTCAGCCGACGCATCCTCTGACTTCCAACCTGAAGAAACTTCCGGACCATCTTTCCTCATCTTGCCTTTGGCGGGACTTCCTAGTCTTATGTTTCCTCCTTGAACCCGGATCTTTTGCAGTTTCCTAAAACAGCCTTGAATTTAATCGTCGGGTCTAATTCTGGATCCTGCAACCCGGCGAGTCTTGGGCACCCATTCCGCGCCAGGCCTTTGTAATACATGACCCGCATCATCCTATTTAATCATTAAACCGCCCATTTATAGATGAAGAAGCTAAGACCCAGAGATGTGAACAGCCACCGCATGTGGCCAGTGACTGACACCTGTGCGACCCGCTGGGCTGTGCTGCCTTCCTGGTCTTGAGATTTAAAATTGTCCAAGATGTCACATCCCCCAAACTGCAGATCTTTTCCCATCCCTTGGGGGATCTTGTGACCCGTGTGAGCTCCAGAGTGTGCCATGCCTGGGAGATGCATGGGAGCCCCTCTGCTAGATGCTAGGCCATTCATTGGCTAAGTACAGCCCAAGGTGCCAGCATCTCGTGTGCACCTAATACATCTTTGTTGAATGAAAGAAGGAAATTTGCTTATGAAGTAGGCAAAGCATATTCCCCCTGACTGCCCAGCCTACCTCCCCGCTTTCTAGCAAGGCCCCATTCCCTTCGGAGAAATTAATCCTTCCATAATGTCATTCTATGGGATTGTCACAACAGCCTCACCTTCCACTCGCCCAGGGGCAGGCAGGGAACCGGGCTCCCTCTTTAGAATTGGAATCTTGAGCAGAAGAGCAAGGAGCCTAGAGAAGGCAGATGCCCCAGCAACAGCCCTGCCTCCACCCTGGCTTCCTGGTCTCCCCGCCTGGCCTTGACAAGCCTCCCTGCCTAAAGCCAATAGCCCTCCTGTAAGCCTGGGCCCTTGGGAACTGCCCAGCTGCCTCTGCCTTTTTCAGAGGGTCTGTTGGATCTGCAATCCAGAGGCCCTCACAACCTGGACAGGGTGGGTGGGGTTTGTATGTAGTCACTCAGCTCAAGGTAGGGACACCCCTCTGTGCCCCAGTCTGACATCCAGGGGCCAGTCCACAGGAAGGAGAAGCCAGAACCCAATGTTACCCCCACCTCCCGTGAGATCAGTGCCCGTGCCAATCCCCTGGAAATCTCAACTTTCTCTCTTTCTCTCTCGCTATCTACTCTGACCTTTACCCCACCACCCCCTGCCCCCGGCAAAGAAGCCTGTGTACTAATTAGCTAAGAAATAACATGGCAGGACTATGATTCCTCATTAGCTCGAGAGAGAGGCCCTGCTACATGACTGATAGGCATCTACAAGAAAATTAACTCCAGTGCAAGGACTCCCTAATCAAGATTAATGAGGGGGCTGGGAGGGAAGAACGTGGGGCCCAGCGCCCTCTGTGGGTCTCCAGGGGTGGAGGAGACTGTGCCACGTGGGGGTGCTGGGAAATGGAAGTGGGGCGATAAAAGGTCACAAGGCTAGTCTCAGAGCTCAAGGCTCTGTTCTGTCCCCTTAGGCAAAATGGCCCACTAAGGGAATCAGGATATAGAGCCTACTGTGTGCCAGGAGACAGGACACTGAAATAAACAAGTCGAAGACCTTGCCCTCACGATCTAGTTAAGTAGATAAGTACAATGCAGGGTGATATAAGTGAGCTGACGCAGAGAATAGCCAGCATTTATTGAGCAATTATTAAGTGCTGGACATCATCCTAAGTGCTTAACACGTACTAACATATTCAATCCTTAAAATACAATTGTTCTTGGCTCTGATTTACAGATGAGGAAACTGAGGTGAAGTTAAAGCAAATAGGCCAAGGTCACAGAGCTAAGGATGGAGCGAGGATGTGAACCCCGGCAGAACAACTCCGGAGCCCAAGCTCTTAAGCATCACCCTATAGCATGTCAACAGGCACACTGTGATGGTGATTGGGGTGCGTGAGGGTACGGGGTGTGATGGGAACCCAAGAGGTGGCCCAGACAATAGGCAAGGTTTCCACCACAGGTCAGCCTTTGAGCTGGGTCTTGACAGATGAACAGAATCTCACCCAGTGGAGAGTTTATTGATTGATTTAATGGCTTATTCATGTATTCATCCTACAAGTAAGTGCCAGACCCCATCGGGAACACTGCAAACACAGTGGTAAACAAAAACTGACATGGAGTAGCCGTGTAGACGGAGAGGCTGACATTTGAACAAATAGCCACAGAACCAATTTGTCTACCCCAAGGCTTGGACAGGGATTGTCTTGCCCTTCTGAGAGTGAGGGTCTCCTTAAAATTGTGCCTCCCAGATGCCTCACCCTAGTCCAGCCCTGGCCTACCTTTGCCCTACCACTGGGAGCTTCGGGGGTGAAACCCCTTCAACAAAGCCAAACCATGCAACCAGAGATCAACCTGTAACTAAATACTTACATTTGACCAGTATCTCTCTGGTACTCCCACTGCCTTTTGTTTTCTGCTCTCCAAGTTCCCAGCTCCTTCACGTACCCGGCCAAGGCAAGACCACGGAAATACGTACCAGTTTTTCCCCTTCCAGATCCCACAAAGCATTTAACTTCCCCTTAACTCCCCACAACAAGAAAGTGACATTTCTGTGTCATGGAGACGATCCTCCACTAGCCTCCTTAAAGAGGCTTTGACATTTTGTTTTTCCTCTTCCCGAAAGTGCTAATATCCACTAAGTTCAAGAGAACAGTTTAACTACAACGCGACGCTCTACGCTCTGGTGGCTATGCCACCCTCTGGTGCTCTTCCACCGTGGAGTTGAATGGAGGACGGGGGCCGAGAGGTCTCACGGAGCAGGAGAAAGACTAGAATCAAATGTGCCTGAGACACCACCTTTTCTCCCCAGTTCTCTGCGTTTATTAAGAAGCGGCACCCACAGGGTAATTGGCTGAAGCAACTCCCATTAATGGTAATGGGGCTACATCTGTTGTTGCCTTTCCCTCTCATTCTTCCGGTGCAGCTACCCCACCGGGGTTTGCTTGGCTGATTCGCCTCATGTTCTTCCCAGTCACCACGTCCCACTTCTTAACCCCATTTTAATGGGGCATCTTCTCAAAGTCCAAGAGGGAGAGCTGTGGTCTCGGATGAGCCAGTGAGGCCAAGAGAACGGTGGAGAGGGAGCTATGGTAGGCTGCTTCTAAATGATTCCCAATGATCCCCATTTCCTGCCTTCCCACCGTCATGTAATCTCCTCCCCTTGAGCGTGAGCTGGACCTAGCAACTCGCTTCTAAACAGATCAGGCAAACGTGCTAAGAAGATGTCACTGAGGTTAGGTTACAAAAGACTGACTTCTGTCTTTCAGGCAGTCTCTCCGGCCCCTCCTTTGCTTGCTCTGATTGAAGCCAGCTGAGATGTCGTGAGCTGCCCTATGGCGAGGTCTGCATGGCAAGGAACTGAAAGAGGCCCCCAGACAACCCCTCAGTCCCAAGCCCCACGAGAAACTGAATCCTGCCAACAACCCCAAGCATGAGCTTAGACACAAACCCATTTCCAGCTGAGCCTTAAGATGACACCACAGCCCCAGCTGACACCCTCAGCCAGGGGACGCAGCTAAGCTACACCTGGATTCCTGACTCATAGAAAGTGTGTGCTGATTTAAGCCTCGAAGTTTTGAGATAATTTGTTTTGTAGCAGCAGATAACGAAACCAGGAAATGAACAGGAACAGGAGTAATTCAAGTAACAGAAGATATTCTATAGAGGCATAGACCTTAGAGAGCCTTAGCCAGGCACTGTATAAATGAGCACATTTATAGGTAAGGGAAATCTCTAACGTGGCTGATTTGTGGCTGAGCTGGGTCTGGACAGATAAATGGAACTTGGCTCTTGCGTCCCTCTGTCCAGAATCCTTTCGGCTGGCACAGGAATTGTTAAAGGTTGCCATTCAATTTCTTTGAGATTTTAAATATGGATTTAGAAAACGCACACCTCTCTTGCTGAGAATGCGTTTCATGTATTTAAATGTTCTGTTTGTATCAGTACCTGTATTATGTAGGGTAGTCCTGGGGCGCAGGCCAGGTATGATGGATTTGAGATATTTGTCTACCACAGGGATTTTCAAAGGGCTGTTTGTAGCCCACTGGGGGAGTCATGGGGGTCACCCGACGGGCCACGAATGAATTCATAATGCAGGTCTTTTCAATTCCATTCTTCCAGGCAAATGGCTCAGATTTCCACAAGCTTTTGTTTTGACATCAGACTAAGACTTATTTATGACTAACCTACCCAGTGAGTTATTAACAGTGACCATCACCTCAAAGCTCAGATGTCTTTCTTTTGAAGATCTCTGGCTGCCTCACACACTTGACAGCATCGCACAGCTCCTACCGCGCCTGTGCCCATGCAGAGCTTGTCGATGCCCCATTTCGGGGTGAGAAGGGCGCCCTATTGTTTATCAGCCAATGAGCAGGCTGGTCCTGAGTGAGCTGTGGTTTTCAATGGCTTCTCTCCTTGCTTTGCAGTCAGTCATGCCATCCGGTTTAGCGCCACCACTTATCCATTTGGTTTGTTAGGGGTGGTTGGGTTAATTTTACAGTGTTCGGTTAACCCTACTAGGTTTTCAAATGTGCATGTGTTACAGTTAAAAATGAATCATCCATGCAGCCCTGACCAAAGCAAATGTGTACAATTGCTTGGCTGTTATCACCAACTTCGTTTTTTCAACGTTTTTGGATCCTTTTAGCCCACTGATGTCATCTATGGACAAGAGTGTGACAGCGTCAGTTAAAGCCTAGTCTCCCGCTTAGGCTCTCACCTGTGCCTCCAGGTATAGTTCCAGTGTGTCCCATCCATGCAAACACCCAGCAGGATTTGAGCCCTGCCCACCCCTCTGGCTTCATCTCCCACCTATCCCCTGAATCCCCTTATTATGAGCAGAATTGCATCTCTGCCAAGTTTCTGTGTTGAAACGCTAACACCCAGTGCCTCAGAGTGTGATTATGTTTGGAGATGGGGGTCTTTAAAGAGGTAATAATGTTACAATGAGATCATTAGGGGGGCCCTAATCCAATACAACTGGTGTCCTTGTAGGAGGAGATTGGGACACAGACAGACACACAGAGGGAAGACCATGTGAAGACACAAGAAGACGGCCTCTACAAGCCAAGGGGAGAGGCCTCAGAAGAAACTAATCCTGCAGACACCTTGATCTCGAACTTCTAGCCTACAAAATTATGAGAAAATAAATTTCTGTCATTTAAGAAACTCAG
>NW_017731582.1:1105104-1113258 GCF_001890085.2 Hipposideros armiger
AAAAAAAAAAAAAAAAAAAGAAACTCAGCCTGTGGTAACTTCTTATGGTAGCTTGAGCAAACTAGTATAGCCCTGTTTGTGGTTCCTGCACACAGTGTGCTGCTCAGCGGCAAGGGAGCATAGTAGGGCCACAGTCTAGCAGAGTGGTTCTGAGTATGGGCTTTGCTGCCAGGATCCTGCAGTTTGAATACTAGCTCGGACACTTACAAACTCCTCAAGTCACTTGACCTTGAGCAAATTACTTCATCTCTCTGCCTCTATTTTCCATCTGTGAAATGATGGCAGTAAGACTGTCTGCCCCATAGGGCTGCTGTATGGGTTAAGTTAACAAGCAGTGTGTAGCATTACCTTTATTCATTTGGCAAATGTCTATTGAGCACCTACATTTGCCAGGCATTACGATGTGTGCTAGAGTATTACAGTGAATGAAGTAGATGGTAGACCGTGCTTTTAAGTTTTGTTCTCTTTTCTTCCCTCTATAAGGAATACCTTACTTATCTTTCTCCACCGTCACTCTCCCTAAGTTTTTTATTCACTGGGACTGTCTTGGGGTCATCTCCTCCAGGCTGGTCCCTCCTCTGGCTCCCAGTGTCCCAGATCTACTTTGACTTAGGCTTACCACCTTGAACTGCCAAAAATGTGTCTCCTGCGGGCCCATGGCAAGAACTCTGTATGCGCATCTCGGGGCCCCCAGCCCTGGCCCAGTGCTGGGGGCGTGGGCTCACTATATCCTTTTCACACTGACCTGGAAGAATTGTCTCCTATCACTGTCAGTCCTTCCCAGCACATTCTGGTCTGTTTGGTCAATCTGTCCTCATCATCACGATTCAAAGCTTTTGCTTAGCCCCTGCTGTGGACATGACTGTCGTGGAGCCTAAGCTGGGAGCTGGGTGGTCCCAGTCCTCAGTGTGACCAGACATTGACATTCTGAGGCTGCTTTGCCATCTATCTAAGAGAGCAGAACAGAGGTGATTCAGATAGGACAGAGCTGTGAAGACGGAATGGGATTTCCGGTCATCCGATTCACTTCCCTGCCCATGAAAAAGCCCTACAAACCTTCCTGCCGGTGGTTAGCCAGCCTCTGCCCATGGACTGCCCACTGCTCATGGTCCCCAAGGCAGCCCATCCCATGGTTGATGGCTCCAGATGTCCATTCCTTGTTCCTGGTCCTGTTTTCCGGAGATGTAATGGGGAATCCCAGGAGGCCATGGCAGGGGCCCAGCTTGAGCCTATGTCTCTGCCCATATTAGCAGATGTCACATACTTCATTCATGTTTGTGCTGTCCTAGGCATGCTGGATCTTTGTAATAACTGTGGAGTGAGTCTCATCATCTCCATTTTGCAGATGGGAAAACTCAGGCCCAGATTGGGGAAACGAATTGCCGTCACACCACTGATACGTGATAGGACAGGGGCTGGACTCCTGTGTGGCTGATTTCCAAGGATGGGCACTGGGTGGTCTCCTGTGCAGCTCCCACTGTTTCCCTCAACCTCCAGGCTTAGATGAGGGAGGTTGTTGATTCTATGTGTGGCTGGTAGCCGGAGAGCCACCCACCTCCCAAGCTATGGGCTGACAGCAAAGCAAGAAATCAGGCCCCCAGTCTTGCAAGGGTTCACCCACTTTATGGTGCCCATGCGATGGACCGTCCTCCTCCTGGCCTCAGACACCCAGGACATGGCCCTGTCCTTTCGCCCGCCCCCCCCCCCCAGGCCTCAGAGTCCCCTGGGCTGGCATCACAGTGTGCAGCCGGCTGAGCTTATAGAACCAAGGTCAGCGTTCCTGGCATGTTCTGTGGGTACAGACCCTGAGCTCACTTTCTCTGGGGCCTGTTGTCCACCTTCCAGTGCCCCACAGGGAGACATTTTGGAACCTCTGGGGAAAGTGGTGCCACAGCAAGTGAGAGTAAGTCCAAGGACACTTGGAGGTCACAGGACTAGTGCAAGTCTGGGGAAAGGTGAACTGTAAGGAGGGGTCTGATGCTTCCTAACTCTCCCGCCCCCTCCACCCCACAACATGACTGGAGAGGACAAAAAAGTATGTGACTGAGAGTCAGGTAGCCGAGGCTGCAAACCCAAATTCAGCTACTTACTGTGTGTGATCGTGGGCAAGTCACCTAACCTCTCTGAGACTCCATGTCCCCATCTGTAAAAGGAAGATCATAATGCCTACCTTTTCGGGTATTGTGTAGACTAAATAAAATTTTGATGCAAAACTGCCGGACCTCATGCCTGGCCAGGACTATTTTTTCAGTACAATAGTTACAGTCTCTGGTGGTGGTAATATGCATCCAAAGCCTCCTCTCTCATAGTAATTAAAAGAGCCCCTTTTTGTGGGGTCCCTTTGCAGTTAACAAAGCCTGTCCCTGACTATTGTTTCCGTTTCCTTTGTCTGAGACCTGCCTGGCTTGGTTAGGGACATGGACCATCAGAGCAAGGGGCAATCATGGGAGGTCCTGGGGCTGCACTAAGAGATATCCATTATCATTCCTGGCTTCAGTACGTGGAGGAGGGCTGCTGGTTGGATCGGGGGAAACAGAGTGGGGAGATGAGGAGCTCAGAAAGTAGGTCAGTGTGTAAGCCTGCAGGGGCTGACAAAGTGCCACCTGACGTCAGAGTTGAAAACTCAGGTACTGTGTTGCCATAGAACACCTCTGTGGACCCGTCCCTGTGGTCCTTCCACTGTCCCCGAGCACCGCAGGCCTCATCCAATCACGTCTCTGCATCAGATCCACACACAGCCCCCAACAGCCTCTCCCTGTCCCTTTAAAGTTCAAGGCCCGAGTTCGGCCCGGTGGGCAGGAGCCTATGACCTTTCAGAGGGCCAGCAGGTTCCAGGCCAAGTTTGAAAAGGGCCCAGGAAGGCAGCAAACCTGGAGGAGGCTGGGGTGGGGAGGTGAGGGATCTGGGGTCTTTGTTTGGAGCTGGCTGCCCAGTGCCATGCTGACTGCAGCTATTAAAATGTCGATCGCTCCCCATCTGCCTGCTGCCTCCTCCCAGTCCCCAGAGAAGGCAGGGGATTCACCGTTTTGTCTTTCTCCGGCCCGTCAATGTCTCCTTTGGGGAGCTCGGTCGATGACGGTTCCAGAAAGCCGCATGGAGCAGGGAGGCCAGAATTAAAACGGCCGCAGGAGGGACCCCCACAGACCCCCCAATTTCCAGAGGCTTACAGATCAGAAGGCAAAAAACTGCTGCGTCTGTTCTTTTGCAAACGTCGATGGTTTTATTCATCGTCCTCCCTCTGCCTGTATTCCCGCCCTTCTCCTCTTTATTCCCGCTCACCACGGCTCTGCAAAGACCTTCTCTCATCTGTTTGGCACAGAGGCCTGGGGACGAGAAGGCTGACAGGTGTCTCATTACCTGTCACCCAGCGCGGGATTTTGTAAGGAAGATGCTGACCCTTGGCTCTCCAGCTCTGCCTGCAAAGGAGCAAGAGGGAGTGGCCAGCATCAGCAGGTGTGTAGTCACACTGCAGGTGAGGTCCCCGTGTGGGTGTCCACCAGAGCCCGCAGACCTGGGTGGGACAACTGCTCTGCGATGTCACTTAGGGGCACACCGCACAACCTCCCAGGTCTCGTCTGTGAAAATGAGGCCACCGGTCCCTCCCTCCCTCCCAGGGTTGACACGATGACCAAGAGTGACAGCGGGTATAAATCACAGGAGTCACACACAACGTCACCCCCACCCCTCATGCCATGCACGCACCTTTCCCCCTCTTCCTGGCTTCCTTTCCTTTCCGTTCTGAGTCCTCTTTCCCTCCTGCTTTTAGGACGGATGGTCCACATAATAAGCCTGAGGCTCCAGAGCCCCCAGCCCTGACTGCAAGGCACCTACTCCCCCACTCCCCTTCTCTGCTGTCGTTTTCCTTGACTGTAGAACTAGACAGTCATGGATTTCCCCCAACCTCTGACTCCCCCGAGAAGAGATCGTGGAGAGGCTTGAATGAGCCTGCACAGGACTTAGAGAAGGGCCTGGCACGTTGGGGGCACTCCATTACTGTTTGCTCTTGTTTTCATCTTACGTGTGTGTGTGTGTGTGTGTGTGTGTGTGTGTGTCAGATTCAAGAGGAATCCACAAATAGAACTTTGGGAGTGGGAGAGGCAGCTCTGAAAGAGGGAGGCAGGACTGCCCCTCACCCGCTCCTGACCCCATCAGGATGCTTCACAAGGGGCCTGCACACCCCTCCTCTCTGTCCCCCTCTCCCCTTTCCTCTCCCCTCAGAGTTACTTGCTAACCCGCTGGCAGGTCCTGAAAACCGCCCCTGGCTAGCAGACTTCCGGAGTTGATGACCTCCTCTCTCCTCGCGCCGGCCTTGCTCTCCTTTCTGACCACATCCCTCTTGGGGCTGCTCCACTTACCTGTGACACACGCAGGAGAGGAGGGGCTCCCAGCACCCCACCTCCAACCCCACTGCTCTGTAGAACCCCCGTGGGTCAGCGGGAAACATTTGTCAACTGTGCGCCTTAATACCACGGTCTGGAAAAACCGCGTGTGTGCACACATGCATGCTTTTCTTAACACACGTGTATATGTTTGTGCAACTCATGCGACCAGGTCCACGTGTGCCCTTTTCAGGGCATGTGTGTGATGTGCATACATGAGGACATGCAGGTGCCTAAGTCTGTGCTCCTGTGTGCACAGGCATCCCCTGCCTGTGTGGGGGAGGGTGCATGCGTGCTGGGCTCGAGCGCTGGGGCGAGCCCGTGCGCAGGCGTGGGTATGACGCCACCTGTATGGTGCACGCTGGCGTGTGTGCATGGATGCGTCCACAGCTAGCTGCTCCTGCTTCCTCAGCACGTGAGTAGCCAGACAGCCCCCTTGTTACTGTGTAGTCTTATTAAACACACGCCTGTTAATAGCACCGGCGAAGTTGGTGATGAAAAGCTCTTTATTAAAAATAATAAGAAATGGGCCTCTTGTTCCACAACTTCTGAGCCGTGTTTGGCCTCGTGGGCTGGCAGTTTATTAAAGTGGGATCAAGCGTCTATAATACGCCTTCTGCTGCGGCTGTTCGGCAGACTGGCCTCATTACCACCTGGCTGGGCCCCGCTGCCTCGGTCTCCCCAGCTCGACCCTCAGATACAGGGACAGGAGAGCGGGAGAAAGCTTATGGGAGACACGCCCGGGGGGAGCAGAGGCTCTGTCCCACTGTCCGGACCTCTGAGGATTGCCTGCTGGAGGGTGACGGTTTCCTGTCCCTGCAGGCCCCCTGGACCCTGGACCCCGGGGCACGGGTGGAGGTAGGGGACAGACTGCCACCCCAGCAGGTGTCCCCGCATCCCTGAATGATGGTCCCCTTTGGGAGCATGCCCTACCTCCTCTGTGGGTCTGAAGCAACCACACCCTTTTCTTCCATCATTGCCTTCTTGACCCACGAGAGGTAAATCCCCATGGCAATGCTGAGTCAGGAGAGTGAGGACAAGGGCCAGTGCTCCACACCAGCTTTTCTCAAACTTGGATGTGCACACAGGTCCCCTGGGATCTTGCTAAATTATAGATGCTTGTCCAGGAGGCCTGGGATGGGCTTGATTCTGCATTTCTAACAAGGTCCCAGGAGATGCTGCTGGTCCATGGACCACAGTCTGAGAAGCAGGGACCGTGTGCCTCCCAGGGAAAGACAAAAGAGTGTCACCTTGATGGCCGAAGCTTTCAGCTCACCAAGGGCATGCCCCTCAGACTGGGCGCTCCCAAGCCAAGGCTCTGCTCACAGGGCTGCCTGAACGTTGAGAAGAGGAAGGAACACTAACGGTTACTGTGCACCTACTATGTGCCAGGGACTTTCACGATTGTCACTACTACCACTGGAAAAACAACTTTTATCCTCATTTTAGAGATGAAGAAACTGAAACTCAGAGAGCATAGCCACTTGCCCAAGGACACCTGTCAGACCCAGCCTTTGGCACTAGATCTGTGGGTCTCCCCAAGTCCTGCTTTCCCCACCACAGCAGAGCAAAGAGAGGACGCTGTGTGTCCTCTCCACTTCTCTGGCAGCAGCTGCCTCCCAGTGGACCAAAGACATCATTGAAGGAGATGGTGGGCCTGCCTTTTTACATCTTGGGCATCCTCTCCCTGGTGGACCCCCAAACCCTTTACCAACATGAGTTGCAACTACAAACATGTCCCTCCACCTGCCTGAGATGGTCGGGGGCACATAGCATGGAAGCTTTGTTTGCAAACGGATTTCAAGACATGAGATGCCCACGGGGATGCCTTGTTGAAAGATCAGTCAGGCAGCTGGAGTCCAAGAAGAAGACTTCAGTATCCTCCCTGCTTCAGGTGCCAACGTCTTCATTCAAAGATGACAATAATAATAGGTATAGTAGGGTCGTCAAAACTAGGGTGTGTTGAGTGCTTCCTAAGTGCCAGGCACTTTGCATGTATTATGTCTTTTCTCATAGTAACTCTATTTTATTTCCACCTGCAGATGAAAGGCCTGAGGATCAGAGAGTTTAGGTAATTTGCTGGAGGATACACAGCTAATATGACCCTGAGCTGGGCTTTGTAGCCAGGCAGTTTAGTTTCAGGACCCACATATTATATCATAGAAATAACTGCAGCTAAAAGTGGTTTATGGAAAATCCCTGCCTATGTTGAGAACCACAGACTCACACAATGACGGGGGTGGAAAGCTGTCACAGAGACTGGGATACCACCTTCTCTGAGGCCTTGAGGAAGGGGCACCTGACCAAGATCCCACAGCAAGTTAAGGGGCGAGCTGGGACTCAAGCCCAGGTCTCCTCTCATCCAGCCTGATTGCAACCTTGGAAGGGTCTCACCAGGATCATTTCAGGGTGCAGTTATCCTGAGGCCGGTTGCCATCTTCACCGGGAAAAGCTGGGCAACAGCATGGTCTGAGCTCAGCACACAACCTGATACCTCAGCATCCAGTGACCACAAGGCAGAGCATCATTGTGATTTACACTGTTTCCCAACCATCCTGGCTTTCGGGTGGTACCCTACTCTAACTCCAGGTCCAGCCTCCCAATCTCCCTAAGGAGCTCACCCAAGGTGGCCAGTCTATTGCCGGAAGTGTGAAGCCAGTGTTTAAGAGAAAGCTGTGAGCCCTCCCAGGTCATCCTATCACATTCGCAGGTACGCACTTCAAAAGGGACGCTTGCCAGCCGTCTCATCCATTAGTGGCGAGAGTGCAAATCAATGCCACTTCTTTGGAGGGCGACTTGGCGATAATATCAAAATTTGAAATGCACAAACCCTTTAAATGCATCCATTCCATAGCTAGGAATTTGTTCCGTAGAGTCACTCTTGCATTTGTAGTCAATAGGAGAGAGAGAGAGAGAGAGAGAGAGAGAGAGAGAGAGAGTTTTACACCACATTATCTATAACACCACATTATTTATAACATCAAAAATGTGAAGACAGCCAGAATGGCCACTGATAGGGACCTGGTTAACACTGTCTAGTTTATTTGTATAAGCAAACACCACCTGGTTCAAGGTGGCAAACTGACTAAGGGCACAGTGTGGGGACCCTCTTTTCTGGGTTCCAATCCTATCACCAGTTAGGTGAAACTGGGCAAGTAACTTGACCTCTTAGAGCTCATTTCTTTCTGTATAAAATGGGGGTTGATAACCGGACCTGCTTCAGGAGGTTTGGGAAGATGAAATGTTACCACATGATAATCACTTGGAATAATACCTGACCTAGAAAAAGGGCTCTAAAAATGGACACTCTTACTAGGATTGCAAAACTGTTGAAAAAGAGGATGTACCTGGATATGCTGGTTTAGAAAGATTTCCAGGGCCGGCCAAGTGGCATGTTGGTTAAGAGCTAGGTTGGGACACCAGCTCTGAGCAGCAGGGCCCCGGTTCGGATCCCACATGGGGGCCAGTGACACTGCCCTCTACAGCTAACATGGTGAACAACAGCTTGACCTGAAGCTGGCCTGCCATGAGTCACCGGCGATGGCGTAGGCTGCAGCCCCTGCTGCAGTGGGCTGCCATGAGCTATCATGTGTAGCCGGCAGCCAGTGTGAGCAGCTGGCAGCTGGTGTGAGCTGCTAAGAGCCGCCGTGAGCAGCCGTCCAGAGGCCGGCGAGCAATCTGCCTCACCCGGGAAGAGCACAATGATAATACCAACATGGGCCAGTGAAGCAACGTCCTCCACAACTAGACTGAAGAACAAAAGGACAGCAATTTG
>NW_017731582.1:1114208-1158446 GCF_001890085.2 Hipposideros armiger
ATTCACAGCAGCCCAGCTCCAGGTTGAGCTGTTGTTCAGCATCTTAGCTGTGGAGGGCAGTGTCACTGGCCCTCATATGTGGGATCCGAACCGGGGCCTCTGGCGTCCCAAGCCAGTTCTTAACCATCGCGCCACTCGGCCGGCCCATCATGTCCTTTCTTTTTAAGGCTGAATACTATTCCGGTGTATGGGTACACCTCATTGTATTTACCTCTTCATCTGTTGATCGACACTGGTTGCTACCCTCTTTGGCTGTTGTAAATAATGCCCTAGGAACATGGGTGTTCAAATATCTATTGGCGATCTTGAAATTCTTTTGGATATCTATTTAGAAAGGAATTGCTGGGTCCTATGGGACATACACTTTTTTGAAGGCCTGATTTATAGCTTGTCTGAGGCTGACGGAGCCCACCCTCTTCCCTGGAGGGGAACAGCCATCAGTCCAGCCCTGGAGAGAGAAATTATTTTCCCTGGGGCCCTCGTGGAGCAGAGAGCTCTTACCACATTCCCTGAAAATGGAAGAGTTGTCCAAAACATTTTTAAATATTCAAGAACATTTGAAAGACAGTTCTCTTTGGATTTTGAATGTGCTTTGGGCTAACACAGGGCTGGAAATGTATCTAATGTTTGGGATGTCTGGCGTTTTGGCTGACTTGACATAAATGAAGCTGTGTTGGTGGCTTCCAGGCAGCCGTGGCTTCCTCTTTCTTACCTTGAGGCTGGGAATTTTCCAGACCAGGTTCAGGCAGGTGCAAAATTTCACCCTACGCAAAGTTGCCTTGTTTGCTCTCTCTCTCTTTGAAAGAAGGAAAGGAATAAGGATGTTAAGGGTTGAATTCTCAAAAGCCTTCTCTTCCATTGTCTCGTGGATGGTGGATGAGCGGGTGGCATCCACCTTAACGCTGGCTGGGCAGAGGGGGTAACCAAGAGATGACAGAGTCAGGCCAGGAATAGAGTTTTCTTGTCACTGTTCATGCTACACGCAAGGGGAGTGTTTATTGCATCGTCCTGAGAGGCAAAGCCAGGGTGAGAGACGAGAATCCACGAGACGCTTGGGAGGGTCTTTCCAGGAGCGCTGAGAGCCGTGCATTAGGGCAGGCAGGCATGAAGTGTGGGGGACGCGGCCTGGGCGCTGGGGTTTGGGGAGCAGTGTGATAACTCAGCCTCCGCCTTCCAGCCCGTCGCTTTGGGCTGTTCAGGGGTGACCCTCCACTCCTGCAGAAGCATGCCGTGGGGGTCTCAGAGATGCTATTTAATCTCAGCAGTTTGGGAGGAAGGGAGGAGAGACAGAGTACATGTGCTGAAAGGCCTCAGCTGGGCCCTGGGTTTAGCAGAGTGGGTGGCAGAGAAGGCGCAGGTCGAAGTTGGCTTACTCCTAGTGGGCAGCTACCACTGAAAAGACCCGAGGCCTTGGAGTTTCTTTGTCTAGGACTTATCTTGCCTTTACCCTAGGCAAACCCTGTATCCGTTATCAATAATGACAGGGAGTTGGCCAGAGAGAGATGGTGACGATAGCGGTGGTGTTGATGATGAAAACGACAGTAGCATCTACCTACTGTTTACTTCGTGCCAGGTAGTAACGTGTTTGACACACGATGCCTGGAAAGCAGACCAGACCAGAGATAATCATAACCCAGCATGCAAAGTGCTGTAATAGGGACATACAGGTTGGGCTGTGGAGGCTCAGAGCCAGACACCTGGCCTGGGAATAAGGCTTCTTTGAACCAGTGACACCTCAGCTTGGTTTTGAGGATGAGGCTGTAGGAGGGAGTCAGAGAAAGACCAGATGAGGGTGAAACGAGGGGATCAGGCAGAGGATGTGGCACAGTGACAGCTTTGGGGTTGGGGTGGAGAGAGGGAGAGAGAGAGAGAGAGAGAGCACTGAAAGGAGCAGCGCTGTGACCAGTCAGGAGGTCAGGCACCGCACTGAAAAGCTCACCAGGGCACTGAGACTTTATCCTAAGGGTGATAGGGAGCCACAGAGGGTTTTAAGCGGCAAAAGGGCGTGGTTCCATTTGTTTATAAAAGATCACCCCTGCTTCTGCTGTTCGGGAAGTAGATTGGAGATGGGTAGACGGGCAAGCAGCGTGGCCAGTGAGGAGGCCGGTGTGGTGGTCCTCGATAGAGATGACAGTGACTTGCACTTGGTACGTGGCTACGGAGATGAGTTTAAAAGAGGATGGATTTAATATTTAGGAGGAAGAACTGACAGGCTTGGTGATGCACTGGATAAAGGAAGTGAGGGAGAAAGGCATGGACCATGACAGTAGTGAACCCTGATTGAGCACCCAGTCTGTGCCAAGTGCTGGTCTAAGCAGCCTACGTGTATCATCTCATTGACTCCCAACCACACCCCAAGGATGTAGGTATATTGTTGCCCCACCTTACAGGTTAGGAAACGGAGGCTCAGAGAGGTTAAGTAACTTGCTAATGGTCACACAGCCAGGAGTGGTGGAGCCAAGCTGCAAACTCAGGGGACTGACTGCCCAGCCCAGGGCCTTAACTCTTAGTCAGCGGTGCCTTCCTTTTCTGGCTTTCGGAGGGAAGGAGGTGCCATTTATTGAGACAGAAACCCAAGAAGCGGGAGTAGACTCAGGAACAAAGTTAATTTCCCTTTGGGGTGTGTTAGTTTTGAGGCACTTTAAAGGAGTCAAATGTTCAGGTATGGAGAAAGGACTCCAGAAAAGGTTTTGGCCTTTGACTGATAAACTCAGGAAAGCATCATGGAAGAGGAGGAAATACCGAAGTCCCTGGTCATGAGGAGGAAGGAGGGGGTTACAGGCAGAGAACTTTGTTGAACACAGCCTCCGGGGCAGAAATTCTTTAACACGGGTGCAAATTGACACCACCCGGGAATGGAGAAAAGCTTTAAAAAATACAGCCCTGAGCTCTAAATCAGAGGATGGAGTGGAGCCCAGTCTTATGTCTTTAGAGCTCCCCTAAGCCCCAAAGGCCCCCCTTAACACCCCTCAACCCTGGCCACTTTCCCACAAAAGCAACCTTACCCCGCCTGGCCTGTCTGCCCCTCCCCAGCTGGTGCTGCCCTTTAGACATGGGCTCTGACTCCAAGGTCTAAACATCTTCCTGGAGTCTGTCCCATAATGTGTCCTCAGAGGCCTGTCCCTAAATAAAGAAACAGCTCACCCCCACCCTGCAGAGGGAGGGGACTTGGGCTCTGGGAACCTGGAGAGCATGTGGCAGGCCTTTGATGGCACCGCAGTGACACTTGTCTCCCGAAGGTGTCACGCACTGGGAAAGCATCATATCTCTCCTGCTCTCTGAAGGGAAGTTTTTCTGGAGATGCCTGGGTATCAGAGCTAGCCAAGGGAGAGACAGGGCAGTGGCTCGGAGCTGGAACTCTGGGGTCAGATGGATGTGAGTTTGAATTCCTGCTCTGTCGCCACTACTTGTGTGAGCTCAGGCAAGTCATGACTTGACTACCCCATCTGCAAAATGGGTGCAATAATAAGACTTCATTAGCATAAGAAAATTGAATTATATACTACATGCTAGCTGCTTAGCCTGGTGCCTGGTCCAGAAAACAAGCTTAATAGTAACAATAATAATAATAATAATAATAATAATAGTTATTATTATTATTATTATTATTTTTAATCTATGATGTGGGAGATAAGGGCACACCTAGAATCTAGAATTAGAACATCCTGGTTTTTAATTCTGGCTACATGTGTTTTAGCCTGGGTTCTCTGAAAGCACAGCCTGCAGCCATGGTCTGGTCCCTGCCTGACACTAGGCATATTTCTGTCCCTTGAACACAGAACCTGGTCCTGTCTCTGGGTCTTTTCCTCCTGTCTCTTCCTTCTGCCTGGTATGCTCACCCCTGAGAGAGTGAGGCAATGGCCAGAGAGTGAGGCGGGGCCTCAATGATCAGAATAAGGAGTTTAGGGTTTCTCCTGGTTTCAACGGGAAGTTCTATTAGTCAGATATTGCCACATAATACTATGTAACAAACCACCCAATGGCTTAAAGTACCAGTCAATTGCCCCCGCTCCCATGCCTGCGGGTTGGCTGGGGGCAGCCTAGTCTCGCCTGGGTTTGGCTGGGCTTGGCACCACCCATAGGAGGGGTCCAGGTTTGCTCCAAGGTACATGTGCTCTTCCTGGCGGCATTGGGCTGCTCTGGGCATGATTTTCTAAGGCGATGGCAGAAGTACAGGGGGGTAAGCAGAAACAGGTGACATCTATAACAGCCTGGTCTTGGAACTGACACCCTGTCACTTGCACTTTCGTTCCACTGGCCAAAGCTAGTTTTAAGTAATTCAGCAATGTTGCCCCCCAGAGGCCATTTGGCAATATCTGGGGATATTTTGGGTCGTCATGACTGGGGATGGGTGCTTCTGGAATGTATTAGGCAGAGGCCAGGGATGCTGCCAAGCATCCTAGAGGGCACAGAACAGCCCCCACAGCAAGAAATTACCTGGTCCAAAATGTCAGTGAGAAACCCTGCAATAGAGAGAAATCCTTACATTTATTTACGCAAAAGAGTCGTGTTTCTGGCTGCTGTGCTGAAAGTGATCTATCAGCGGGTGGGGGACAGAGAAGAGCAAGCCTTTATCTCCTCCTGCTCCTCTCCTCGCCGGCTCTATCCCTG
Organism: Hipposideros armiger; assembly: GCF_001890085.2. Lineage (NCBI taxonomy): Eukaryota > Metazoa > Chordata > Mammalia > Chiroptera > Hipposideridae > Hipposideros > Hipposideros armiger. The sequence continues at coordinate 1,118,820 of NW_017731582.1, forward strand.
CCTGCCACACTCTGGGGATGCCAGGTTGGAGATGAGTTTGATCACCAGGTAAGAACTAGTGGAACAAGACAGCTTCCCCGCTCCCGATTTCCCATATCATGCCCTCAGTGCAGGCGCTGCTGACAAAACATTCAGAACTCTGGGGGTCAATCCGCAATGCTGTTCTGAACTGGGGTTGGGGTGGGGTGGGGGAGGGGCAAGGATGAGCACCGTTGAGAGCATCATTTGAAGCAGAACAAACCCTTTTGGTGGGTCGGAGGCAAGTCCCTGAGGACAGGGCAGAGGCATACAGGGAAGAGTCACTCCCAATGCCAAGTCCAGAGGGCCAGAAACGCAGCTGAGATCTGAAGACGAGGGAGGCTGGCTCGGAGCAGGAGCTGGTCAGGAGCACATGGCAGGGGCAGTGGGTGAGGGCAAAGGAGACCGCGGTGAGCAGGTTCTGGGTGCAGCTGTAGACAGGGTGGCCCTAAAAGTGCAAATGCCCTCCCCAGACCATGAGCAGAAATCTCTGGGTGTGGGACCCTGAAGTCTGTTTTTTGGACACGCTCCCTGGTGATGCTGCGTGGCTAATCCAGGCACCAGCCTCTGGGAACCACCAGTGGAGACGGGGCTCACCCAGGCTGGTGACACCTCGAGCCTCTCTTCCCAGGGGTCCTTAGCTTTTCCAGCGCCTATCCCACTTGCCCTCCTCCACTGTCACCCAACCCTCCCCCGATGGTTCTTCATGGGACAGGCAAGGGGCCTCTGGAGAGCTGGCAGCTCCATTTATGGAAAAGGAAATGGCTGCCCACGGCTTCCCACCAGCCTGAGTCATTCTACTGAGAATGGCTCATCTGTCTGATTTTGGAGTAAGAACCCCTCCCTCATCAGAGTAGATCCTGCAGTCGGGCCCATGCATCAGTCCAAAGAGAACACGATTCAAAAGAAAACCAGGCTCCTCATTCTAATACTCCCTCAGTCTTCCTGGGCGGTGGGAGCTCACGGACACCATGCTAGGCTGTCCCCGAACCTGAGGCCTAGGACTGATCCTAATCCTAGATAAGGGGTTTGGAAGGAGCCCTGGACCACTGTCAGTGTCTCTGCATCATAGAAAGTTTGCTCTGACCTCTTACCAGGTAAGGAGTCGACTGCATTGGTCCTGTAATTGAGGCACCGTCCAGCTCTCCATGTCGACAATTGGTTCTGCCAAGTTCTTACTCTTAATGGCCCGCATACCATTTGGACTCCTCCAAAATGTGCTCTTAGCATCCCTTTCCTCTCTAGGCTCCAAGCAGCAGCCATCCTCACAGGTACAGAGGTGTTAATTGATAGATTAATGTCCTGTGAATTAGCCCTGCTAAATGGTTCGGATGGTACACGTGTCGGCCACAAGCCTGGGACCACTAAGAGTTTGGCTGTCACTTTGGTGGGCATCAGAAATCCACGTGGCATTCCAACTTCCTTCCTGGTCCGTTCTGGCCATGCCAAGTGGGCACAAGTAGAGTCTTCTCTAGCCAGATGTCACCTTCCATGAAGATGGATGGTGGTTGCGTGCACTACCCAAAGGACCCTGGGAAGCATCTCAGAAGTTGGCACCAGCATCATCAAGGTCATTGTCTTCAGAGACGTATTAGTCTTCGTATTGTCCCTGTAACAAATTACCACAAACTCAGTGGTTTGAAGCAACACAAATTTATTCTCTTACAAGTTCTGGAGGTCAGAAGTTTGAAATGAGTCTTATGGGACTAAAACTAAAGTGTAGGCTGGGCTGGTTCCTTCCGGAGGCTCCAGGGGAGAATCTGTGGGGGTTTTTTGTTTGTTTTTACCTTTTCCAGCTCCTGGAAGCCACTTGCATTCCTTGGCTAAATGCCCCTCCCTCCGTCTTCAGTGCCAGCGGGGTAGCATCTTCCCTGATGGCGCTGCTTCCCACAGCTCCCATCATCACATGGGCTTCTTCTCACTCCCACTTCCCCTGCCTCCATCTCACAGGGGTCCTTGTGATCACCTCAGGCCCTCTGGACAATCCAGGATAACACCCTCATCTCACGATCCTTTACTTAATACCCTCTGCAGAGTCCCCCTTCCCCTATAAGTAACATTTACAGGGGCTGGGGATTAGGACAAGGACATCTGGGGGGTCAGTATTCAGCCTCACACAACAGGCCCCAAGCCATTTGCTGAATACTCACCACTGGAGCCCCTGTGCTGAGTACTTTTACACACATTAACTCATTGTGTTCCCCCAACACCCCTGTGAGGCAGGAGATGGTGTCTCCCCCACTTTACACAGAAGAAAATGGATACCCAAAGAGGTTAGCAAACTAACTCAAGGACGCTAGAATCTGAACCCAGCCCTTCGTGATAACAGGACTGTGCTCTGAAACTGCATAATCCTGCCTCTCTCTGTGCTACTCTCCTCTCCTTCAAAGCTGTAGGCTCTCTGATGATCGCATTTCAAGTCGTCTCCTCCTCTACCACCCCGCCTCCTTTCCCCACTTGCAGGGAATGAAGCCAAACTTCAACCCACAACAGGCAAAGGAGTCAGCAAAGGAGACCCTAAGCCTTCTCGTCCAAGTCCCGCTCCTTGTGAGGTGCCCACCTGGCCCGCGAAGCTGCACCTCTGCTCCTGGACCAGCCTTCTCTCTCATGGAGGAAAGTTAGACCATCTGCTCTCTCCCAGGGTTCCTTCAAAGAGGACGGGGAGCAGAAATGTGCAGGCCAGTCCCTCGCAGACGGTATGGGGAGGCCGACCTCACTGGCTTTGTCTTATCTCTGGGACTGCAGTCACCTCACTCTCCCCTGCAGCGTGGGCTGGGGAGCTATTTCTGTCTCTGGATCAGATACGGAACCATGATTTATTGATTGTAATAAACATTGCTTAACCGTGCACGTTAGCCACACGGCTCACTCACCATTTAAATAAATCCCAGCCCCAGGGGCTGGGTAATACGGAGTGCCAAGTTAGAGGGGAGCTGGGATTCTGGGCACGGGGAGCCACTGGGGTGAATGGACATGCACAATGACAGCCAGAGAATGAAGGCTCACCTGCCCCCAACCCACTGTCCCATTGGTTATTCCTTAAGAGGGTCTTCCTGAGGTGCCGCCGTGGCCAGAGGCTGCCCGAGCCCATTGCAAACCCCAGTGTTCTCCTCGCCCCAATCTGGCATCTCCTGGCATTTTAATTTTTTTTGGAAAGCCATAGTCTTTGTCATATTTCCTTTCCTGCTCTGGGAAAATGCAGCTGCCTCTGAGATGAAACACCAGCTCCTGTTTGCACTAAAGGATTTCCAAGTAGGTCAGGCAGCCATACACCAGAAGCGGGTTTTGAGGAGTAACATCTGGGGGAAAACTAGAGGTGTGACCCCACAAGCAAGGGTTTTCCTTTGTGCAGATGATAGAGTAGGAAGCAGGAAATCCTAAACTGCAAGGGTGGGGTATCTTTCTGCATGCTCAGCACTCAGCCCGATGTGTTACCCAAGGTAGGTGCTCGCTAAATCACGGTTGATGGCATTGTAGCCTTGGCAGTCAAGGTCATAGAAGGAGCGGTGAGGATGATGAATGGAGATCCCTGAGAGCAGGCACTGGTTTTGTTCACTGCTGTATTCCCAGTGGCTACAAGGGCACCTAGCACAAATAGGGACTCCAAAAATATTTGCTAAATGAACGAATGAATGAATGAGGTGATGCAGGTGGTGGGGTGGTAAGGGCAGGCGTGGTGTGAGTGATACGGACAAGACATCTATGAAAATGATGTAATGAGGGTGGCGATGGGCATAGCAATAGCTGGAATGATGTTGATGGTGGAGTGTGATGGTGGTGTTGGTGGCAGTAATGTTGAGTTGGCTTGTTCAGATTACAATAGATGTAGACATGTAGATAAGCTTGGGGGTCCTCAGGGGATGGGAATCCGTCCCAGCTACTGCTGGACCAGGACTCGGGTAAAATGGGAGTTTTTTTCAAGAGCTGATGCCTGACACACTATCCTTGATCCCTGCTCTTGAGTCAAGGCTTCCATCATCTCCTGGCTTCAGCACCCAGCCTTTTCTCCACATTTTTTAGCCATGTCTGTTCCTCTCCATTCCTCAAGTCCCTCTCTCTCTCTCTCTCTCTCTCACACACACACACACACACACATTTGTGGGAGGCAGAGGCACTCAAAACTGGATGGTTCAAAAAAAGGGTCTGTGTACTGCAGTTTCTCACCTTCTCAAAGGAGAGGGTAGGGTGGTATTCCCAGAGCCTCTCTGGGGTCTGGCAGGTCTGTTTCAAATTCTGACGCCGGGCAAGTTGCTTAAATCTCCTGACTCTGTTTCTATATCTGTGAAATGGGCATGATAATAACAGCACCAGCCTCAAAAGATCATTGTGTCAATGAGGTCAGGCAAGGGAGTACTTGGTGTGGTGCCTGGCATGCAGGACTTTCTCGAATACTACAAGCCTATTAGTATTCCCAGGCTGGGGCTGAGCCCTGACCTCAGGCCACTCCACAGGCTTCCCACCAGCCTGTAGGTGGCCTTTGTTCAGGCCTTGATCCTGGACCAAGTCAGCCATGACCATGTGTGGGACCATGTGTTGCAAAGCTCAGAGCCCCACATAAGTGGAACCACCTGAGCCAGGTGCAGGACAGGCACCCTGTGGGCAGTTGGTATCAATGTGAGGGAGGTGTCTGATTCTGAGGGGCAGGTATGGAAGGGGGAGCTGTAGCTTTGAGGTCCCACACTAGACTGATGATGATGGGGAGGAGGAAGAGGATGATAAAAATAAGTTAAAAAGTAGTAATATCTGGTACTTACGGAGCCTGACTCTGTGCCAGGTGCCCATGCTAAGTCCTTTCCTTGGATTAGCTCACTGAATCCTCATGTTAATCCAGAGGGATGGATATTATTATTATTATACCTATTTGCAAAGGAGAAAACTGAGGCTTGGAGAGGTGAGCAAGGGCCCTCAGGAGGACAACAGAATAAGGTGGAGAAGGGGCTCTTGCTTAAGGCTCAAAGGCATTCCTTCAGGCTCAGCCGCCATGCCCTCTGTTTCCAAGCAGGGCAGCCATCCCAGAGGCCAGGCTGGAGGACAGAGAGCTCCAGGCTTCCAGGCTCTTCCGCCCCCTCTAGCCTCAGAAACTCTATGCTGCAAAATGGGGAAATTGATCCATTTTGCAGGGTCGACACGAAATGGGATCAAGTCTATGTACACACCTGGCACATACTAAAATGCTCAGTGAGAAACCCCTTCTGCTCCACTGAAGGTACCCTGCCCGCACTTCTCAGAGTACAGATGGGAAAACCATGGTCCATGCAGGAAAAGCATTTCCCTGAGGCCGTGGAGCAAGTTGGCTTGGCCCAAGTCCTCTGACCACCCTGCTCCGGCCCAATATGTTGTTCCTACTTCTATCCAATGCAACAAGCTTTGATTTCTTCCCTGCTATGTCCAGAACTGCCCCCCATTCTTCTGAGGAGGTAAAGAAGCATGGCCACGTTGCTGCTCTTGACACCTGAGGCTGGACTTGCACAAAGATGCTAACAGCACCAGGCAGCCTGGACACAAGTCTGAGGTTGAGCAGGCCTGACCGTGCCAGTGGTCAGTAAGCTAGGACACAGAGGAGGGGTCATGCAAACGTGGCAGTGGGGGTTCCTGAAGAGGTCTTCAGCTGGACTCTGCCTGCGGCTGCTTGTCCAGGAAAGGAGTGAGCTGCAGATGTCCTGGGTGTGTCCCACCAGAGCCTGGGAGGGAGGAGAGGAGAGGAGAGACACGAAGGGTTGAGCAGGTGTTAGCCCAAGGCCCAAGACCTCAGTCTGGGCCCCTACAGATGGGCCCTTAGTAGGGAATGTCAGAGGAAGCAGGGTTCAGGGGAGGCCAGAATTGACCTGGAAAGCTTTCTGGGCTGTAAAGGATAAATAGAGTTGGATAGAACAGGATTCCAAGGTAACGGTAACAGCTAGAGCAAAATCAGAGGCAGGAATGAACAAAGCACTGGCGAGGGAGAGGCGCTGAGAGAGCAAACAAAGCAAGATGTGACAACCTGCAGGGAGTAGAATGGGCTCGGTGCTGTCCAAGGTGCTGAAAACAGCAGTGAAAGAAGTGACCAAGACCCCTCCTCATGGAGTTGATTTTCTAGATGGGATAGGGCAGTCTGTGTAAAGAAAGACTATGCACAATTCGATAAATAATAGAACCTCCGTGAAGAGGGTGGAAAGGCACAAGCTGAAAGTGAAAGTCCAGAGAAAGACAAGAGTGTCATCTCACTCAGTCATCTCCTGCCCCTAGGGGGCAGGTACTGTGATTGCTACCTCCGCTTTACAGGTGAGGAAATTGAGGCTCAGATAGTTTAAATAATTAATTGCTCACTGCCTCTTACAGAAGGGTTCAAAAACAGGTGGCGGGAGGCCACAGAGTCCAGGCTCTTAGCACCCACCAGCCCATCTCGTCTTAGGTTGAGTTTTCCCAAAAGGAGACCCTGAGACAAGTGGGTCCTGGACACACTAGTAGGAGCAAGGGGCAGGGAGGTAGGGAAAGGAAGAGAAGGAAGCCAGCTACGAGGGTTATGGAGCAGACCTCTGCTGGGGCAATCAGGGCTACAGCCCACTGGGGCACAGTGAGCGAGAGTAGACAACAGACCGATGAAGTTACTCCAACTGAAGGGTGAGAGGGACCTGGGGTGTTTGTGCACCACCTGCCTTCAGTCTTTTGTTGAGGGCTGCTCCCACCTCCAGCCTGCCCCTGTGGCGGGTGAGTGGGCGCTGGCGTCCAGAGGGTCCCCTCCAGTATATGCTGGCTGGTGGAAGCTGCGGGCTTGGCTCACACAAGAAAGGTGAGCACCAAGGAGAGATTGAAAGGGCGCCAACAGCATTGGCCATCTCAAATAAACTGTGCGTTTCCAGGCACAGTGAGAAGATGATTTCTGGAGGAAGGATGATCAACAAGGAACCACATAGCTGAGGACCACAAGTGTCAAGCCAGGGAATTTTAACTTTAACTGTATCGTACGTGTGGAGCCACACAGAGGTATGGAAGGGAGAAAGAGGAGAATGAAAGCAACCACCAACAAATAAGCACCTGCTATGAACAAAGGGCTTTCCATGAATCAGGTCAATTAAAGTTTGTACCAGCTCTGTGAGAAAAAGACCTCCTCTTAGCCAAACAAACTGAGACTCGGCTCTGGACTTTTTTCCAAAGTCACACAGCTCCCCATTGTAGCGTTTGGATTTGAACCCTGGGCTCTCTGAGCTTTTCCGCTTTCTACCACATCAGGGCCCCAAGTTAAGGAAACTGAGTCCTGGAGAGGCCTGGGAGCAAAGCCAGCACCTCGCTGACTTAGCACCCACATTCCCTTCACACTGTGAATGTCAGCTACCTAAATAGCTTCAGTTATTTGGCTAAATTAATCCTCGGAGGAACTGCATAAATATAACTGGGAAGGCACACACATACACACGGAGACGTATATATATTTAACACATACGAGGGGTGCATCGCCGCGTGCTGATAAACAGCATGATGACAAGCAAAGAGAATATATAAATACAAAAAATTATAACCGGGGCTGTGTGCAGGGTGCCAACAACGCAGGGGGCACATGAGGGCGCCTCCAGGGAAGGGCTACCAGGGGTCAGTGAAGGATTTTGGGGGCCCATGAAGGAGAAAAAAGGCAAAGCTGCCTCAGGCATGTAACCCCACGGCCAGACACATCCATTCTCTGAACTGGTGGGCCCGGCCCCCGCCGTTGCCTTCACCGTGTGACTTTAGGCAAGCCACACCACCTCTCTGTGCCTCAGTTTTCTCATCTGTTAAATGGAAGTAATAATACATTTGTAGAGATGAAATGAAATAGCATGCATAAAGCACCCAGAATTTTCCAAATAAATTGACAGTAAAGAAATGCCAAAAGTGGGGCCCAGTCAGGGTTGCTAGGAGGTTGGATTGTAGTGACAAGACCCACAGGCTTCAAAGCACTTCCCACCCATCTTTTCAATCCCTCCATCAAGAATTAAAGGGACCAATGGGCATTGTCCCAGAGGGTAAGGGCCCTACCCCAAAAAGGAACTCATAGCAGCTACAGTTAGTGAGTCTGTTACCTGCTAGTCCAGGACTAACAAACTTAAATACATTGTCCTATTTAATCCTTACAACAATGGCATGAGGACTTTGCTATGTTTACTCCCATTTTCAAGGTGAGCCTTTCTAAGGCCCCAAGAGGTGATGTGACTTGTCCAAGGCCACACAGCTAGTGTTATGGGTTGGCTTACATCTCTCAACAAATCACATGCTGAACTTCTAAACCCTAGTGCCTCAGAATGTGATTTTATTTGGAAATAGGGCCATTGCAGGTGGAATTCATTAAGATGAGGTCACATGAAGTAGTGTGGGCCCCCTAATCCATGATGATGTGTCCTTACGAAAAGGAGAAATTTGGACACAGAGACAGGCACACACACAGAGCGGACATCATGTAAAGATGAAGACGGTGATCCGAGTGATGCCTCTGTGAGCCAAGGAATGCGAAAGATGGCCGGCAAACAACCAAAAGTGAGGAGAGAGACCTGCGCCAGATTCTTTCATCTCAGGAGGCACCAAGACCTTAATCTCAACCTCTAGCCTCCAGAACTGTGAGACAATAAATGTCTGCTCGCTAAGCCCCTCAGTTTGTGCTACTGTGTCATGGCGGCCCTGCTGCTTGGAAATGCAGAGCTAGGATCTGAACCCAAATCCCTCTGAGTTCAGTGCCTGCCACTTCTCAATGCACGAGACATCCCTTTCACCAGACCCAGCCTGCCCAAGTGAGAGGATCTAGAGAGAGGATTTGCGGAGCGAACGCTCGGAGGAGGCAGGGCCTAAAAGGAAGGCGGCTGTTGCAGGAAAGAGCTCTCTAAATGCCAGTCCTGGCTTGGCCTGGCTTTCTAATGAGAGAGTAAAGCTGACCCAGGTGGGTTCCAGGGGGCGAGGGCACAGGAGGGCAGAATCTCTGCTGGCAGGGGAGAAAGAGAGCCTGTGCTGGCTGAGAAAAGCCCATTTTGCCCACTGAGCCTTAAGCCCCTTAAAAATCTCCCCACGGCAGGAGGTCAGCTGTAAGAGCAAGGGCCGGCTGAGCCTGACCCAATCCCTCTGCCTTGGCAGCTGTGGGAGCTGAGCTGGGCTGGGTGCAGGAGTGGAGAGGGACCGGGTTGAGTGAACAGGAACCAGGAGCTGCACTGCCCAGGAGTTGCCATGGTAACCATGATCTTCCAAGTGCCAGCCAAAGGCGCTGAGATCTGAGGGGATTTGGTGAGGACAAGGGTGCATGTGCAGGGGGCTGGGACAGGCCCCGACAGGCCAGCGTCTCCCAAGAGCCAAATATGTGCCAGACACTGTGCCAGGCGCTCTCCTGAATTTCTTGTTTAAAACCCAGCCTTTTGAATGGGATATTTTTATCTCTCTTTTACAGACGAAGAAACTGAAACCAGTAGAAGGGGAAAGCTTTGAGTCCGGCCACACAGCTGGTGAAAGAGTGAGCCAGTGCTGGAACTTGTACTTTTGGAAATTTCCACTGCATCAGGCCACCTCCGGGACTCAGCAAGGGTTTACTTTGAGGACCAAGGAAAGAACATTGGCGTTTTCAGCCTGGCTTCAGGATGATAGGGACCCAGGAGTCAACAAGCCCCTTCCGAATATTGGAGTAAACACCCAAGTTTACTCAATGGCAGAACTCCTTGGCTCCCAGGGTTGCTAGCTAAAACCCTGGATTGCCTCCATCAGCCAAATTAGTCTGACGGATGAGGATAGAGATGTGGTCTAAACAAAGCCCTCAGCATTTCACATAGGCCAAGCTGGGGCTACGCAGTGTGTGCCAGGGTAAACCAGGGGGTGACTGTGAAACGGGCACTGCAGGAGTGAGACCCATCCTGGCCGACTCCACTTTCTGCTGCAGGTGGTGACCGGAGGCAGCAAATGAGGAGGCTGGAGGCTGAGAGCCAGCCCGGCTCTGAGGTAAGGCCTCCTGTATGTGCAGGACCCTGCCGCACAGATGAGGAAAGTGAGGCACAGCCAACTTCCCCTTTCAAGTAGAACAGACCACAGTGCTTTTTATACAGTGAGGAGAGGCATGAACTCCATGGGCCCCTTCCGCCTCTGATGTTCTGTCTGCAAGAGCCAAGCAGCTGAAGTAGACAGAAAGGATTAGACTCACTCTTGTGGCTCCCACAAGGTGAACTAGGACCTATGATTAGAAGTCACAGAATTGTCAGTTTGGTTTCCACTGAAGGAAATCCATGGGAGAGTCAGACTTCTCAGCCATGGGCTTGCTCTTCAGGTACTGAGTTCCCTGTCTTTGGAGGCATTTAAGTGAGACTGAAAGAGGTATGCCCTGCCAGTCATTTCCAACTCTGTGCCCAACCAGTAGGATGCCTTATCATTCTCTGATGATGGATTTTCTTCCCAAATATGATGAGATCTGGAGCCAGAGGCTGAGAGAAGTCAACAGACCTCTTACAGGACCTCACCAATGTTCACTTGTAGCCACTACTCTAACCCCCTATGGCTCCAATACCCAATCAGATGGGAGAAGGTGGCCTGTGGCACCCTCGAGAAGCACTTGACCACGTCATGTTGACCCATTGTAAGCGCCAGGAAGGCAGATACACTGGACCTGCTTATAGTGCCTCTTTGGAGCAGATGAAGACCATCCCCCAAACATCATGTCTTGTGTTATAAAAACAATCTAATAATTAATGCACGAGTTGCTTTGTTTTATGGGCGCGTCTTTTCGTGCCACTCTAAGACCGCACACACTGAGTGATCCTGAGAGAGGATAAGAGGAAGTTTACATCCTGAAGACACAGGTAAGCTTGATGCTTATGGTGACCGGACAATGGTGGTGAGATCCGCAGAGGGCAGCAGGTTCCTGGGGGAGTGCACGGGTGCCCAGCGTGGTCTGAGCTGGTCAGGAAGCGTCCAGGGGAGCTGATTCCAGATGGGTGGAATGATGGTAATGATGCGGTTTTAGGAGGTGAGGAAGAGGACAGACCCTGGAAGCTGGCTCGAGAAGCTTACCTCTGCCCCTAGCTGGCTCTGTTCTCCTGGGCAAGTGACGAATGCTCTGAGCTGCACTTTCCTCACCTGTAAAACGGGATAATAAATAGCCCTTACCTCATACGGTCATCAATGATAGTATTCATTGGGTGCTTCTAATAAAGACGGTGCACAAGTATGATTTCTTTGTTTCTCGTGGTAAGCGAAAGGTGGGTATTAGTTTTATCCCCATTTCATCAATGCAGCCGTGAGTGTCAGTCACCTGGCGAAGGTCAGGAGCTGGACGGAGTGCAGGGGCTGGGATTCAGATCCAGGCACTTGGAGTCTGTGTTCCTAGGCCCTCTGACCCCAGTGTCTAAGAGGCTAACATGAGAGCATACACTGGAATCCACCCCAGAGGGCCTGAACTTAGCCTTTCTTCCTCTTCCTCTTTACTTTCATCATTCACACCTCTGAAGTCTCATCCTTCTCCTTATTATCATTAGCATCATTATAATTAATAAACATGCCCGCTAATCCAGTGGGCAGAAGAGCATGGCCAGCCCTTTCTTCTACGGATGAATTATCACAGGGTGTAAGCATCAGGTACAGTGCATGGCACACAGTCAGTACTAGTACATTTGCATTGAATGAATAAATGAAGTAACGAATGAATGAGAGAATGACTTATGGTCCCCATAGGGGAGCCTAGGAAGATTTGCTGGAGGACAGAAAGCTCAGAGCATCCTCAGAGCCTCCTCCCTGCCTCTGTGGGCTTCAAGGGGCATGCCCCTTAGGAACACCAAACCCCTCTGCTCTCTTGGGGGAGTGATGTCTGTTCCCTGAGCCACACTTGCCTCACTTGTCAATGGGTTCATACTTAGTGCCTAATTCATATGGTTACCGTAATAATATTTATTGTATGCTTTCAATAAATATTGTAGACAAGTGTGATCTCTTTATTCCTGGGCAAAAAAATGGCACCACCAGGGCTCCTCTGCTTTGTTCTTCTCACCGGGGCAGCCACCAAAATCCAGGGCCCCTGGGCAGAGACCCTTCACCAGCTGGCTCGGCGACAGAAACACCATCTCCAGGTCCAAATTCTCTTGTCGTTGTCAGAGAGCAGAACAAATCCCACAGGGGTATTGATCGAAGCCATTACGGATTCGCGGAGACAACACGCAGGCTGGGGACGGGAGTCAGCTGCCACCGTCTATTTCCATAAGGTAATAATAACACGCGCCTTCGCTTTATGAAGTAGAATTTGTTACGGCTGATGAGCCGTAAAAATTGCCGGATGGGGAAAAAAAAGGAAAGGGAAAAAAAACTATAAATAAATTTGTAATTTTAACAGGGATTACCATGTAATTGAGAGGGGAAGACAGCTAATGACAGAGGCAGAGGCCAGCTCAGCCGGGAGGGTCTTGACTCCAGGGCAAAGCTGAGAGCAGATGCTGAAGCAGAATCATTCCTGGGAGGCTCCGGAAGGAAAAGGTAACAGGTATGAAGCCCAGGGAGCAGACCCAAGGAGAAGGGGGAGAGAATTCATCTGGAAATCACCTATTGAGAGCCCACTATGCACCTGGCAGGAGAGGGAGGACTCGATGGGAGTTGCCCCTGTTGGCCATCAGTAGGGCGCCATGATGGAATTTAAGCAAGAGGATCAGGTGATCAGCTTGTTCCTCGAGGAAGCTCGCTCTGGCCGTAACATGCGAAATGATTGGAAGGGACAAGAGTGAGCACAGGGAGGTGTCACTGCCTTGCCTCAGGTCTGAACAAGTGGTGGCCTGAGTTAACACAGAGTAAAAGGAGACAGAAGGGACCCTGTCCCGAGGTACGAAGACGTGGAGGATAGAGGGACTGGTAGTGAACAAGTGTGATAATGTAGACAAAGTCAAGTGTGATGGCCAAGGTTCCTGGCGTTAGCAACCTGTGTGGGGAATGGTGCCCTCCCTAAGATGGTGGGATGTTTAGCTCAATCTTTGCCAGATGACATTGGGGAGGCTACAGATATCCCAGTGGAGATGCCCAGTGGACAGCTAGTCAGGAGAGGGATCTGAGCTGGAATAGAGATGGTAAAGTTGCCAAGAGGAAAATGATCATTGAAGCCGAGGGTGGAGGAGGGGGTGAGAGAGCCCAGGAAGAGTGAAGGGAGGAAAGAGAGAGGCTGTCCAAGACCAACGTGGAGGTGCTTTCGATGTTTAAGGAGCTGGCAGAGGAAAGAGGCTAATGGAAGAGAATGAGGAGAGGGGGGCAAGAGAAATAAAAGGGGTGTGGTGTCAGGATGGCTAAGGTTTGCTATGGGCTGGACCCCTTATGTCCAGAGGTGGGTGTCTGCAGGACACTTAGCCAGGCCATGGCTGCTGTCAGTGGACAGTGCTGGGGTTATTCTTCTTGATTGGAAAAGTCATCAGCATCTTGAAAAATGGACCCCCAAATCCCAGCCCCATCCATTTTACACAATGTTGGAGGGAATGGGGTCTTTGGAGGTTTGACTCAAGGCTCTTCCACTTAGTGGCTCAAAACCTTGGATGGGTAGGGTGACGTTTTGGAGTCTCCGCATTCTCTTCTGTAAAACCCAACCCTTTAAGACAGTTGTGAGGTCTAGATGACATGGGCTGAAGGAGCTTGCCTGGTGTTCTGCAGATGCTCAACAAATTTCAATTTGGTTTCATCCAAAACCCTGAGCTACCTGGCCCAGGACTATGTGACCTTAAAAGTAGCATAAAGCGAAATCATCTTTGAAATGGGCAGAGTGTGGAGGGTGCTAAAGAGAGAGTGGGATGCTGGGGTGCAGTCTGAGTAGTCATGGGAGCTCCCTAGAAGAGGTGATTTTCTGGTAGTTTCCAGGAATGATGGAGAGTGGCTCAAAGGGCTAAAAGGAGGTGACTGTTCCAAGGTGAGCCTGAGGTCTCTAGGAGGCAGATGAGCAAGTAGAGAGGAGGATGCTCTGGCTCGACCAAGACTTCAGTCCTAGGAGAATGTGAGGACCAGCTGAAGGGAGCATGCACAGCCAGGTGGCCCCGAGTCAGCTGTGGAGAGCATCTACCACCCAAGATCTCAAGTCCATCTGGGGGATGAGAAAGAGAATCCTGTCTCCTGTCTTCCGGTAGGAAGGCTGCATTTTTCATTCCTGTTTACACTTTGGCGTTATAAAATTGTGCTTCTTCCCTTCTCCCCAAAGCCCATGTTGCCTATACACCACCATCTCAATATACAAAGATAAAATGGAAATCTCAATTTCCTAAGCTTCAGGATCCAAACAAAGCAGAGGAGGGAGGGCCGGGCTGGCAGGAGGTGGACTTGGACAAAATCTAGACCATGCCAGCTCCGCTCTCTGGCCATGATCAATATGTTCTCCAAAGTGCCTTTTAAATTACTGTCGGAGGCAATGTGCCATATTTATGTATATACATGCTTAGAGGTGACACGAGGGAGAAATGCAATTTCTATTATGAAATCATAATGTACATTTATCTTCAGGAATAACACATCAAAATGTTGGAGTGAGAAAAGTTGAAAAGCAATCTGTCTATAAATAAAGACCGCAGACATCCTGACATTTTACGATGTGGGGGATTTTAGCAAGAATGTCTCCTTTGGACACATCGCCCAAGGGAGCGTGTTCAAACTCCAACTTCCCGGAAGACGGCGTGTGGAAGTCAAGGAGCCTCCTTGCTCGTGTGGAAAGTGCAGGAAGTAGACTGTGCTTGTGTGTCGTGAGGATGGGGTTGGGCTGGGGCCAGGGGGACATGCCAATCCACGATAAGCTCAGTTCTTACCCTGGCAGGAGTATCTCGCGAGGATGCTCAGAATAAGGAGTATGCAGATTCCACGTTATTGTGGTACACGCCTTCTGACAGGGAATTGCCAAGTAGTCTGACGATGCAGGCAAATTCAGAGGAAGCCTCGGGTCTCTCAGGGATGCCCCTCCCTGGCTATGTCGTGTCAAACTGGCTCCATGACCTCTAGATTGCACCCTTGGCCAGGGGCTGCAGAGTCCAGAGGTCCCGTGATCTTGACCTTCTTGACTCATGGCCAGGTAGCAACTTCTGCAAGAACAACAGGCAAATCTAAATGCTGAGACGAGGAGTGGTGTTAGGGGGGTAACTGGGGACTGAGAGAGGATGCTGTCATCCTTGTTCCTGACCCCGAATACGGCAGCATAGGCAGCATATGCTGCTCATGCTGATTTTCCTGTCATTCATTCAGTCCTTTATTCATTCACCTGCTTACTTGCTCATTCGCTTTGCTGCCTTGTCAGAGCATCTTCCAAGTGCTGCACAGAGCTGAGGATGCAAGGTGAATACGACACCCTCCCTGCCCGCGGGGACCTCACAGTACTCCGGGCAGACGTGTAATTGGCAATTACCAGGAAGAGAGAGATGTTAAAGGTGCTGTGGGGCCTCAAAGGGGAGGGCGCATGTCTGACTCAGCCTAGGGAATCAGGCAAGGCTTCCTGAAGAACCATCTGGAAGGATGAGCAGAAAACGGCCAGGTGGGAGAAGAGGAGATTCCAGGTAGAGGGAATAGTAGAAGGTCCCAAAATGCAAAATGGGTCCTGGCTAAATGCAAGGAATTCCCAGGCCTGGAGAAATGAGTTCATGTTTACGCTGCGTTGGCTTAGATAACAGGTCTGTATGAGGCCATCTAGCTTCTTCGAAGGCGCATAGACTTTGGAGTCAGACCCAAGTTGAAAACCAGCCCCGTTGCCCGTTAGCAGGATGAGCCTGAGCAAATGTCGGAGTCTGCGTTTTCCCCTGCGGTACAAGGAAGCTGGTAAATGGTCCCTTCCCAGAAGTGAAATGGTTACCTGTTGTGAGGGTGAATGAGAGGTTTGTAAACCTCCACGCTGGTGTCTAGCACAGAGGAGGGGCTCAGGAGAGCGTCCTGTAATGATCAGTAGTAAGTAGTAGGACCGTTATTGCTACGAACCACTACAGCCCCTGAGGAGGGAGGGAGGGGTGGTAACAGGACTGGGATGGAGATCAGGGGGCCCTGCCCCTCTCTGGGTCCCAGTTGCTCCATCTGCAAAGTCTGGGGTTGCATTTGCTAGGCTCAGAGCCCCTGTGCCTGTTGTCCCTCGTCCTCACATTCCCATACTCCCCTGAGGAGTCCCAACAGCCCAGCCACGGAACCAGGCTGGCAGCAATGCCACCGATCGCCAGGTGCTCTCCCATCGGCCTTGCCAACCCTTGGTCTCTCCGAAGAGGAGCAGCATGCTGGAGCCAATTATCTCTGGTCCCCAAGTGTCAAGATGGACCCTATGAGGAGAGGGCCCGGCCTCCTGGACCAGTCCGGTGGCCCTCAGGGCTCTGGCACCTTAACCCTTTCCAGCCAAGGCACACCAGCAGCCCTCAGTCTCCTTGGCAAATCTTAACCAGAGTGCTGCCTTCATCACCCCCAGGCCTGTAGGCATTAGCGCCCCATTTAACAGGGAGGTGGCTTGCCCAGTGCTACCCCATGACTTGGGGCACTCAGGACACTGCCATGAATCGATCAGACCCACTCCTGGCCCCTAGCGAGAGCTCTGCAGGCTGTGGGAAGTCACGTCACCCATCCGAGCCTGTCTGGGAGAGGGAGCGAGCGATGGCAGCTGCCTTGTTGGATCTGGCGACGATTACGTGAGACCATTTGTGGGAGGCATGGGGTAACTACTTAATCAACAGAAGCTACTGTCATTATTGTCACTTATATTGGCATTACTATTCCTGTTCTTAAAAGACATCAGCCACCTGCCTGCAAAGACTCTAGTGTCTGGAACCTAGAAGTCCTTTACCTCGCCAGGGTTGGAAAGAAGGAGCTAAGATTGGAAGTGAGGCTGGGGCAGGAGCAAGTCCAGGGCAGCCCGACCACCACGAACAACGGCGGCAGCGAACACTTACTTATGCCTGTGGTTTACTGTGTGCCAGGCCCGGATGTAAGCGCTTCACATTTATCCACTCATTTAGACTTCCCAACAGCCCCGTAGTAGGGACTATCGTTCTCTTTTCCAAGCCCTGAGACCAAGGCTTCTGGGAGCACATGCATGCGTGCATACACGCACAAACACACACACGTGCATGCACGCATGCTCGGGCCCCCCCTTTCCCCTCAGTGTTCCTGAGCTGGGATCAGAGTGAGGCTTCCCCAAGGGAAGCAGCTGAGACAGGACTTAGCACAGAATCTGGGTTCCAGATGGGGCCTCCAGAGGGTCCGGGGAGAGACCACTGCAGTGTCATCTTGAATGGAGAAAGAAAAAATGGGCTTTGACAGCCGGGAGGACAATAGTCCCCCAAACCTGGAGAGAAAGAGCAAAGGAGATTGTCAGCACTGTGGAAAAGTGGAGACGCTGGAAGCTGGCAGACAAAAGCCCGAGGAAGGGGTTGAGAGGGAAGGAGAGAGTCTCAGGGAAGAGATAAGGCTGGGAATGAAAAGGCTGGGGGAAGGAAAGAAAGACGGCGAGTGTCAGGGTTGGGAGCCATGGAGCTGAGCAGAGCTGCTTTGTCTGGGGATGGCGTGGGCATTGAAGAGAGGCAAACGCAGCTCATCTGTCCCCACCCCACAGTGTCATCCTGGCCCCTTGGCCTGGAACCCTCACTTCACAGGGATTCTAAGTGCTCCATCCGAGGTTCCTATAGCTCCCAGAGCCCTGAACATGCAACTGACCCTTACACCTGGACGTCTCTTATCTCATTCCATCCCTAGGTGAGATGAGAATTGCCCTCAGCGAAGAGATGACAAACAGAGACCCCAGGATGTGTAGGCACCGACCTAGGATCCCCCACCTGCGTCTACCTCCCAACTTAGCGTTCCTTCCTCTGTGTGTGTGTGTGTGTGTGTGTGTGTGTGTGTGTGTGTGTGTGTGTTGGAGGGCAGTAGGGCCCCCCTCTCTTCTGGGGACTTGGGCTCACAAGAGCAGCAGTGTGGGGCCCTGGAGGGGGCAGCAGGCCTGAGGCCTGGCTAGGAGTTCCTACTCCCCTTGACCTCAGCTTCTGCATCTGTGCAGTGGGTATCCTAACCCAGGAAACCCGGAGACAGCTGGTGGCTGCAGTGAGAGGTGGGAGTGAATGCACCCCATGCTGTCTTCATCATCATCGTAACCATCACCTCTCTTCAGCATCTCCATCCCCACCCCCAGCCATCTCCAGCCACTCTGCCAGCTTGACCCATGGGTCCACCAGGCTCCCCGCACTCGGTACCTTTGGGGGGGTCCGCTGGGGCTGGGAGCGCCTGCTTCCCTGACCAGTCATGGGAGATGAGCCTCCTCTTCCCTGTTTCCTAGAGATTATTTTTACTGCAGATTTTTGTCCTTCTCTTTATTTATTTATTATTATGGGGATTACTTTACGACCAGAAATTTTGTGGCAGCAGCCAGGCTGGTGTTTATGAGGGCTTTCAGGAAGGTTTATGAGGCTGCGGCCCGGGCCGTTCTTTCTGGCTCCTGCCAGTCCAGGGCAGTGGGAGGCGGGGGCAGGTGTTGCTGTCTGTTTGTGGGTTTCCCCTTCCTCCTCCTTGGGTCCTAGGCTGTCCCTGGGGCAGGGACCCCACCATGACTTGTCTGGGAAGAGAAAACCAAGAGGGATGTGGGTCCCCCACTCACACACAGATGATCCATTTCTTCCCTCCCTCTAGGACAGTTTCTTTATCTGCGAAGTGGGTGTGTTTGGAGTGTCGATCGGGAAAATTGTTGTGCCCTGTTCAGCACAGAACTGGCAG
The DNA here is from genome assembly GCF_001890085.2 of Hipposideros armiger. Classification (NCBI taxonomy): domain Eukaryota; kingdom Metazoa; phylum Chordata; class Mammalia; order Chiroptera; family Hipposideridae; genus Hipposideros; species Hipposideros armiger. The sequence goes on from NW_017731582.1 coordinate 1,137,477, forward strand.
GTAGAATACAAAATAGGTCTGGGTCCCTCTGCTCGCTCCCTCTCCCTCGGAAATACGGGTGGGCACCCAGTCTTACTTCATACTCACAACTTTCTGTGACTCCGTAACAATAACAACCAACGTTTTCTGCATTTAAGTCTTTTTTTTTTTTTTTTGAGCCATCCTGCTACCTGTTGGCAGCTCATCGGCTGCTCAGCTCGGGCTGGACTCGAACCGCTGTTGCTCAGAGCTCAAACTCTTGAGCGAGCTCTTAACCAACTGAGCCATTCGGCCGGCCCCGTCAACCAACGTTTTCTGAATAGTCGCCCAGAGCCAGACGCTTTGCTGAGCCCTGCGCCGTCCTTCATTGCACTTGCCCCTCACGATAACGTCGGGAGGTGAGAATGATCATCATCCCCATTTACAGATGAGAAAACTGAGGCTCAGAGAGGTTCTGGCACTCACCCATGGCTGCCCTGCCAGTAAGAGGTGAGGCAGGGGTCAGCACCTAGGAAGTGTGACTCCAGAAACCCCATTTTCGGATTGGAACCCCATCTAGGAATTATGACAAGAAACAGGAAGTAGAGTCAGGCAGTCAATCTGGTGGGGGGAGTTTCATCCCAACTTATAGTAGGACACCCAGGCCCCACCCCAAGGAAATAGAGGGCGCAGGTGCCCAAGGCTCTGGACACTGAGCTCCAAGGCTGGGCCTCATGGGATGATTCTGCTTGAAGGAGGGTGCCCTGAGTCATGGTGGACACGTGTCCCATTTTGACCAAAGACAACACACTAGCAATGGGGTGATATGAAGGCAGAAGAAAAGACTTCCAAATAAAGTGCGCAGCAGAAGAAATAAAAAGCAAAGATGCTTCTAAATGGCCTCCTCTGGGAGTTTTCTAAGGAAGGCTGACTTCCAGGGGGTCCGTGTGGAGGCAGCGAGGTGTGGGCTGGGGAGGGGCTGGAAGAGATGCCCTCACAGCCTCTTCTGCCTGGGCAGAGAACACAAGCTCCCTGCTGCCAAACAACTGTGAGACAGCAGTGTCCCAGCCTTAGGGCCTGCTCTTCGCCACCCACCCCATGGCCCCTCTCTCCCCTTCTAGCCTCCTGAGCCCTGGAACAGCTATTTAATGGGCAGTGATGCAGCGCTGATCGCGCACGGTCTTGTCTGCCAGCAGGACGGCTCCGGGAGCGGGATGCAGCAATGCAGCTGTGTATCCTGTTAAGAGATATTTAATAAATATGCAAATTGCTGCCTCTACCTCCTCAGGCAGGTAAGGCACGGGTTGAGGTTGGAGTTAAGTATTAAATCTCTGCAAAGCATGGAACGCTCAGCACCGAGGCAGGGACTAGAGCTGGGAAGACTTCCATCTGGCATCTTAGAGCCACTGCTTGGAGGATGGGAGAGAGCAGGAGAGACAGGGGATTTAAGGGTGGGATCTGGGAAAAAGGACTGCAAAGGGCTATTTTACCTAAGGAGGCTGAGCGTGATGTTGGGAGATGGAAAGGCAGTTTATTCATCCATGCAAACACTACCCTACCAGCTATCTACCCTCCCATATAGATCCATCTAGTCATTCACTGTCCATCCATATCCACCAAACTCACCCTCCAAACCATCACTCTACTCACCCAACCTTGTATCCATCCATCCGTTCATCCTTTCACTTCCCCACATCCAAACACCCAACCACATGTCATTGTTCTATCCATCCATGTCCATGTACTAACTCACCTATAAATCCACAATCCATCTACCTACTCACTTAACTATTAAACCATCATCCAACCATATGCCTACCATACATCCATCTACCTTCTTACCTTTACATTAACCATCCATTCACCCACCTATCCATCCATCCATCCATCCATCCTTGTTCTATTTCTTATATGCAAGACCCTGTTCTAGGCACTGAGAATGCAGAAACAAAATTGGACAGGTTCCTTCCCTTGAGGATGCTTCAGCATATTCATGGAGACCAAGTGTGCAAGATGGAACGTGATCGGGGCACACAATGCCTCCTGCTGCTATCTGTGGCTGAGGGGAAGGTCTCATCTAAGATTTCCTTCCTTCTGGGAAGGAAACCAAGAAACTCTTCCTGGACGAGGAAACCTTCAACCGGAATGATGTGCATTGGTTGCTCTGGGCTCTCAGTCCAAAGTTAGCTCAGCTCATAGCACAGGTTTTTCTCGAGCACAGGGCATAGAGAGAGGAGCCAGGCATGACCTCTGCCCCTATGATGTTCCTGGTCTCGTAGGGGAGAGAGCTATAGAAAAAATAAATTCTGTGCCGTAATAGAGAAGCACAAAGCCCTGGAGCAGCAAGGTGGAGAGTGTGACCGTCCTGGGTGTCTGGGGATGGGCATAGGGAGAGCAGGGCAACTTCCAGTTAAGCCTTAACTCACGTGGGACTTATACACGTTACCTGGCGTTTAGGTTGTAGCTTATAGGTGTCTGTCTTCACATTCTGGACTCCAGGCCTGGCTTAATTTTGGGCTGATCACGAGCTGCTGAAATATAAGGGAGAGGCTCTCCGAGATATTCCTGCTTTGTTCATTCACTTTGCAAGTCAGCGATAGCCCACCGAGAAGTTTGGGAAGGGGGCTGGGTTTAGAGTCTGGCAGGCTTTCATTTCAATTCAGGCTCTGCCCTTGACTAAGGATGAGACCTGGAAGCCTCTTTTCTTCCTCTTCTAAATGAGGGGAGTGATGCCTCCCTTGAGGGCAGTGGGACTATGCGCTGAAATGGCCCCATGTGGGAAAAACACACAGTAGGCTCCCAGGCAGTGCTGGTAGGTCGCTGGGCTCTCGGGGGGCAGAGGCTGAGTGTGTTGCTGATCTGTAGGCGGTCTACACCACTCTCCCATCCCCCTCTGCCTGCCTCCACGGAAAAACAGCAGCCCTCTCCTGATGGCGCCTCAGGGGGCCCAACTCATTCACTATTTGATTCACTAATTCACACACCGCTTGCCAGGATGGACAGTTCTCTCTGCCCAGTGACCAGCAGAACACCCTCTTCCCATCCCTTCACCAACCGCAGAAGGTCCTGAAATTTCCTGCAAGAACCCGCCCCCTTCCTCCCTCCTCCCTTCCAAGCTGGAATGGAATTATATGGTTTTTTTTTGGGTTTTGTTTGTTTTTTTTGTTCGTTTTTTTTTGCCATCATCTGCGTCTTCCAGGGAACCATGGGTAATCTCAGATGCAAATGTCCTATGCAAATCCAGCTGCCAGTTAAAATTAGGAGGAAGCCCAAGGCAGATGCGGGTTTCGGGGCTGTAACTGGAATCTCCATAGAGCCTTGATTTCAACGTGCAAGTGACGCTGGCAGCTGGCAAGATGGAGCTCCCAGCCCAGTCCAGGATCTGAGGGTGTGCGTGCGTGTGCGTGCGTGTGCGTGTGCGTGCGTGCGTGTGCGTGTGCGTGCGTGCGTGTGTGTGTGCTGGTAAATCAAGTGTGGGCCACCTACCTAGAAGATTCGCAGCCCTTTTGTCAGGCTTGGATTCCCACTCAGTGGTTCTCAACCAGGGGCAATTTTGTCCCCCAGGGGACATCTGGCAATGTCTGGAGACATTTTGGTTGTCACAACTCGGTGGGCGCTCCTGGCAGCTGGTGGGTATCCAGCCGGATGTTGCTAAGCCTCCCGCGATGCACAGGACGGCCTCCACAGCAAAATGCCAACAGTGCTGAGGCTGAGGAGTCTTGTCCAAATCTCTTCTAAGCCCCTGGGAATTATGGGAATCCCAAACGAAAGGGGAGGAGGGAGACTATTAGTCAGCTGTTCCGTTTCCCATGAAGGGAAAGTTGAGTTCACCACACCCCTCAGCTCACCGCCTGTCATCGTCATGTTCTTACACCGCCTCACTCTTTCTTCGCGCCCTTGGATTTTTCTCCCTGATCCCCCCCTGCCCCCTCCCACCTGCCCCTCCAGCATATATGTTCTGAGCTGTGGATGCTTCCTGTAAAATACATGGTGTTGTTGATCATGCAAATGCGTTTTAATTTACATAAATTGTATTGGGCCATAGATCTCATGCTGTTGCTTAAATTTTTTTACCTAATGCTGTGTTTTTAAGATCTACCTGTGTGGCTGTGCGTAAATCTCATTCGATGCGTCTGATTGTTATGGACGTTTCCAGAGAGAAACCTGTCCCCCTAACAGTGGACGCCCAGATTGACACCCTGGCACCTGAGGTGGTTTCCCTGGGGTCTTCCAGGAGTGGGATGCTGGGGTCGTAGGTATGTGACGCTTCATTTTCCTAAATACCGCCAGGTTTCTTCTAGAACACGGAGCTCTGCACATTGCTGTCAACACCTATCGCTACCCAATTTTCTAATGTTTTCCAATCTGATTGGTATGAAGCAGTATTATATTACTGTTTGAATTTGGGGAAGGAACGTGGAATTTTAAAAAGTATTTTCTAGGACCTAAGACTAAGAAGTCAGCCACCTTAACAGTGAGCTGGGCCTGGGGACCTATTTTCCACCTATGTACTCCTGAGGCAGTTGAGGTCCAGAGAGAGAGTTCTAGGTCCACAAACTCAGCAAGCTATTCATTCCTCAAGTAAATATTGGGGATCATCTCTGAGCCAGCATCCATGTTGAGTGTTCAGGACACAGGGGTCACCCATGTAGACATGTCCCCTTCCCTGTGGGGCCATGGACGTGTGGGGAGAGAGTGTGCCATCACAAAAGTGAAGTGGGGGACAGGGGACAGGGAGTCAGAGACAACTGCCCTAAGGCAGGGACACAGGGATGGCAGGAGTTACCCAGGCAACAGGGGAGCAAGTTCCCAGGCTCCCCAGGGCGTTGGTCTCCCATCTGTGGAGGAGATGACACACACGGGCCCAGCCCAGAGCAGGCAGTTAAGAAATGTGAGATGAACACCATGACTGGGCTCTGGGGCAGGTGCTGAAAGAGGAAGATGAGGAATCACAAGTCCTGCTTTAAACAGGTGAGGGACAAACAGGACCTCCCGTTCCTGGAAGCCGTGTGCAAGGTGAGGACAAAATGGGAACCCAGAGAGAGGGAGATGGGGAAGGATGGGAAGGCAGGGGTTTCAGTGGAAGCGAGATGATGTCAGAGGGATCAGGGCAGCCAGAGAATTGAGGCTGGATTGAGGGGGACAAGCCTGGAGGCCACCTCAGAGGCAGCAGCAGTGAGATTTGGGAAGCACCGCAGGCGCCTCTCGCACCTAAGAGGCCCCTCCACGGAAGCTTGGGGGTGGGGTTATAATTGCCAGGCTTGGTGGTTGAGAAGTTAAGGCTGAAGAGGTCTTCTCCCGGGCCTGTGGTTTTCATGTTTATGTGGGTCCTTCTTCTCCCATTTTACCTGGAATTTCCTGGGGACAAGGGCTAGAGCTGCCTCCTTCATGTGGAGCTTGCTGAAGTTAGGGGCCTCACCTTCTCCATCAGACTGGGAGCTCCCACAGGCAGTTTTCCTCCCCTCCTGGACTTGCAGACTGAGGGATATCTACCACTGTGCCAGCAGGGCATCGTGGCCCCAGTGCCCTGGCTGCGTGTCTGCACGTGGGGTGACGTCCCCATCCAAGCAGCCTTATAGGAAGGGGCTGATGGAGGCCAACTCCTGCACCCCCTCCACCCCAACTTGCACACCTGCACTTGTATTCCACAAATACCTGTGAACACAGAACCTCAACAACTCCCCGTCTTGATCTTTTCCCTGGGTACAAAGATGCCCTCGGAAGTCTTGGGGTGCACAGAACATTCTTTTCCCCTCCCTGTTTTGAGAGGGAGCCTCCAATGACCTGGCCTCTGAGAGACCAAACCCCCTTTTAGAGTCTCCATGGGGACTGCCTCCTGCTGGGGCCTGTGCACATCTCGCCCCCCACCCCCCATAGGGACCCCGCCTCCCCTCAGAGCAGCCCAGGTCCAGCGCTCCAGCCTTCCTCTTCTGCCCAAGGAGGGGGCTCTCCCTGCAGAAGCACAGTCTCCCCAGCTCCAGTCTACACGCCATCTGCACGCTTATCAATCCAGGGGCCCGAGGCCATTAGACTTCAAAGACTATATAAAATGTGTTTAGTTATTGTGTGTTTCTTTTTAACATCAGCAAGCTGTATTTTCCGGGAGAGAGGGCCAGAGCCACGGAGAGAACTAAAGAAAAAAAACCACCCAGGAAAAAGATTGCGGCTGCGAGGGGGGAAGGGAGAGGGAGCTTCCTGCTGAGAGCGGCTGTGGGCTGGCTGAAAGCAAACCTGGGTGCATTCGAGGGCTGGGGTGTGTGTGTGGGGGGGGGAGGCTTTCTATTCCCAGAATAAAAGAGAGAGGGAAGAATGGAAATTGGAAGCCTGTGCACTTGGAGCTGAAATCCACCTCCAGCCTCTTTACAGACCCTGCAGTGAAGACCGCAGCCCTAGAATCAAATAGCTGGACATGGTGACTAGTGGCACTGGTGACTTCCGATTTCTAAGCTTTGATTTCCTCATCTGTATAATGAGGTAACAATGGTGCCCAACCTCAGGGTTCTTTGAAGAATTCAGTGGGATGATGGCTGGAAAACATTTAGTGAGCAATAGGTTACTTTAGGAGCATGGAGGCTGAGCTTGGGCTCCCTGGCCTCCCTGGGATTCTTTAGGGCGGGGATGGACAGCCCAGCCAGAGGTGGGAGGCCCTGAAATATCTCCAAGGCAGGTCACAAGAGGCGGGGCTGGGAAGCAGGGTCTCCTGTGTTTGCATCAGCTGAGTCCCAGACGGCCGGCCGCTGAGCGTCTGCTCGGCACTGCGTCAGCTCGACACCATCTCGACAAGAGCCCGCCATGGAGGAGGCTGCTTAGATGTGTAGTTGGAGGCTGTGCATTAGCAAAAGGATGCTGAAAGACAGACAGCGCCAGGAGACGCTTCCCACCTACAGTCTCTATGCGTCTTTACCCCCCACCCCGAGAGGTAGGATTTCATTTTTCCAGATGAGGTGATGCTCAGGGGATGGTCACCAGGATGTGGGGGTGCTACAGCCACCCCTGCTCCTCCATCTTTTCTGTAAGTCCCCCTTCTCTGCCTTCTCCAAGTCCTACCCCTCCTTCAAGTGCTTTTCAGCCTTGTGTTGTCTAAACCTCCAGAGGCAGCCTCAGGGTGTCCAGCTCGGCAGTGAGGCGAGGCTGAAAGAGCTGCACAAGCCCAAGAGGGGAGGAAAATTCTCCCCCAACAGCATGCAGGCCCTGGCGCCAGGGTGACACTGGCCAACGTCCTGCTCAGGATCAAACCTCACACCTAAACAGATGGAAGCCCAACAAACCTGTTCCTTTATGTTTTCAGGGCACTAAAAATGCAATTACCTTTTCCCTAGTCAAGGAGGAGCTCATAAAGAGGCTGATCAAAGAGACAGGCTCTGCTGTGAGTGGCCATAACTCATTTAACAAACACACATTAGGTGTCTATTATATACCAAATGCTTTGCTAGGCACTAGACAGGATCTAGAAATGACCTCAAGAAAGAATCTAGAAATATGTGTTTGTCACTACCTCTTTTCTCCAGTCTAGCTCGCTCGCTCTCTCTCTCTCTCTCTCCCCCCACCTCCCTCTCATTATCTTTGTAAAGTATACACACATTTATTATGTGTGTGTATATACTTGTGTCTGTATACAAATATACACACATATGCACCATGTAGATATTTAGGGATGGGTGGGATAAGATATATTCCAACAAATAACAGTAAATAAGGATGGAGTGCCCAGCTCCAAATGGCTGGGCACTGGTATTCTAAACCAGCTGTCACATCAACCCTCACCAGTCACTTGCAGTTTGCCGCATGCATGCACACCTCTGGTCTTACTTCAATTTTTTTTAAAGATTTAAAAAAATTTTTTTATTGGGGAATTGGGGGGATGGGAACAGTGCTGGGGAATTGGGGGAAGGGTAACCGACAAGTTGCTGTCCTTTTGTTCTTCAGTCTAGTTGTGGAGGACATTGCTTCACTGACCCAAGTTGGCACCGTCATTGTGCTCTTCCCGGCCGAGGCAGATCAGTCGCCGGCTTCTGGACAGCTGCTCACAGCAGCTTGAGGGCCGCTCACGCTGGCTGCTGGCTACACACGGTAGCCCATGACAACCCACTGCAGCAGGGGCTGCAGCCTACACCGTCGCCAGCGACTCATGGCAGCCCAGCTCCAGGTTGAGCTGTTGTTCAGCATCTTAGCTGTGGAGGGCAGTGTCACTGGCCCTCATATATGGGATACGGACCGGGGCCCTCTGGCATCCCAAGCGAGTTCTTAACCAATGTGCCACTCAGCCGGCCCCCTTACTTCAATTTTCAGAAAGCCTGTGAAGCAGACAATGAGATAGGCTAAGGAGGTTACGTGACTTGGTCAAGGTCCTACAGCTAAGACCTGGAAAAGCTTATGTCTGTTATACATGCATGAGGACAGACCAGTAGATTAGGACAATCTGACTCCCAAAGTCATTGTCTTTCCGATATGTTATGTAATCCCAGGTAGCTGTCTCTCTTTCCCTAAAGTCCTCCTTTGGACGACTCCATCTCCATGTCTTATCAAGGTAAGGTCTGAATTTTTGCAAAGCGCCTGGCTTCTCCTTGGAAGATGCTCCCCGTCACGTGGGGCTGGCTGTCCCTTTGTGGGCTCCAGGGGGTGTCTGAGGCAGGACGCACAGCTTCAAACATAGGCTGGATCTGCCATGTGAAGTCTGGTGCTTCTGGGGCCCCGAGCGAGAAAAATAAATCCAGGGGTGTGGTTCATCCAGGCGAGGGCTTCCAGCCTCTCGGTTCTTGGGAGAGACGGAGAAGAATCATCCATTTGGAGAGCAGCGCGGAGGACATCCCTGAACAGCCAATTAAACCACTTTTAATGGTTTCGAAGAATATATGTTCCAGTTCCAAACCAATCTCAAGACTTACTGAAGCAGAGATAACTGGGGCTTTGGCCGTGCAAGATAAACTAGCAAAATCTAAAATGCAGGCAATTCTGTTTTACATTAAGGCAAGTGAAAATCAACATTATTCCAGCCCTTCTTTCATTGCTGTTTGATGCGCAGTTACCCACAAGGAAATGCCCCAGCGTCTAGGAGACAGCCTGGCACAGAGAAAGTACTGGATGAATGAACGAACAAATGAATGAATGAATCAATGAATGAATGAATGGCTTGCCTTGTGACTCTGATTACTACAGTCAGAAGGGTAGCGCATAAGCTGATTAGGGGACCCAATAAGTGGACATTTGGGATTCAAGAGGAAAATGTGAACAGTACACTGATCTAATCACTGGTTTGTAAAATGCAATATTAATTAATGAATGCCATTAATTTCATAAATGCTTATTTAACTTGTGTAAACTGGGATTCTGCTTCAAGAGAAGATTTTTCATATTAGGCCCCTGATGGGCTGCTGTCCAGTCTGTGAGCTGGTTGTCCTTGAGTTGGATCCCTGCCCCACATCCAAACACTTCTGACCCAAGGAACAGGTTATAGGTGTCATCCTTGCTCTAGAAACAGCCCAGGGTGGGGCCCATCTGTGGGTGGAGCCACTTCCCTTGGGAGGAGCTTGTGATCAAGGCAGGCGCCTCCACACCCCTGCAAGGGGCTTCCTTACCCTTCCTCCTCCTTTCCCCACAGCTCTGATGAAGCCCCTTCTTCCCTCTGTTCCTTCTGTGTGGCTTGTGGCTCCGCCCAGGGACTGGAGTCAGGTCACCTCCATTCAAATTCTGACTCCACCACGTCCTTGCTGTGGGGCCTTGGACAGGCTATTTCACCTTTCTGAGCATCTGCTTTCTCATCTGTGAAATGGGTAGGCTGATAGTAACCACCTCCTAGAGCTAATGGAAGGGTTAGACGAGATGAGGCATGGAAAGCCATGTCCCCCACCTCCACTTCCGGCTGAACATTAGTCACCTGGAGAGCTTTCAAAAAGGCCAGTGTCCAGGTTGCACTTTAAACGAATTAAAACAGAATATCTGGGGAATAGGGCTTGGACGTGGGTGTCTTTTCAATTTCCTGAAGTAGTTCCATATACAGCTGAGTTTGCACCCCACTGATGTAAAGCTCTGAGCAGAGTGTCTGACACCTAGGAAGGACCCAGTAAATGTGAGCTATTTCTGTCATTCAGCACCCCCTATTCATTGGAACCCCCACTAGGCACCAAGTCCTGTGTCAGGTCCCAGGTCTGGGGGATTCAGCAGTAAAATAGATAGATGTGGGTCCTGCCCTGCTAGAATTTACAGCCCTGATCTGATATGAGCCAGTTCTGCCATGTACAGCCACATATGCTCCTCTCTGCCCCCCCCCCCAGTGAGGTGTAACCTCCAAATCACACTTGGTCATACTCAGTGAGGACAACTCAGCGCCTCCAAAAGTGACATGTCTTCTCCCAGAGTTGGCACCCCAGCCGTTCCTGGAGTGCCTTAGAACTTCATTAAGAATTTGGGAAAACCTGCTGGCAATTCCCAGGCCCAGTGGCCACCTTGGTTGTGAATGAACTTGACCCCATCTCAGAAGGTTCCGGCATGGAAGAAACTGGCCAATTAGTGTCTGTGGCAAAGATGAGTCATCCAGGCTCAGCCACCTGGGTGCTAGCATTCTCCACTTTACAGATGGACACGCTGAGCCTCAGGCTTTTCAGTGACTCCCTGCAGAAAGGATTTAGTCTAAACCCCTTAAACACCGCACACACACCCCCACACCCTGCCTTGCATTCTCAGGCCCCACCCACCTCACTCGCCTCATTTCACATATTCCCCCCCAACACACCCCTCATTCTCTAAGCTTCAGTCCTATGGATGGTCACCATTCTATCCCCTGAGCCCGCTACAATGCCTAGCACATAGTAGGCACTTTCTAAGGTGTGGCTAAATGAATGGGATCTTGCCCTCAGGTTCCCAGTTGTGATATAATGCTGGAAATCAGACCTCAGTTGGCCAGAAGCCAATGCCTCTGAATTTTGGCTTTTAGGGGAGCCTTCTGAGGAAGACTGGAGGCAGGGCCTGGGGGAGTGCATACAACACGCCAGGCTGAGATTATGAGGAACAGCATTGCAAGTGGGGTGAACAGAAGAGGCAGGGGCTAAGAGGCAGGAAAAGGCAGAGATGAGGAGCAAGGGTAGCCCAGTGTGACTGAACTGCAGGGGCTTTCTGGAGACGCTACGGACGTATCCATTTGGGGACTGGAGATGTAGGTTGGGATCATAATGGAGAAGGCTTTGAAAGCCGCATCCGGAAATGGGGAGCCCTTGCTGAGGTTAATCAGAGCTGCGTTTTGGAAATGTCACTCTGGACAGAGCGGAATGGCTTGGCTACGAGAGAGTGACTGGGTATGCTTATCGTCTCCAGATGGGGTGTGATAACCTGGGCAGCAACAGGAAACGTAAGGATGGGAGATCAGGTACAAGCGAGAGGTTGAGATTTTATTTGGCGGCTGACCGATGGTAGGTGGCTAACGCAAGAGGGAGAGACTTCCACGCCGCCTTCTGGAGCAGTGGTCAGAGTGACCGAAGTGACGGTCATCTCAGAAATCGCAGAGGTCACCTCCAGCCTGGCCTCACCACCGGCTGTAATAAATAACGATTCATTACAAATAAAAACAGGGAGGAGGGAGACGCCAGCAATGAGGACCCCGGCGAGGCGGGAAAGAATTCCAAATAAATGGGTGCTTTGATCATTGGACCAATTTCCGCAAAGGCTTGTTAGCTCCCAGAAGATCAAATGGGCAAGATAATGAGCAATTTTCAGGTAGTAGGTGCAGCGTACGAGGTGACAACCCAATTTAGTCAGATTCTTAATCAAGTCGGAATCCCTGACTTGACGCGATTTGCTGAGTCTATTACTCCATTATGCTGAGTGCTTTGCTGTCTACCGGCTCCAGATTTCCAGTCGTTAGAGGTATTTATCTCTATGTGATTTAATTAAAGTCTAGTGTTTAATGACACAATGTATGCTAATTATTTCCTGTTGGTTGTAGAGGGTGGGTTTTTTTTTCCCTTCCTCCTTCTATAACAAAGCAAAAATGGTCACTTGGCGAAGGAAAGGTAGGAGGCAGGGACTGGGCAGGGGGTGGACCTGGTGACAGATCGGATGTCGAGGCTGCTGAGCAAAGCAGGGACACGGTTTCTCCCTTGGATCCTTCGTGCTGGGCTATGTGTCCCCATTGGTTGGGGATGAGCCCTCTTTCTGGAGCCCTACTGCGTGTGAAGGACTTAACACAGGGCTAGACACCCAGGGACACCCATTAAATGCTGGCCTGTCTTGTCGCCGTTTACGTTACACTGCACACTGTCATCAGATGGTGTACCCTGTACAAGGAGAATGGGGCCCCACCAAAGTGCAGCAACTCATACCTAAAATCTTAACTCTATTGCTGGACTCCTTGCTGGTTTTAGTCTCAGTCCGGGTGGATGTAGGACATGTACAGAGGGGAAACCCCAGACTGGAGAGCAGTTTAGTCATCCCACCCTGGAGTACCAAGCCAGGGATGACTGACCCGTCTTCGAGGAGGTGGTCCACTCACAGTGTCCAGGAGACGGAGAAAGCCTGGGTTCTCAGATGGCCTGCAGTGTCCGCCCTACCACCTCAGGAGAGTCACTCCCTCCCTCTGGGCCTCAGTGTCCTCATCTGTACAATGGGCCCATGAAACCCAGTGAGGATTGGAGGTGATAAAACATGAAAGCATCAGTCCTTTACCTGGCAGGTTGCCTGGTTCAATGAGGAGCAACTTGGATGGTGATGATTATCTCTGCTCACAGAAGCACTTGAACAAGGGCAGAGCCCAACAGAGTGTGGCAGTCATTGTCGGGGGGCCCAGGGGGCTATCTAGAGTGAGATCAAGAACTACCATGGAGGGAAGAAGCACCCCTACCAGTGTCTGGGGTGATGGTGGCCAGAGTCACCCTACATAGATGACAACTGGCGAACCTAATGGTGTATTAGACCCTACCCATTGGGTCACTGGGTGAGCAGAGTTCAGATCCTAGAGAAGGAACAAAGACACCTCCAAAGAGCATGGCTGAAGCCAATAACCCCCAAGGGTCGGTGAACGTAGAGCAGGAGTGCATGAGGCTTGAAGGCTCCGTGGGTGACAGGGTGGTCCCAGGCCTGCTGGGCAGTGAAGTACTATGGAGCAGAGGTTCCTGCTGCTGAGAGTGGGGCTCACCCCTGGACACCACCACCAGGCAGATGGAACGGGAGGGTCTCCTGGATGACCCAGGGACAAGATGCAGCTTTCAGAGGCTGGGCAGGCAAAGGCGGACCTAGGAGCCCAGGGCTGCCAGGACATGCCAGTGGGTGGTATGAAACAGAGATCACGAGCATGGGCTTTGGAGTCTAGTTGAGCTGAACACCTGGTCCTTCCATGTCCTTTGGCAGGTCGCTTCACTAACTCAAGTCCTAGCTCCATACCTGTGAAGTAGGACAAGACTATGGCCTAACCTCATCAGGTTGAAGGGAGGGTGAAATGGAACAAATCATGCCTGACACATATGAAATGCCTCGTACATGTGTAGTAATCTTTGTTGCTGGGGATCAGGACACTCTGGATGCTAAAACCTCATCTACGGTAGCCCTGAGCTGGAACATAAAGAGAAGTGTTCTGTTGACCACCTGCCGCTTCTGGAATGCCACAGGGACACAACTTTTATTTCCCTCGCTTCCCTTGGTGAGGCCAGATGTCTTCCCGTCACAAAGAAAGACCCCTTCTGAGAGCCTTCCTTCCACTCCTGATAAATGGCATGTGACACTGGAGAGAGGCCCAGGAGTCACCCTGCCTGCTGTCCCCTTTGAGGAAAGACCCCCTGAGAAATTATTTCTGCAGAGTGGCTTTGGCTTGTACCCTGAGCATGGAGACCCTGCTAGCCCCAGTCATATCAGGTGGGATCGAGGTCAGTGCCTAAGCTTGTAACAGAAGCCTGTGTCCTCTGTGGAGACTTTGGGGGGACCCTGCCCAGCAATGATGCTTCATTCCAGGTGGAAACAAACAGGACAATCGGATTCTCTTTTGTAGGGGTCTAGACCCTGGGTGTCCCAGAGAAGGTAGGTCATCCTAGGTATTTCTGGGTTGTTGCTGAGTATTTCTTTCTGCTTTTCATGAACCCAGCAAATTCTAAACTCCAGTATGATGGCTTGGCCATGCTAACTCCCTGCTTTTTCTGTCCTTGAAGTAATCCCTGACCCCCCATCACCAGAGTCAGCGTGGATGGGACTCACCCTTAAAGCCTGAGCAAGCCAAATGATACAGCCCCTGCGGAGTGCCAGGCACTGTGCATGAGACCGGCTCCTAACCTCCAAGGAGCTCCTGCCAACTGGGAGACAGATATCTACACAGTACTGCATGAAAAGTGCTAAAATACAAGTGGGTACAGAGGGAAGAGGCAGCCGGCTGGGCCTCCTTGGGTGGTCAGAGAAGCAGTCATGGGAAGGTGATGCTAAAACTGCGTCCGTGAGAAGAAGAAGCGCATCTTGAGAGAAGCACACAGCAGTGAGAGAGTGGTGGCTTCCAGGGACTACACAGACGGTGTGTGATGGAGGAAGCACTGGCCTGGGAGAGGAACAGCAGACAATGAGACCAGAGAGAGAGAGTCAAGGTTGTCTTAGAGCTTCTTTGCTGAGAGGCGGGGACTGCAGCCACAGGCACAGACACCCTTGTGTGTGCTGCCTCCCCTTGAAAGCTCAGACAATGCCTACATGCTAGCAACTTAATGCTAGAAACTCGGGCCTTGGGAAACTTCTCATTGGGCCGACCCCTGGAGTGACCACAGGTGACTGTCTCCTGCTGACCCCTCTTGAGACACATCCTCTCCCCTTCCCTCCCTTGGCCTGGGGGTCAACCACCAGGAAAGCAAAATGACCAGTTTGCCGCGTGCCCCAGAGATTCCAGGAGTGGGGTTCATCTTTCCTGTGGCAGAGGAGAGACTTGAAAAATCACCAAGCAATGGCTGAAGAAAGTAAGGAAAACGGAGATGCTTTTGGATCCAAGGGGCTCTGGGACTCCAAAGCAGCAGCTTGAAAGGTTTTATGGGAGTTTCTTCAAGGAAACAGATATCTCTACTGACACTTGCCAAGGCATTTTCTCCAGTAACAAGCTTCTTTATTCAACCAAACAAAGAAACCATCGCACTCAGAGGAGAGAGGAGAGCTGTCAGATGCTGTTCTGGGGAGAAATGAAAGAGGCTTTTGCAGACGCTAAAGCACATAAAAGCTGAAGGTCACGACAGAGGCCCCTCGTCTGGCTGTTTTGCAGCAGGCCGGACATTCAAGATGGCCGCTGCGCCAACCGTTACCATTCTTGGGACCATCAGGAGAGGACATTGGCTGGCAAAGACTGTCTCCCCTTTGAGCCTCAAAAATCCACCTGTCCATCCTGGTGTTTTCTGCAGCTCAGGATCCTTTCTCTGAGTAATCAAATGAGGACGTCTGCCTCCCAAATTTGAATCTTCCTAGCAGGAAGGTAAAAACAACGCTATGCCTCTAGGAACCCATCATGGAGTCAGCCAACCTAAAGGCCAGTCCCGGGACCTAAGTGGCCTTTGTCCTTCTCCCTGTTCTCCCTCTTTCCCTAGGGTTATCCAGGAGAGCCGTGCCTCTGGCATGGAGACATGGTCACAAGGGGACCCACTCTAATCATAACAATAAGATAACAGCCATGGACATCTGTGGAGCGTTTGACCATTTACAAACTCTGCACCATCCCTAGTATCATGGTCCCTCCCAGCAAACTGGATCAAAGCATTGAGGGGTTATTTTCCTCCCCACACTGTACAGGTGAGGAAATGGAGTTTCAGATGATCAAATGACTTGCCCAAGGGCATACCGCTAGTAAGAAATTGAGGCAGGACCCCAAACCAGCTCTGACCTGTTTCAAATCTGTGATTACTTCCGTCTCATCTCCATGACCTTAGCGCAATGGTTTTGTTGCTAGATTCTAACATCAGGCAGAAAGCCCGAGGGCCAGCCTAAGCCGACTGCTGGAGGGAGAACTCACAAAAAGGCCAGGCCTTTTGGCTGTTCCTCTGCTTATCTCAGTCCGTCCATGTGAGCGGGTGTGACACTGTGTCTTCTAATGTCATTTAATTTAAAATTTTGTTTTAAAAGACACCTCCTACCACTTCCCCAAGCTGGTAACGAACTTGTGAATCAGAGAGAACCGAGTATAAAGCTTAGTCCCTCGTCTTATTAATGCTGTGACCTTGGGTAAGTCCCTTAACCTCTCTGAGCCTCAGATTCCCTCTGCAACATGGAGAGTGTCTACCACAGAGGAATGGCGTGGGGATTCCACTCGGTCATGTCCACAATGTTCTTAGCACAGTACCTGGCACATGATAAATACTCCACAAATGGTAGCTATTATTAACAGAATGATGACAATGATAGTTATATTGGTTAACTATTGCTCCATTTCCAACAACCACAAAAACCTCAGTGGCATTCAACAACAGCATTTAATTAGTTCACTAATTCGTTGGCTAATATAGGCGGGGCTCTGCCGGGGCTGCTGTGCTCCACGTGGTTCCCGTCGCTACCTGGACCTATGGCAAAGGTAGAGGCAAAAGAAAGAGCACAAGGTGACATGTACACGTACATTTCAAGTCTCTGCTTGTGTCTATCTGCTAACCTTTCCCATGGGCCGAAACAAGACACAGGGAAGACACCCGTACCTATGATTTGAGAGAAACGCTTAGCCATGTATCTGAGAATGTATAGAACTGTGCCTCACCACCAAAACCTAGACACATCCCAAATGTCCAACAATAGAATAGATAAGTAGGTTGTAACGTATTTACGCAGTGGAATACTAGACAACACGGAAAATAAATAAAATCTAGCTACAGGCAACAACAGGGATGAAATCTTAAAACCTAGATGTGAATGAAAAGAAACAAGGCACAAAAGAGTACTTCTGTGCTAAACTACAGCATTCAGGGCTGGACACACAAGTAATAAAACAATAAAGAAAAGCCAGGAAATTATTATTATAAATGTCAGGATAATGGTTACAGCTGGGTGAGGGTCAAGGCTAACCAAGAAGGGCACATGGGGTCTTCAGGAGATGACAAAGGTCCAACTCCTGGGCTGCAAGGACGTGTAAGGGACTCGCTTTAGCATTGTTTGCTCAACTGTGCATTTATATTTCACGTACTTTTTTGTATGCGATATTTCACAATCAAAATGTGTTTTCTGAAGGACAGCTAAGGAAGTCGGGGTGTTGAGTTCAGAGAGCAGAGCTATGGGGTGAATCTAAAAACCTTTCTTGCACTATTGAAAGACTAGGATGTGGTCGGGAGAGCCCATCTTTCTATACAGTCCCAAAGGAGGAAAACAACAGGACCAGAGAGGCAGAGGTCTTGGCTTAAGATAAGGAAGAGTTTCCAATAACCAGAAATGTTCAAAGATAGAGTGCACATTGGGGGAGAGATAAATTTCTTTTTATTTAATTAGAGGACTCCAAGGCACACTGATGGAACCCTTGGCAAAGACCCTGGAGACGGAGTCAATGTGAGGGAGGCCTGGGCCAGCGAAGGTTGAGGTTGACCATCTCCGTGAGGTGAGGGCAGCATGAACGAGCGAGGCCTTTGTAGTCAGCAAGACCTGAGGTTGACATCCCAGCTCTACCGCTAATTAGCTAAGTGACCTTGGGCAAGTTACCTGACTTCTCTGAGCTCCCCTTTTCTTCATTTAAAACGATGCTGCATATAAATGATCTAGCACAGGGCCTGGCACGTAACAAGCCCTTGATAAATGATGGTCATTATGATTAATAATAAAAAAAAAGTTTCTTCCAAATTTGAGGTTCTGAGATTCTCTACCTCTGTAAATATATGTGTTGTATTAGTCAGGTTTTTGTTGCGATACAGATGCCTAACTACCCCGAATTGCAATGGCTTAAAACAAAACAAAACAAAACAAAACAAAAAACACAACAAGCATGTTTTGTGCTCATGGGTCTAGGGGCCCGTTACAGCTCAGTTCGGCAGTTGGGCTGGGTTCTGAATTTCGGGCTCCAGTGCAGGTTGGGTTCAGAGCTGCTCCACATTCCAAGGCCAGGCAAAGTGGGATGTGCCCTGTTCATGAAGGAGGGCAGAAAGTTTGCAAAGGATACTTAGAAACACACAATGCCTATGAAAACCCCAGTTCAGAATTACCGCACCATCACTCCCTCCACATCCCATTGGCCCAAGCAAGTCACATGGCCACGCCCAAAGTCAATACTGCAGGGATATCCCGGATGCCACTTTACTGTAAAGTCACATGGCAAAGGGGACTGCAGATCAGTGACAAGTTAGGAACAATAATCCTACCTATTGCATGCATGCATGTAGAATATTTAAAAGTGACTGTTCAATATGAAAAAAAATGTATTAAAAAAAAATCTTCAAGAACCATGAAGCTATAAAATATAAGGTTCAAAAACTTCAGCCGAACAGTGAACAGAGAAAATGTAATTTTCCCATTTTATTGGCTTATATAATAAAATCATTACATAGCTGATTAGTTTTAATGCTCCATGATATGTCATTGAGGAGGTAAATTCGGAGCTCTGGGGGTTTTCTTTCTAATCCTAGTTCTCACCTGTGGCCAAAAGATCCCGGAAACTCACCTATTCCTGGTTGAAAATTGGTTTTGTATTTTCTTATTTTATTTTTTACCATTCTAGGACTCCTTGGCAAGTTGAGCTTTCTGGTTAAGGACCTGTTTTTGTCTGTTTGTCAGGCAGAGGTGTTTGGACGGAGGCCGCTGGAGTCTGAGCTTAGGTAGGGCAAGAAGCCAGGTGCAACCAAGCAGAATATGGTCCTGTTTTCCCTCAAAGAATTTTAACCAGCTCCACCAGGCGCTGGCCCCGCCCTCTGCTAGTGCTTCCTCCACAGCCACAGCTGCCGCCCAGAGGATGGTGGTCAGGGTGCGTCTTTCTTGCTGTCGCGTCTCATCTCTGAATCTCTTCCAGATATGCCTGGGAGCAGAGCAGGTTGGGTGGGCTGGTCTCCCTGGGGGCCAGGTCTCTGAGAATAAGGGGGCCTGGGGCAGGGAAGGTAGAAGAGAGAGCCGCTGCACCCTTGCACAAATCAAAGGCTGACCCAGTCACAGGATGTAGGAAGCCTGGGATATAATCGATGGGGAGCGCATCAGTTAGCGGATCTTCCACTAACTTTCTGTGGGAGTTAGAGAGGTTCCCATTGCCTCGTCCCCAAATAGGGCTGAATTTGAGGACCCCTGAAGTTCCTTTCAGAGAAGTGCATAGTGCAGTGCTTGAGAGAGAAGGCGCCAGCACCTGGCATACAAAGCTCAGATACTGTCTCCGATGCTTAAGTCCCCTCCCGTCCATGGCATGACCTTGGGCAAGTTGCTGGAATGCTCTGTGCCTCGGTTTCCTCAGGAGAAAAAGAATCATACCACCTCTCCAGGTTGTTGCGAGTTAAAAAAAGTAAGTTAACCTGTCTAGAGCATCTGGGACCGTCCCAGACACAGTCCCTGGCAGCCTCCATCAGTGTTACTTCCTGTTATTATTATTCCAGCTTAAGATGCTAAACCACTTTGCTCCTTTTTAAAACATGATTTATGCTTTCAGGCTGTGAGGGCTATTAGGTTGGCTACGTGAGTGGATAATATATGGGATGGGGGAGGCAGTAAAAGCACACAATCTTTGCCGAAATGCCGAGGGATGTGGCAACTGGAAAGGATCCAGGAGTGGAGTTCGGACATGATTAAAGATCTGAAGCATCACACCTCTCGGCAACCAAGGGGGAGAGCAGGTTATTTACTAGAGCCGAGGTGGGGAGGTTGCAGCGAATTCCCGGGCACCCACTTTCCCAGTATAGTGAGAAACTTTGGGGGTGAGACTCCTGCTGGGTGTCCAGATGATTAAATGGGGAGCTGGTCAAATTTTCACCCACCTGGCAGAAGGGTGTGCATCATTATCTAGCCTCGAAGATTTAAACCCAGGGGCAAGATTCTTGTCTCACCAAGTCCACTTTATCCCTTCCGCCTCCCTAAATAAGACATGAAGGTAATCGGGTTCTCGGAGACCTCCTACCTGGGGGAAATGTAGCAAGAAACATCAGGGGCATTCCACGGAAGTTTAAAACAACACAGTTTGTCTTGTGTGACCTTGAAAACATGAGCCTCAGTTTCCTACCTCATTGTACGAGCGTGGGATGAGAACATAGCTCATGATACCACTGCTATTGAGCTCTCAGACAACACCCCAGGCTCTGATTGCAAAGCCTCAGCGCTGAGACATCTGATGACCTCAAAAGTAATTGAAAGAGCAAAACTCAGTCAATAGATCGCCTCCTGTCTCCATGATACTGGACAGCCCATCTGATTTTTATTTCCTGAACTGAACGGGGACTAGTAACTCCTGGATCGATGTCACAGGCAGCAGGACAAAGCAATGTGAGGACCAGAGCGTCAGGTGATTCAAGGTGGAGAGGTCCATCTCTCTATCTTGGAGGTTTGGGGACAGTTTCCATGTGACCAGGGAAATTGTGTTTAAGGGGCTGCGGTTCTGGATAGCTAGCTGCAGAGCTCTGTGGTCGGTCCGAGGCTTATGTTCTCTGACCCCAAAGCAGGGCCCTGTGTCGGTCAGGGTGGGCTGGGTATCACTGACCCGTTGTTACCGCAGGAACAATGACCTTCGAGCTGCCTCATCTTCATTCCAGACCCAGGCTGATGGGCTTCCTGTCTACGTGCACTTTGGCCATCACTACAGCCGAGGGAAGGCTGTTTTGGAGGGTCTTGCACCGGGCAGTAAAGGCTCCATCCCAGAGGCGACACATATCACTTGCCCTGAAAACTCAATGGCCCCGGCTACCACACAGGGGCCAGAAAATGCTAACGTGCATGTGTCCACAAGATGAGAACAGACGTATTTGATGAGTAGTGACAATGAGCATTACATCCCTTCCTGAGCCCCGGACACCTCCTACCCCAGCCCAGCTGCTTCACTCTCTGCCAAGGCTCCATCTCCTTCTTGCCCACCTTGAGTGACATCTGTGTGTGTGTGTGCGTGTGTGTGTGTGTGTGTGTGTGTGAGAGAGAGAGAGAGAGAGAGAG